>NC_135277.1:6370984-6674015 GCF_051311805.1 Agelaius phoeniceus
ACAAACTATCCAAATAAACCTTCCTTACCAGCCATGTCCAAACAGTGCCTGGTTTTGTGTAGGGCTGGCTCCTCAGAAGGCCTTCTGGCAGCCCTGGTAATGCTTTTCTTGGCAGCAGCTCTATTTTAGATTTGTTTTTATTAAAAATTATGGCACATACCCCAGAATGAGAATTTCAGCCTCTAAATTATGGTTCTGCACTGATGTGGTGGCTGCATTTTTTCTAACTCCAGTAACAGGATCCTTGTAGTACATGTGGTTGGTAACATTTCTTGTAAAGATTTTCCCCAATCACTTGAGATTTTAGAACTGGATACATGATTTTCTTGCACCTCTTTTTTTGTTGTTGTTTTTGGGGGGTTTTGTGGGTTTTTTTGTTTGGTTTTTGTTGTTTTTTTTTTCTCTCTATTACTAAATGCCTGATTGTAGTTGACAATATCCTGGATACTGCTCTAGATACAGCAAGACAGGAGAGCTTGAAAGGGGTGAAATGAAACTACATGGGCATGGAAATACAGCAGAGATACGGTCTGCTCCTCTCTGCTGGAATTAGAAATAACGTGGGTATGATAAGCTGAAAGGAATCCTGTTCCCCTTCTTTTCTGGATGACAAATGAAATAATGGTGTTCTCTGGAGTGTTCTAAAAGAATCAGCTTTGATCCTACCAAACTGAGCTCGTGGTGACAACCTGTCATTCAGGAGAGAAAGGTGGGGCTGTCAGTTGTCATCATGAGGGCACATGGGTTTTGATGCAGTCTAGGGTGTAAAAGGTGGAAGTGAGAAAATCTAAGGCAGGTTCAGTAAGATCTCATTCCTGCCTTCTCCAAAAAAGGCACAGTCCCACTGCAGGTCAATGCTCTGCATAATTTTCTTACTTTACCCTTACTCCTAAGCAAGGTGAGCTCTGTTCCCACTTCCCCGCAGGTGGAGATGCATTACAGAATCTCTTTTAGGCCCGGAGATGGTTTCTCATTGTTGTCTGTGAAAATCAGATGATTTGTGCCCCATTGTAATGGAAATAGCAGAGGAAGTGCTCCAGCAGCCATCCAAGCCCAAGAGGAGAGCTGGCAACTTCCCCCTGACATTTCCAAAACAACTTGCTGTGTTTTCACTGCTAAATGATGCTGTGGACAGAAGCCCTGAAACCATTCTTCCTGTCAGTTCCAGGGACGGGCAATTAATCACTGGTGATTACAGGTCTTTTCCTAGCCAATAATTGCAAGGCAATTAAGTTTGGGGAAAGGAGAGCAGGGTGGCAGCATGGATGGCTGTGCAGAAGGGGACTGTCAGCCCCTGGCAGTGTTAAACTGTCCCACATCAGCTACGAATTTCAGTTACCAAAGCATATTTTGATATGCAGTAATTATGCTTCCACCTCAGCTTTCATCCCTTTCATTTGTTGCTTCCATTGAATGTCAGGAATTATGTGTCACGGTTCAGAAAGACTTGAGAAATCCATTAAAAGCTTCCACAAAGAGAGCAATTTTTCAGACAATATATGATGAAGAAACTGGTCTCCTCTGATGATTAATTCCAGTAACTATTCATCAAGTCAGGTGCCAGGCTCTGCAGCAGGCTAGGAGCATTAAGAGCTGTGATGAGTGAGGTCTTCTAGCCCTGAACCTATGAACTAAGTACATCAGCAAACTCCCAGGCAGCAGTTAGCAGAAATACAACATTAGTTTTAGTCACTGTACTGTTAAAACATGTATTTTCACTGGCAGGCTGCAATTGCCAGCCCTTCATAAATCTTTCCACACAGCCAGTGCCATAAGCACCACTGGTTTAGCTCTAATCCCTTGGAGTGTTGTAATCTGTCATCCCCAGGGGGATTGCAGTGACCCCCCACCTTGACTGTGCCTGGCTGATGTCAGTGGGAGTTTTGGACAAAACCACTGCAGAGGTTTAGTCAACCAGATATGCAGCCATGCTGTGATAACTTCAAGCTGTAGTTGGGTACTGGTGGGGAGTGTTTAATCCACTGGGTGATACAGGGGTTTATTGCACTCTTGTGGTGGTGTTCACAGGGGTTTTCAGGTGAGGGAAGAGATGAGGATGTTGACTCTATGTTCAGAAGGCTTGATTTATTATTTTATGATATATATTATGTTAAAACTATACTAAAAAGAATAGAAGGAAAAGTTTCATCTTGGAAGGCTAGCTAAGCTAAGAATAGAAGGAATGAATAATAAAGGTTTGTGTCTCAGACAGGGAATCCAAGCTAACTGGGCTGTGATTGGCCATTAATTATAAACATCCAAGATGGGCCAATCACAAATGCACCTGTTGCATTCCACAGCAGCAGATAACCATTGTTTAATGAAAACATGTCTGTGACACACTCGTTTTTTTTTTTGTTTGTTTTTTGGGGTTTTTTTGTTTGTTTTTAAAAGTTTTTTGATGTTTACATTTTTGTAATGGAGCTTTTTACGCAGTTTTTCTGTAAATAATGATTGTTTCCCAGATGTCGTAATAGGATATGAAATGAACGACACACACACGTTAAAATGTTTAAGGCAAAAAAAAAAAGTAGTTTATTTCTGACCCCAGTGTTTGTAGACTTTCAAAATTGACCATGGATTGGAGGATGAGACTGCTACCTCTCCAACTACACTGGTCAAACCAACAGTTCATCAAATTTCTCCTCCTCCAGAAGGGAATGCAAAACAATCATTATTTACATGAAAACTGTGTGAGAAACTCCTTTACAAAAATGTAAACATCAAAAGGCTTAGAAGAACTGAGAAGAACGGGGCGACACACTCTTGAGCAGAGCTAGTTCAGCAGCTCAGGCTGTGCTTTGTGCTGCTGAAGAGAGCAGCACTGGTTCCATGCTTTGTGTGTCATCAGCAGCACCAGCAGCAGCTTCTGTGACCCCCAGCATCCAAACAGAAATGCTCCTCCTTGAAATGCCGCTTCTTGTCTCTCTCTATTGGACTTAATTTTGTACCACAGGAGGAGGTGCCCCAGATTTCCTGCTCAGAGTATCCCTTCAGTCAGGGCTCTGTGTATTTATCATTGGAGAATGAGCTTTTTGGCTCTGCCTGGGATGAGTGATCTGTTTGGTGAAATGTTTTGTGTACATGTGCTGTGCAGTTTTCTCCCTTTCACTTTCCTTCCCAGAAAAAGGAGCTACAGGGAATGAGGAGTCCTGCCAGCCTCTACTCCTGAGCCTCCTGCCCTCATCCCACATAAGCCAAATTCCCCTTGAAGTTACACTTGGGTAATTCCATTGAAATTAATAAGATTTTTACGGTGTGATCAAGAAGAAAACGTGTAATACAAGTTGTTTTTTTTTTAAGATATACTTACTTTGTTCTCTTTTTTGCTGGCAAAAGTTGTATTTACAATATTCTCCTTCCTTCTTGGTCTCTTGTGGGTGTACCTCTTGTGAAACTTTCCATTGTTGGAAATGTCTGTAAAGAAAAGACAAAAAGAGATAAGCTGAATTACTTTTTTTTTCCTTAAAAATTTCCTCCACAGAAGAGCTTGCAAGAATTGAAGAGAGAACATGAGATTTTAGTGCTGCCTTTAGCCATATGCAATTATAAAGTCAAGGTCTGGGTGCCTTTAGGGTATCAGCCTAAAAATGAATGGCATTTCTATCAGTAGCAAAAGGAATGTTAACTGTTCCCTAGTGGTGGAGACCCAAGATAGAGGGAAATTAAATGATGTGCTCCTCATTTCACAGACATGAACACACACACACACACGATCACAGAGAGCCATGGATCAGAACCTGGCCCACTGGCAAGACTTTATTTGTGGTTAGTCAGCTGCTAGGAGGAATAAGCCAAAATAACCATTTCCATCCAGAAGACTGTAGGAAGACAGTGTTAATCTTGACCTAAAGTGCTGTATTTGATCTCTAACTGCAAGGAAAGGTTTTGACATCCTGTTGTTCCAAACCATCTCACCAGCAGAAGGCACCTTGTACAGGGACTGTGCGGCCATCAGAGCCCAGCAGAGCCAAAGCCCCAGCAATTGCTGGTGGTTGGTTGTAACAACAGCAGTAGGACCCTTCTCATCCAAATTCTCACATGGGATCCTGCATGGCTTTGCTGAGGGCTGCAATGTGGCAATCACTCTGTTATCAGGGCCTAAGATAACCAGGGTTGGCAGAGGGAAGAAGAAAGCGATGACTCATGAAACAAGCCAGCAAGGAGAAGATGCACACCCCTGTTACATTCCCACACTCATCAGATAACTTCTCTTTTCAACTGTTAATTTTACCTCAAAGCTTTACAGCTAAGTGCACAATCCTGAAAATGGTTCAGTTAATTTAGAATAAAATTTTTAATTCACCGGTTTGCCACCAAGTCTTGGAACTATAACCATGCAGCAAAGTCAATCTTTCTTTGCTGTCTAAAGTTTGAGAACTATAAACCAGAGGTAATCATAGCCTTCTTGATGCTTATTCTTCATTACAAAAAGGAAGACAGTGCTTTCAGGAAAAGCAAACTCCATCTCCTTCCTTAAAATTTTGTGCCAATATGTTTCTTCTACTTCTCAATATTAATCTGAGTGATTGCTCTAAAAAGCAAGATTATTCATTTCTAAAGATCTAAGGATATTTTCTCCATAGTCTGACCTGAATTTGGCACTGTATTTAATAGCTCAAGCTCAATAAAGAGCAAAACCAGCTCATTTCTCATAGAAGTTTATCATTCCTTCTCAGCACAGCAGACATATCTTTTGCAGCTGAACCATGTCAGGCTTTATCCTGAGACTTCTCTCACTAAGGAAGTTTGCCTCTGGCTGTCTCGTTTGCTTTCTTGCTGACTTGCTCTTTGTTCTGTGAACACAACTCTTCATACTCCTTGTTCTTCATCTGTGAAATTGTCTTTAAAGAAACAGCATTAAGAGGACATTAATACAGTCCAGTCAAGTGCACCTCGTGTAAGGGATGCCCAAGTTAAGCTTGCCTAAGCAATCCTAATTCAGTCCCCTACACATGTGTTCCTTTTTCCACAACCTATAACCCTCTGTTCAATATTTCATTGGCTCTCCAGGGAGGGCCCCATCTCAGGCTGAGACTGGGAATCTGCCAGCAGAGCAGCACTAATTGGAAGATGACAAATGTTTGCTGCTGGACCTCTGATGATGGTTGTGCTCCTGGATCCCTGCCGTCTCCTAGGATGACCAATTTATTTAGGCTGACTCGGATAATTAAATGCATGAGTACATTTTTTCCTCACTCAGCCTCTATTCTTTCCTCATGTGACTGCAGACCTGTGAACTTTCCTTGCATTGAGTTGTCCCAGCATTACCTATTTTCTTTGCTCAGGAAGCACCAAGTCAATATTTGGTCTCTTTGAGAGGTCACAAAGGGGATCTGTCCTTCAAAATATCAGTAGATATTCCCTACCAATGATGGAAAATGTGCTGCCACATACATTGTGGAGAGACACTGCATGAGCAGATCAAAAGATCAGGATTTGATGTGAGGAGGACAGTCAGTGAGCCTGTGCCAAATGCTTTTGGCAGATTAGCTCTTGCTTTGAGGAACACAGCCTGAGCACTTTCCTGTAAGATTAGGGAAGTAGTGCCATGCTCATAAAACATAACCTCACTATTTTTCTATTTAACAGCTCTCTTTCCGCCCTAGGCACAGACACTGCCTTCATTTCAAAGATGGTCAATCAACAGGGATATGACCTCAGTTCCAGCAAGTGGATATTGCTGGGATGGCATCCTCAGGACTGTGTCCACTCTGTTCCAAGTTCCAGTCCAGAGCTGGAAGAATTTCCTCAGGGAAGATGAGAAATATTCCACCTTCAGCCTCCCCAGTGACACAGACCTCTGCCAAGAACTGCTCAACCCCTCCTTTCCTTACTGTGCAGAGCTCACAGAACTTTGCCCACTGCTTTGCAGCAAACTGGAGAGGGGGCAGAGAGAAGCTCCCCACACCTGCCAACCCACCAGGAGCCCCTTGCTCTGCCTCCCACACCAAGGATATTCCTCAGGCATTACTGGGTGAATCAGAGAAGGAAGATACTTGAGAAGACCCTGTAAATGGTATACAGAGATAAAAGAAGGGAACTCGGCTCTTCAAATAAAATTGCCACCTAAGAGAATAAAATTGTTCATTAATTTATTTCAGGTTGAACTTCTATACAAGTTTATGCACTTATTTTGCCTCACATAATCATTTCAAGCATCATCAGCTCTCAACTAACAGGAGGTACATTTCTAGCTGTGCAGGGGGATTCCTCCCAGCTGCACCAAAGGGTTCACAAACCATCACTGATCTTACACTGCAGTCCCTGCTCACATCCAGTACTTCTGCTACTCATCAGCTCCTGATCATTTTCCTTTTCTGTTGCTGTTGTGCTCTTCTGCAGAGGCAGCAGAGCATCCATGGGCAGCAGGTCTGAGCTGAAGTGCTCTGGAGAGACCAGCAGAGGTGATTGGCAGCAGTCAGGGTTTGAGGTTCCCAGCCTGGAGGAAGCTCCTCTCAAAGCCCCTGTGCTCACTCACCGTGTGCACCCTGCAGACTCCCTCGCTTCTTGGTGACAAGAAAAATTGATGAGAACAGTGCTCAGGTCCTTCCTTCTCCCTTGGAAAGTCACTGCCTGGTTCTTAAAAGCAGATGGACTTCAACATCCTGACACTTCCCTTCCAGCAAAGAAAAGCACTTAATATACAAAATACCTGTACCAGCGTTTTGAGAATATTTTCCAATAAAATAAATCAAAAATAGAGGGAAATTTCCAACTGATAAAATTAGCCCAGCCTGTCAGTGCTGCTGCCCTAAAACAATCAGTCATACCTGGGACTAAGCTTTTCTCCCAGAGATGCAGTTGCCATGAAAGGCAATTGCATCTTTGTGTTGGTAATGCTTTTTGTCACTGCAGTATGTCTTTGAGGTACTCCGGCCCCACCATGGCTGGTTTAACATAATCTCTTCTGATAGCAAATAGAAATTTTAGCTGTAGCCAAAAAGGCTTGACAGTGTTGCTTTCATCTTGGCACCATCCATGCTAAGGATATAAGCAGGAAAATATCACTAACAATACATCAGCTGGGCTTGTATTGTCACAAAAAATTCAAAAAAGACACTTCCACTTTCTGATGACACCGTCATTAAACCCAGCTACCCTGGAGCATGATTAGTGCACACACAGACAAGGCAACACCAAGGAGAACAAAATGAACTTGCAATGGCTACTCTTTGAGTAATTCTGAGTCATCACTGATTATCTGGTTCGTGATCAAGAAAGGAAACAAGCAAAGCCACGTTGATTTATGCTCCAGATGCCACATACCCTGCCAGGCTCAGGGTAGCGTGACTATGTTGTCCTCAGAACTGACTTACAATGGCCACACATCAAGAAAGAACTTGGATTAGCACATTGAGGAATTAGTGCTTGCAAAAAGGAAACAAAGTAGAAACTGGGGAAGGCACTATTTTGATCCGTTTTGTGATGTGACATTTTATAAGTTCTCTCAGAAACAGTTTGATGCTTGACATCTGATGCTTTCTAAATGTGTCGCTGTTTGTGGCATGTTCAGAGAAAACCTGTAATCATCACAACTTCTTTAATACAGCACAATGAGATCTGACTGTAGCAATAAATCATATCTCATCCTATTCTATTCTCATTGATTTTGGTGGAATAAAGGTTTTGCCCAAAGGAATATAACCACATGAATACTTTGTTAGCTTCTCATCATCTCTTTCTCAATTCATTACTCCTTTGCTTTCTCCTTTGATAACTGGTCATGGAAAGTAATTCAGTAAATAATTCTGGTGGAGGATTTATGTTGTTCTTATTATATGTGAGAAAACTATTTGTGATGCATCTGCAAGGAGATCAGCATGGATTTTAAATCTTACCAGATTTGTAGACAAGAGGATACTGGCTTTATCTCTCAATTGGCTGAGAAATATGTATATCTTTTTACTTTCAGGTACAAATATTTCCATCTGCATCAAAATTTACTTGCTGGGAGGCTCCATGTGCATGCAGTGCTCCAGGGATATAGACCATGGAATAGCACAGCTTCTTATATTAACTCTTTCTGATTATCTTTAGCTTGACCCTGCCATCCCTGTCACAGTTCTATTCACATATATTTCAGGGAACTGTTGAGGAAATATCAGGGTGCAATAACAGAACTTTGCTTCCAGAATTGATTTCACAGCAGCAAAGAGTGATGCAGCTGGCTGAGCTAGAAGTGATGGCTGCCACAGTAAACCAACTTTAATTTCCTCCACAATTTCTTTTTTCACTTTACCAGACTTAATACTCTGGCACAGAAAGTCAGATTATTGGGAAATAGGCTCAGGTGACCATTGAGAATGTGGAATGTGTTTGATTAGGTTTCTATTTAAGGAGGGATATTATTTGGGAAATTGAGTCTCACTCCTTGTTAGAGGCTGATTGTAGCTTATCAGCTGAAGAGGTTTAGGTAACATTTCAACTACACAGCTGGAAGTGGTACAATAACCCTTGATTTTAAAGGAGTAATTATTGCATCCAGCTTAGGCTTAAAAATAGAGAAAAACAGACTTACAGGGCAGCAAAGGAAATCTCATTTTGTTTTTTATTTGAAAGCAGCAAGGAGAAAACATGTTGTCATGTAGCTGTCAGTGGGATCTTGACACCTGAATCAGAAAGACTTCAAACACTGGCACGAAGCAGCAGCACCAGTTCTGTGCAAGCTTGTGTCTCCTGGATGGGGAAGGGAAGAAGAGGCAGCTGGTCCTTCCCTGTCCCCATTTCCTACAGCCTGCCACAAACCCCCTTCTCTCCTGGTCAAGACAGAGGCCACGAAGTTCAAAGGAAATTAAAAAATGAGCATTGCATCTTTGCTTATCAGTTGTCACCCCAGATCTGGACCATAGGGATGTCTCCATCAGGGTGAAATCTGTGTCTCAGAGCCTGTGACTCACCAGGGAATACACTGGCATAAGCAATACCCTGAAAGTATCCCATTTAGCCCAGGAATGAAGCTGAAGGCAAGAGGTTAAGAGGAACATTTTTAAAGCAGAGCAAAAGACTTAGTGATAGAACTGCTGTTGACATTGAGTCTCACACACTGCTTTGAAAATTTACCACCCAAGAGCTACCTTAAATCTAAAATGCAGTAATGGTATTAAACAAGGCAGGAACATTAAAACACTGGCTTAAACCTTGGATTTCCATAATGCTCTGAAATGGAACAATAGCAAATCTAGTGCTTGGTCTTGATTAATTATGTGAGAGGGATGTGCTGGACTGGCCAGCACTGTCATAGGCATACTGCTTATTATAAAGGTTATGATCTTTTCTTTTCCTTCCTAAATGCTCCATCAGCTCCATCTCTGTAGGTAGAAGGTACCCAATGGAGGTCACTTGCAGGGAAGTGTTCCCAGGAAAAGCAGGACCAATCTGTCTTATCCCCACAGGAATCAAATGCTGTTTTCATAAAGTAGAGACTGCTAAATTCTTTCAATTCTTTAGGAAAAGTTGTGGGTTTTTTCCCTGAGAAATGCAGTTAAGATTGGTTTGAAGCTTCTAAGAAGCCTAATGAACCGTGGCTATGCCTGTAGCTTTTCAACATTTGGAAACTTTTGTTGCTAATTAACTTCATTAATAGTACTTAGAGGCACAGTGGCCAATATTTACTGAGCACTGGTGTTACTGCAAAGCACCAGTGGAGCCAGTGGCTCAGCAAATAGATTCCCTACAGAAAACAACAGGGCTGAACTCGTCATGGTCAGGTTGTTTCTCCTCTGTGTGAAAAAAAGAGGAAAACCTCATTGACGCTGTTTAAAAAAAACTCCATTGGTGTAAAATGAATTGATGGAACTTCCTAATCCTGCTGGGGTTGGTTGGAGAGCTGCATTCCCACGTGGAATTCACAGTGTGCACAGGGGGCTGGCTGCAGCATGGACGGGGCTGGACAGAGCAGTCCAGGGACCCTCAGTGCCCAGAGGAAGATGCTGCAGAAACATCCTTTACAAGTAAACCCCAAACAGGAGCTTGGTGGCACTGGGGGACGTGGCTCTGGATGCCTGGATGACTTCAGCATCCATCCAGCAAAATTGTTGACATCATGGTGTCCATGGGAAGTCACTGAGTGCATCCCTGGTGCACACTGAGATGGGGTTTTAATGAGACCACCCTGAGCAAAACTTTTTCTTCCCTGCTCAGCTGAAAAGGGAGATGCACCAGACTCACTTTATCATGACAGAAATGCCCTGTGAAAAGGCAGAGAGGTTTCTTGGGCACAGCTATCTGAAGTCCAGCTAATTGGACATCACTGCAGCAACTAACTGATCCGGGAAAATCCAGAACTGTGTAGCTGTTATGAGAAAAGTAGCTGGAATTACTTCTTGAAAAGGTTTTCACAAACTTCTCCCTGTTATTTTTCTCTCCTTTTTTTTTTTGTTGTTGTTGTTGTTTTCTTTTACCTCTTTCATAATCTCTTTTATTTACAGTGCATCCTTCAGGGGACACTGTTGAGCTATTCACTATAAACCTAAAATATATACATCTAGGTTGGTATATATATGGAAATAGATTAGTCTCTTTGACTTATATTTCTAGTCAGTCTGCCCAGATTACTGTGTTTGTTCTACCAAGGGAAATCTCCTGACCTGAAAAATGTTTAAACTATGTTTTGTTTTTTAATATCACAAGAACATTTCTATTGGTGTGATGGTTCCTTGATGCTTCTCTACAGCCCTTTTGGTTTTTACTGCACTGACAGGATTTGAGGAGATTCTGAAAGCTGCTGGGAAGAAATTTGCGGAAGATCCCAGGAATATAATCCTCTCCTTCTGGTTTTGCTACAGCTCTTCTCTCTTTTTTTTTTTTTTCTCCTTTTTTTTTTGGCATGAAAGCCCAAATCCCAGAGGATTGCTGAGATGGTGAGGACAACTGGAAAAGGAGGAGCACCTTATCAGGCAATGGCTGCACAAGAAGGTTTTTAAAATTTTTCTTATCTCCATGCTCTCATCTGCAACTTCAGATCCTCTTAGGTTTTAGACCAAGAGGGGTCTCTCTCAGGAATTCATCCCCTGGTGTATTATATTGTGGATGGCTGAATTCCTCCTAAGAAGTTAAGATTTTCACTCTTATTGCCCATGAGGATGAGCTGGAGGAGAAAACTGGAGAGGCAGGGAAAAACACCCTGTTGGATGACACAGTTCTGGGCATTGCTGAGGGCCCCTGGGTGCTGATCTGGAGGAGTTTGGCTCAGTCCCTCAGTCTCATGTGTCCTCTGCAGATGATAATCTGTGCCTGCAAGGCCATGTCAGCATTTCCCAAGGTCCCTTAACACTCCCTGCCACTGTAGTTGGGATCATATTCCACTCTGCATGAAAAGCAGAATAGGCCTGAGATAACTGGAAGGTTGGATCTCTGGAGAGCAATAAACCTCCAGGGTTTGCAATGGGTATAAACACACTTTAATTTTTTTTTTTTTTTCTGGTTATTGTGAAAAGTTGGAAGGGTTTCATATTTTTCTTTTCTGCCTGTGAGAAATACATTAACTAATAACTTAAACCCCAGGGTGCCTGCTGGTACTTTCATAGACAAGAAGGGAAGGATCAGTATTAAATACAGTTTAAAATAATCTAAGAGGTATGTGGAAGGAAGACAGGATCAAAGCAAATGACAGTAAATTATTGAAATGGACTACAAAAAGGACTAGAGAAGAGTCCTTATGCAAAAACCAAAAGGAGGAAACATTTGAGCTACCACCTTGGGGCCTGATTCTGCTCCTGCCTGGTTATCACCAGCCAAATTGCCCAAGTGATTCTGCAATGCTCTGCAATGTTCTGCCTCCTTTCTCTGTGCCCAGTGGGGCTGCAGACTCTGCTGTGAGCAGGGTGGGACCACAGCTGTCAATGGGAAATGGAAAAGGGATGAGTTGCTGCAATCACTGGGCTTGAAAGTGTGGCTGGTGTAAACATCAATGAGACATTTGGTGCACTCCTAAGGCTCTTCTATCACTGGTGTGCTGTGAACAGGTCTAAGGCTTTGGAATGGTTTAGCCATCTCTAAAGGGCTGTAGGGGTTTATCCACTTTAGCTCTCTAAGCCTTTAGTGCCAAATCCTTGTCCCTTGTAAGTCTCCAGAAAAATCACCAGTAGTTCCAATGGGTGCAGGATCGGGTCCCTGGAGCACTTTAAGTAATTTAAACCACTCTAAATCCTCGAAGCAGCTTAAGTGATAAGCTACTTGTTCCAGAGTTTTCATCTTGCACACCAGGCTTGTAAAATACTCCAGGCAGCTCCTGGTGCACTGGCTGGGAGCACACACAGATGCATTGCTTTGGAACACAGAGATAACGTGGTGAGACCTTGCTATCAAACTCTCAAAGTGTTTTACTTTTGGAGAAAGTGAGACTTTTGTTATTTTTTAAACACAGTAAATAACTTCCAGCAGCTACCAGATGAGATGCTGCTCCCTGTGCTCAGGCAGGAGAGATAGTGCCAAAAGCTCTGGATTCAGACCCTGCTGGTGATGCCATTTGCTGCTACATTCCCAACCAGTCTGTGTGATATCAGGAGCACCAGAGGCTCTTTAATGTACCCTGCTTTTGAATGATGATTGGAAAATAGGATAAACCTGGGAAACACTTCACAAAAACTCTGCTGTAAAAAGTCACTTGGGGAAGTCCTAGCAGCCACTTTGGAAGTCCTAGCAGATCATCAAGCAGCATTTGGACAGGACTGCTGCAAACAGGTGTCTCTAAAGGGAAAGGGAGGTAGAGGAGCCAGACAAAAATTTCACTGCGTTTCCATCCTTTCATTTGCATGACAGCGCCTGGTTCACACTTGTCTTTTCATCTATTTTTTGCAGATCTGCAAATCAAGGCAATTGTGGCCAGGCATGGTCAAGGGGATATTTTAGGGAACTTATTAAGTCTTGCTGAAATCACAGCAGTTTGCTACTTAGGGCATAATGAAAGGGACTGAGATGTTGTCTGAGGCTTTAGCCAAGCTGTCTCCCTGGAGATGGATGCTTTGCTTCCATGCAGAAGAGTCAATGTTCCTGCAGTAATGTGGGAGGCTCTGATGGTGCCCAGCTCACATCTTAGCTCCAGGAGCAGATACAAGGGCTGCAGCTCTCCACTGGCTACCACAGCATGACATCTTTGCTAGCTCTGCTGTACAGCACCATTCCTTCACACCATCTCAGTAGTTCTTCTGTCTCCTTGCCCATCTTTCCACCACTGCTGGTCCAACCTCCTTTCTTCCTCTGACTCCTACTAACTTCAAGACACTGGAAAATTACCTTCCAATCTTGTACACTCCTCTGCTGCCCCTCTTTTCCTCTTTCCTTCCCGTCATACTCATCCCACTTTGCCTTCCTGTTTACATCAGCCTCTCCCATTCAAACTCTCTTGGGTGTCTAGATAAATATCATAAATTGAATTACAGCTGCAGACCAGAGCCCAAGACACCTGTGTCTGATTCCTGCCAGTGTTCAGGAGCTTTTGTGACTCAGCCCCTTTCTGATGCTCCTTCCTCATCTATGTGCTAAAGCTGGAAAAATATCAATAGGGGCCATGTGTTCCTTGGGTTCAGGGCACGATATAAATCCAGGGTGTGATTGCTGTTAACCTCTTCTGTGAGAAGTTGAACTGGCCAAATTTTCTGGTGGAGGCCATTGGCTGCCCTTCTTGGCTGTTAAATGCCATTTTCCCTGAATTTATTCCCCCCTTTTCCTTCCCAGGGAATGTGATGTGCTTGGCACAGGAGCTGCAATTCATGCAATATTATTATTAGGCAATAAACAGTGTCCATGAATGATTTAAACACAAGCAGAGCTGCTGATATTGATTTATTTTAAGCTCCATAAAGAGTTGTGTGGAGTTTTTTTTTTAAATGGGAATTATTAGGTCATCCATGGGGGAATCTTCAAAAGTACCCCTCTGCAACAAGGCAAAGAGTGAAGCTTTTGATTTGCAGAGGCTTTTTGGGGCTCCATGCCCTGGGCTGCCTCTGCCAGCAGCTCTGGGAGGGAAAAGGCACTGGCTCTGGGGGTGTAATTTCTCTAATTTCCCCCGTAATGAAAACAAAACTGCTGCCTTGCTGGAAGGAGCAGAGAGGAAAGCCTGGGAGGGGATGAGGAGCAGACTGTGCAGACACTGATGGATGCTGTAATATTGTCTGCTCTTCTCCCTGGAGTTTCATGTGCTCAACAGCTTCTGGCAGAGCCCTTCCTCCCCTCCTGTCTGCTTTCCAGGCCCACTGATCTCTCTCCTTTCCTTTCTCACTTTCTACCTGTCCTCTTAAATCTTCACTGCTGGCCTGATGTTTCCAGCCCTCCACTTTCTCATTCTCACATCCTATCTCCACATCTCATTAGTCCTTCAGGACAGGGAACATCCACCAGACCTTCCTTAGTGAGCCAACCTACACTGGTGGACTTTGCTCTGGGTGAGGAACACTCACAGCTCTTCAACTCAGGCTTTAAACCAGGTGCCTTCACCCCTTCAAGCTCACAACCTTTCAGGGGGTGGAAAATCACCAAAAACTGGTAACAGGCAGGCTGGTTGAGGGAGGGCTCTTTAACCACCACTGTTATCTCTACAGTACTTGTCTTAGTGCTTAGGGTACCTCTTACCCTCTGACTCTTGTCCCTAAAGTCTCATAAAATAACAAGAAATCCACTTTGCATTCAGATGTTCTCTGTTCAGATTAATTTACATGTTGGGGTTTTTTTTTTTTTCTGTGCAGAGAGATAAAGAAAAAACATTGCAGAAAAATGCCTAAGGTGTATATGGGAATTGGATACCCAACCCTTATTAAAAGTCAGGAAAACTGGTGCCTAAGAGTGGTTCATGTCTTTGAAACTCTCTCCTTTTGATTTCAGGAGAAGGCAAAAGTGTGTGTGTTCTCCTGCACTGAAATGTCTTGGTGAAGACAGAAGACTTTCAACACACCTTTGTGACTCAGGAGCACTAAACAGAGATTTAGAAACCAAATCCCATTTTAACAGTCATCCACACACCTCCAGGTCCAGCTTGGAAAGCTGCTCAGAAGGTGCCTCTGCACGTGCAAGCCTCTCATCCTGCACAGCTTTTGAAATTGGGAATTTAATGCTCTGGAAAGCAGAGATCCTCTGGGTGTTGGGATGTAATCTCCTGGATGCTGTCCTCTGCTCCAATGAATGGCAAAAAATAAAAATAAGCTCCTTTGCAGAATGAGATATCTGAAAAGCAGGCCTAAACCGCAGAGTGTGAGCAAAGCCAGTGAGAATTTGAGTTATCCACATGTGTGGATGATTTGAGTTATCCACATGTGGAGAGAGGTGCAGGAACATGGGAGCAGGAAACAGGAGCAGCAGAAGCCCCTGGCACCACACCAAAGAGGAGAGACCTGAGTCTCTGTGCCCAGAGACACTTTCAGTTCCCAGGGGTCACTTGAAATGAAGCCTTTAGTAATATGAAGTTAATTTAATTAATCTTGAAACAATCCAAAGAAAAATCACTGCCAGCTATGTTGTTTTTAAGTAAGGATTTCAATGGGCCAAGATTTAGCATCCTTTATAGACCCATCTGCCTAAAGGCCTGTATCTTATCTGATCATTTCCATGGCAACAGCTCTGGGATTAGAAAAGGATGAATGTTTAGGAATAGTTGCTGGAATTTCATGGAAGATGATGAATTGAGGATTACTTCACTACCTACGTGTTACCATGGAAATGCACATTTACAAATTGCACTGGATTTAAAACCCCACCATTATTAGTATAAATTTGTGCTGCTTTCTGAAGGAGCTCCAGGAGCAGAAGGTGCCTCTCACCTCTCCAGCCCCACTGAGCACAGGAATGACTTTGGTGGCTGAGAAAGGAAAGGGAAACAAGTTGCAGGTCTTGGGCCCAATTTCTCTTCTCAGACAACCTCCTAAATGAAGCCCAGATAGTCAAAAGGGTTAAAACTAAAAAAAAAAAAAAAAAAGGGTATTTCACATACAGAAAAGCCTCCAATCAAAACCACCCCCTCCCCTTTCAACTTATATATAATGGAATTTGATAAATGGATGAACAGATTTTTGAATTACCACACGTGACTTCTTGACTTAGGAGACTTTCAGTCTTGCAAAGCTAAGGTTATTTCTAAGACCGTTTTTATTATTTTTGTGAAATTCTTATTTTAAGTGTGAAACAAATCTACACAGTTTGTTTTGTAAACTATTCATAAAATATTCCATACTTTAGTAACCTGCTCTGTTCTACCACTGGGGCTGAAGTAGGACTTGAGACTAACTCTTACTAAAGTCTTGGAAAACACAGTTCCCATCCTTGAAGCCTAGAGCAAAAACAGAGAAATATTCCCCATCCCTACATAAACCATGAAAATCCAGAGGGTCAGATAAATAACTGCTGGAAATTCTTTTATCACAGACACACCTGTTTTTTGTAGGGCCTGAGGAACCATCTTACCATACAGCAACAAATATCAAAATAAAGAATGGCATAATAACTCCAAGAAGGCTACTGCAGCTGATCCATGAATTTAATCTAAAGGGGCCAGAGCATCTTCAAAGCAAAACTGAAGATTTGCAGCAGCTTGAGAAGAAAATGTTATTCATTTTATTTTGTATATCAGGAAAGTGAGTCCAGAAAAAACTACCCTGAGGATCAGCAGCCTGGCTGAGGATGTGGCATTACACAAAACTGGTGTTTGCTGGTTATAAGGGTATATTCAGTGAGGGATGGGTGTCAAAATGATGGCTGGGGTAGTGATGCTGCTTCTTGGGGGAGAAGCAAAGGTGTCCTCTGAGGAGCTGTGTGGCTGAGACTGCTCCAAAACAAATTCATCTGCACTGACAGTGCTGCCAGCAACAAATCTATTCAGCCTGACATCCCCACTGCCTCAAACTGGGCAGAAACACCCAGGGCAAGGTGTTCCCAAGTGAGGCCAACTTCTGTTCATGCAGCCACCACCTGGCACTCTGTTATTCCTCGTGGCATTTCACAGATCCTGGGCTTGCTGCAAATACACCACGGTGATCCAAAAAGCTGTGCTGGCTGAATTAGTGACCTGGGAATGAGATGAAGGGAGAGCACCTTCCCCATGGGTGGCAGAAGAGGCACATCAGCTCACACCCTCTGCAGACATGCCTGTGTTGCATTTTAGTACTGAGAGTGAGGCAAAACCCAAGAACACAGAGGATCTGCAGTCACACTCTCCACCTGACCTTCCCATGACAGGGTGAAGCACTCAGTGGTGACCCAGGCATTTTGTTAGCTGTCATTTTTGGAAAATATCATGGGGTGGATCTCATCTGTCCTTTGCACTGAGGAGGTCACTGCTAATGCAGCACCTTTGCAGAGCTCAGAATCCTCCCAAACCCATGGATATGTGGAGGGGAGACCCTCATCCCTGGGTTTAGTGGCAGATTTGGCTGTTGACATTGCATTACACCTAGCAACAATTTATGATGGGATTTTTTCCATGTTCTTTCCTCTTACCTCCTTCTTGCAATCTTTTTGCTTTCTTAAGCTACTTTATTTTTCTTTCATTTGATTGTGGGTTGGTTTTTTATGGTTTTTTTTTGGGTTTTTTGTTTTCTTTTTTTTTTTGGTGTTTGTTTTTAATACAAGACAATTTACTTTTTGTGCCTCTTTGGGAAAAACAGGGGGCAGATCTCCCCAGCTGCCTGAGAGCCCTGCTCCCACCGCTGCCACATCCAACCTCCTGCAGACTTTTCTCACGAGCAATTAGGAAATTGCTGGAGCAGCCAGAGCTGCAAAGAGGCAGTGGAGGATGCATGGCAGTTTCCCAAGGGTGAGAAAATCAGAATTGAATCAGCTCTTTGGGAAACCTCCACCCTTTCCTCTAAGATAAGCCTCACAGCTGGACACAGAGCCAGGCACAATGAAGGAAAACAGCCTGGCTGAGGTGGGGCTTCCGCCTGCCCTCGGTGCTGCCCTTTGGGAATGGCATTTCCCAAGGGAGCAGAGCCCTGACTGGCTCCACTGCCCCACTTGGACATGCACAGACACCCCCAGAGCCCTGGAACCAGGGCATTATCCCAGTTATCCCAGAATCCAGGCAGACATCAGCACACTGAACCCACTCCCTGCTGCAATGCCACTGCACACAGCTCACTCTGGGGAAGCTGGACCACATTTTAAGTGTCCAGGGGGAGAGAAATCCTTCCAACAATGAGGTTTTGCCTGTGGAAATGGGTGGTTGCTGCACACCCCACACCCTGCCAGGGGGGAAAGGGAGTGAGCAGCAAGACAAGTTCCTTGCAGGCTTCTCAATTGCCAGCTCTATTTTTGGCTGCTACAAGCTGGAGTGCCACAGGAAACAAAAAAAAAAAAAGTCTTGCTAAAACTCTAGCAGTGAAATTCTTCTGATTTTCTTAGCAGCTTGATGACAGTTTCTAGCTGCTGAAGTTTTAGTATTGCAGGGCAATAAAAAGGATATTTTGAGGTGGGGAAACAGTCAACAGCTGGAGATGCTCTCTCTCTCTCTAAGGATGTTCAGAACAATCCTCCAGTCCTGCACAGATAAAACTTTGTAACTTTCCACCCACCAGGAACCAAACTGATTTCAGTTGCTGAGAACATTGGCTCTGAAATCAGTGACACCAAACCAGGAGGCAGCCTGTCTTGGGGATGAGGGGGCTTCTCTGCTCATAGCAGGGCTTTGGGAGCAACCTGAACCCAACCATTGTCATAGAAGCTTCTTAGTTGGGTAATCATTAGTATTGACTTTATGATTTACAGAAGATTGATTAATTTCTTTATTCTATTCTATTATTACTAAGAAACTCATTGCTTTTATAGATATTTATGATACACCTGGACCGAATTTGTCCTCTAATCCAAACACCATCACCAGTGGCTAATCAAGAAACCACCCTTTGGTAAACAAATCTCCATAACACATTCCACAGTAGCAGGTGCAGCAGGTGAAGATAAGAATTATTTCTCATTCTTTTCTCTGATTTCCTCACAGCCTTTCCCAGAAAGGCCTGGGAAAGTTATGTGTTGCTCTCTGTGGCCACAGACCATGACATCTGCCAAAGACTTCTTGGAGTTTTGGCTAGGTTCTTCATCTCAGTGTGCCACACTGCTGCTTGCAGCACAGGGACAGTGACTGCTTTGCTCCTGCCTTCTGAGTGTGACCTCAGTGTCACACACACCCCATAAGACAGCCAGCCCTCCCTTAGTTACATGCAGATAAATAAGCAAACCTCTTTTTTATTCCTCTGAGTTGCTTTGTGCAGAAAAGATCTGGGCTGAAAATACACATTTTCACATGAAGAGTTGATCAAATGCCTCTAAGATGTTTAACCTTGGAAGATGAAAGAGTTCCCTAGTGGTTGCCACCTTCCCTAAGTCGTTATCAGAGCAATTATGTGTGATTTAGTAGTTTGCTCTGTTGCAACACAATTTTCTATATTGTCTGGAATGATAAATGGAACTGCAGACCTGGCCCCTGTATGACTTCTTTGAATCTGCTGCATGGGACAGGTGAGAAATATTGCAGCAGGGTAAAAAACAGTGCTGGATGATCCATGGGAATGAGCTGATTCCTGCAGTTTTCCCTACCTGTCCTTAGCAAGGAAATTATCAAGAGGGCAAGAAGTTATCCACAGGTAAAATGGGAAAGTTGTCTCTGCCACTGTTGAACAGATGGGATCAGGGTGCTGCTTGGGCACAGCATTTCTCCCTATGTGCCCTGTGTTTCTGAGGCAGTTTCAGGGATTTGTTTGTTTTTCCAGTTCTTAGCAATTTGAAATTTAAAAATAATTCAGCTCCCAAGTTCTGTTTGTTCCTTTGGAGTCCTCAGGAGATCACTGAGAGCTTTCCCCAAAAGGAAAGGGCTCAAAATATCCTTTTCTATTTTTTTCTTTTTTTAGTATATGAGATGGCATTCTTTATGTATCATAACTCCAGGAGCTGGATGCCACTACAAATTTCAATGCTGAGGATAAAAATGTTGTGGATTTCCAGCTCTGGTAACCTCAATCAAAGAGAAAGCCCTCACTGAATGACCTAGAGACATACAGCAATGCAGAGCAGTCAGGGTTTGGTTTTGGAAATTACAAGGAGACACTTGGCAGGAAAGAACAACCACCTTGAGATTTACAACTGCAAATTTTCTTCCTTTCAAACACAGACCTCGTGCATCCCTCTGCAGGTTTCCTGTACTAGTAACACTCCTACAGATTTTGGATTCCTACTGCAAAACACTCACACCACCACAGGAGTGACTCTACAATATTTTGAGGTCCTTTACATGCATTCAGAGAATCTGTCACATTTAGGCAGTGTCATTTTGTCCCTACACAACAATGGGGATACAGAGGCCAGGGACTGCAGGGAATTGCCCTGTTCACTGATGCAGTAAAAAACCAGCTTATAACTCATAACTGAAAAGTCTCTGTTCAGTTCTTGGGGAGAACAACAGCAAAAGAGGATGTGGGGTTCAACACCTTCCCCCCAGGAAAGCCAGAACACACTGTAGGTTGCTTTGCAGTGCTGGAGACAAATTGGAGTAATGAAAGGCAGTGATAAGGGCTCCCACTGAAATGAATTGCAAAGCTCCTGGTGACATAAGGCATGCCCAATCAGAAAAAAAAAATCAACCTCAGCCTTGCTTTTTTTGTTTTGTTTTCTCCTTTCTGTAGAAGTCCAAAATAGCCCTAGGAAGTAGAAGAAACATGACTCAAAGACAGACTTTTCCTCTTAAGACCCAACTTCCTTCCTTGAACAGTTTGGAGAAATTTCAGCCACACATCTCTCTGAGCAAGGGCTTTATTTGAGGCTGCCCTATTGTCAGGAAAACCCCATCAAAAAGCCTGTGGCCTCTACAACAGACATCCTGAGTCAGGCAGGTCAGGCACAGAGTTCAGGATTTTGCTCTTTCAGGATGCTATTGTATCCAGGAAAGCAGGATGTGAGATTTACCCTGGCCTCTTAAGCAAGAGGCAGGGACTCTGCAAGGTGATATGTTGAACGAGTTCAAGAGTTTCTAATAGACCTGGTTTGGGGTGAGGAGTTTTTTGGCAGGAAGGCTTAAACCATTTCTGAATTATTACTAGAATAGCTTCTATTACTAATGATGACATTTGAGGTTTAAATGATGTAGAACTGTTGGAAGCCCTTAGTGTCTTGGAGGTCAGATGAAGACAAGGATAGCATTTCAGCAGGTGAGCAGGGCTTCAGAGATTTCAGGGGTTTCCCATTCCTCTTCCAGACAACTCTCTTTTTTGTCTATTTATTACTTCTGGTGTCAATTCATCCTCCTAGTCAGGCCAGAAGGCACAGCACAGGAGAGCTGGAGCTCTGAAGGAGTGGCTGCTGGGGGCCATGGCTGACTCATCTCTGCACAGGGAATCCCCAGCATTTCCATCTCTGAGACTGAGCAAACGTTAATTTCCACAGGCAGGTTAAATTCCCCATAAGTTAAAAAGACAAGTAATATTCTGTCTCAAGGGCTCTAATTCACCTGGAAGTGTGAGACCAAGCAGAATTACACCAGTCAAACATAAAGTGCTGCTTCCATTTTTGCCCAGCAATTCTGGTCCTTTTCTCATTTTATCTCTGCTCTCATGGGCTTCTCAACCCCATCAAATGCAAAATTTTATCCTTTAAAGGATAAAACCCAGTATTTGTAGGAAGAGCAAAATTAAAGTCAGGTAAGCAATACTTCCTGAAAAGGTACAGAAATAAGGAAAACCTCACATTTTTCAAGTCATAGCTTACTCCATCATTGCTAGGTTATGTGTCCCTCCACCCCAGATCATAGCCAAGCATAAGGATGCTGTAAATAAAATGTCACATTGTTCAAGCTAAAAAAGCCTCTTGATGCCATTCCCTGCCAGCAATGGTCATTACAAGCTCTGTGAAAAGCTGGATCATCATAAAAAGTGCCCAAAAGATGCAATAAAAGGCTTAGCAAAGGACACCAGAGAGAACCTTAAGTCTTACTCTCCTGAAGTTAAGAAATCCCTAGGAGAATCTGCAGTGATGCTGTTACCCAAAACAATCCCAAATCACCTGCCTAATGCTGGTAATTACTGTGCCTTTTGATTTATAAGGTATCTCACAGGCTGTGACAGGTCAAGGTCGCTTTGCAGTGATAACATGCTTCTAATTGCAGCAGTGCTTTTTGAGGAGGAGCAGAGGTGAGCTCAGGATAAGGAAGCATCACCAAATTCAGGTGTTTGTGTCTCTTGAAGGTGCCATCTGTCTGTCAGCAGAGCTGTGTGCAGCCACTGCACCTCTCCTGCAGGCATCCCTCTCCAGCAGCACCGAGGTGCCTGTGCTGCCTGCAGCTCCTGGGATGCTCAGTGTCCCAGGGGCACCTGCACAGGGTGTCACTTTGATGGGAACAGACATTGTGCAGTGCTAAATCTCCAGAGGCCACCTCTGCCACTCTCACTTTTCTTTAACCTAATGTCTCTGCCTCTTTTTGTGTCCCTTGGTAGAAGGAGTTGGAAATTAAGAGTCAGATCCTGTTCTGTAGCACATGTTTTTCCTGCACAGCCCACACTGGATAGCAGTTCTAAGAAAAGCAATTCAGGCAGGGTCTTTGGCCCTTGGTCCCTGCTGCCCTGGAGAGTTTATATGCTGTGAGTAATCAGTTAAAACACAGATTAAAGGAACAAAGTGCTTTTAGACCAGAGTTGAATTTAATTTTTTATCATCAAGGGCATAGCTTACTGTGATATCAGGGAAATATGGAGATACCACTGCAATGCATCTGTCAGCCCTTCCCTAGATCTGTATAGGGAGAATACAGATCTCCTTGCTTCTCCTCCCTTCTCCTCGCTGTGGACCAGAAGCACAGATCCAGAACAGCTCAGAGGCTCCAAGAACAACTCCAAAGGGTTAAAAAAGCTTTGGTACAAAGGTAAGTCATCGTGATATTGCTGAGGTACTGAACAAGCACACTATGAGACTTTTCCTTTTCACATCACTTTTCTAATGACTTTTTTTTTCTTTCCTAGAAACACATTGCAAAAGAGAACAAACACCATTCTCACAGCTGAGGTGCCAGTACTCAGCTCTGAGGACTCAGAGTTACTTAGAGCTAATTTGGTTTTGTTTCTGTAAAATTTGATGAAAGGTACTTGGAGCTTTGGACAAGAAGTATTTGGGAGAAAAAGCATTTATTTTTCAGCTCACAGCAATTTCTTTTCCAAACATTCACTTCTGTTTTGCAATTGTACTGGTGTCATTCTGAAGAAACATGAACACTGATTGCAAAGAGCAATTATCTGAGCTTTCCACAGCAAGGCAAACCTAATGCTGAATGTAGGATTTTGTACAATGTTCACTTACATTATACCATATCTCCTTGTAAAGCTGTACTGAGTGCTCAAAAACTTCCTTCTGGGTGGGTAGAGAAACTGAGTCATGCAAAATAATTGCTATTTAACTCTGTATTCAGCAAGACATTTAATGAGAAGCTTAAGCCATTCTGTTTCATAAAGCATTTCAGATGTCCTGTATGGGATAAGCCATCAAATTGTCAGTTGAAGAATGAATTTTCCAAAGCACTGAGCACTTGGGAAACTCCAATTGAAGTCAAGTGTGGCCTTTAAGATAAATGTCATCTTTTTATTTCCAGCCTTGTACTTCCACTGTAGTGAAGGGAATAGGTGAAAGCAGGGTAAGCCTAGCAGGGTTTTCCCAAAGTCTGAGGGCAGGGAAGAACACCAAGAGAGTTCCAAATTAAGCTGTTGAAAGTCTGCTATCCATGTGAGTACAAAGGGCTTTTTCTGCTCTGAATGGTGACATGAACCTAGAATCATAGGATATCCTGAGTTGGAAGGGACCCACGAGGATCAAAGTACAACTTCTGCCCCTGCACAGGAAAGCAAAAGGAAAAGGAAAACTCCTTTTTACCAAGCTTTAAACCTAGAAAGATCACTCCAGCTTTTCCTTTTCCTGTCAAGGCTGGCAGAGCTGAATTCAGAAGTTACATCTTTCAGCAATCTCATATTTCCTTAATAAACACCACAGGGTGATGGACCTGTATAGAGTAATATTATTTTCTCCAAGATGATAACTCTGCAACTAAGCACAGCCTATACCCTCTACAAAATGTCAGGTGGGTAAAATACCCCCCAAATTATATTTGTCACTATCAAACAAGACAGTGTTTGCACACTTGGGAATAAAGTGAAGGCAATTAACTTCTCATATACTTGAAAAGATGTTCTACTGCCACCTGATTACTTTATCTTCATTATTTTTAGCTGTAGAATTATGTAAATAGCAATTTAGAGAGCCCAGAGGATTCTGAAGATTCACTTTAATGACTTATAATAGTTTAATTGGACTGTAAACTGGCCCCTGAGGGGAGTTGAGCACAGGTACAAGTGTTACTTCATGTCCCTACCAAAATTTGCTAATTGCCAGCTTTTGTGTAAGCAACAGCTTCTAAGTCCTCCCAGCAGCACAGCAGCTCAGCACTGCTGAGGATTGAACGTGCATGAAGTTCAGCTGGGGAATGGATTGCAGAGCCTATAGCATCAGAGAGGATGTGCAGCAATTCACAGAATCCAACCACAGGCTGCATTCTGTGAGCAGAGGGCACATGTGGGGGGAAGATGCTGTTATTAGTGAGAAAGGAAGAGGTTTAGCTCAATTATGTCACAAACTTCATCATATAGGAGTATCACACAGTTATTTAAGGAGGGAGGAGCATGCTAAACAAGTTTCTGGGGGATGTACCCAGTACTTTGGAGATGTGCTGTGACAAATCCAGACAAACAGAACTGGAGATATTTCCTAGATGCTGGCCAAGAACCCCAGAGAAATCTTTAGGTTCTGCACAGAAACAGCAAGGGTCTCAAACCAAAATCAAAACATGGGCAGGTCTTGGCTCTGAGCTTGCACAAGAGGCAAGCCCAAACTATCTTCTCTGCCCTCCCCAAAAGGAGGAATGGGGCAAGCAGATAAATCACTGCAAAAGAGCAGCAGATGTCCAGAGGAAAAAAGGCAGAGAACCTGAGATTATTCCTGCAGCAAGACTAACTGGCTTGAAAAATGAAACATAATGAAAAGTGCCTACTCTGCTCCACTCTGTCCATCTCTCCCCTGGTCAATTCATTTGCCCTTCTTCCTCTCAACAGAATAAAATGAAATGCATATTTTACTGTAAGCTTCTTTACAGTGCAGGCTGCAAGAGGCTTGAGGACCTCCCTAGGGGGAATGAGCTAACCAGAGATTGCTTCATCCTTTTATTGCAAAGGCCAGGGACTTTCATTTTCAATTTCCTTTTATCCAGGGCTGCTTATTATGTTCAGGTTGCTCCTCCACACCCTTCCCTGAGTGACAAGCATGCACTGGAAGGTGACAGACAGACACCACAAGTGTGGCCAGTGGCAGAATGAAACATCTCAAAACCTGCTTTGCAAATGGAAAGATCTTGATGAGTTTCTGGATTGTCTGATGAAGTTTGTGTTTTTTGAGCCATACAGCTGGGCATCTCACTGTCAAATGTGATTAGAAATATCACTCAAAAGCATCAAGGGTAGCAAGAGATAGGTGAGGGGTTATCAATACCCTGTAACCAGAGGGGAGTTCTTCTTGAATGTTCTTTCCATAATTAATTCTCCAAAAATTTTTTGTTGTCTGATCATCATGCAATTATTTGTAAAACAAAAAAGGAAGCTACAATCAAATTATATTTCCATGACTTGAGGGTACATTGCATCTATTAGTTTATGTTTAAACAATAATTGAGTATGTGAAGAACTAATCATTGTGATACTGAAAACATCTGCAACCCAAAACCTGAAATGTTTTGTTTCAGTTCAGAGAAACTTGGACCTCCCCTATATATGGGAAGTGTCTTTTAAATTCCTTTTGGTCCCCCCTTTAAACACGTGGAAATTATAAACATATTGGCTTGTTGTGAATTTTCAGGAAATGACAATTTAGGGAAGTCCAGAAGATTTTGCTTCAGGTTTTCAGGCCTTTAAATATTTCAGTCAGAATATTGGAAAGCCCATGGAAACCCTGAGCTTTTTCCAGCCTTCACTGACACACTCCAGCCTAACTCTCAGTGTAACTGAAGAGACTTTAAGCAGCAAGGGCAAAGGAAGGACACCATGCAGTAAACATGCAGAAAAGTGTTCTGCCTTCCAGCTCTGCCCTCTCCCATGGCTCTGGACCTGTTAGATACAGCTGAAGAGCCAAACTTAGCTGGAGCCCACCTGGCTCAGCCTGGATTAAAGCCACAATCAAGCCAGGAACATTTTCCCTCCATATTCCTTTCAAGACAGTGAAAACATTGTGCAAATAAAGAGACCAGAAGTGAAGCTGTTTAGTGGCCAAGCTCACTCCATTTGCTTTCAGCTCTCAATTACAAGCATCACATCCAAGAGCCAAGTAGCAGCAAAACAAAAGCAGCCAGCCAAACCCTGCCACCAATTTTCAGAGTATAAATCCTAAATGAGCCAATAGATTTATACCAGTATAACCCCTTTGTGAATGATCAAAATAGGAATAAAAGGCTGAGATCTTCCATCCTTTTCCTCACTAAATCAGAAATGACTTGGGTGCTCATCAAAATGATGCTCCCCCACTAACACAGCAGAGGATTTGCTCCACTTTCAGAGTCCCAAGCTCTGTGACACCCCTGAGGTCCCCACTGCCTGTGCTGAGCTGAGCCTGCCAGGGTCACTGGCAGGACTCACAGAGAAGCCATTTAAATAAAACTATTCTGGTTTCTAAGTGAAGGAGGAGGAAATGGACAGACTGTGCAGTCATGCCCTGCCTCACCTGTGCAAGCCTTTCAGTTTTTAGCACCATTTCCTGATCTGTTCCTGAGCTCCTGACCCAGCAGAAGCTGCACTACAGCAGGAAAGCACTGCCCTAGGAGCATTAGCATTAAGTACTACAGGGACTACAACCTCCAAGAGCCTCACTCATCAGCAGTGGAGTGTAACTGATAATTCCTCAAGGTTTTGTGGCTGCACACATGCTCTGATTTTTTATAATATGCCAGCAGAGCTGCATTTCAGAGAGCAGTAGGCTGAGAAGTAACAAGGGTTATTCCATTTTTCCATCTCAGATCAAATCCTTGATCATTCTAGCTTAGGACAAAACTGGCTCACTGATGCAGACTCTTGATATTTTTGGTCAAACACCCATGATGCACCATCTTGCAGTGTTTACACAGAAGCAGGCCTGCATGGCAAGGCAGTTCCCTGAAGCATAAGATTTGATTAACCTCGTTAGCTTGCCTTGCAGAGCTGCAAATGTTGTTAGACATTCTGAAATTATCCAGCCCTATTTAAAACCCAACCAGAGTATTTGGCCTGCTGACCTCCCCCAGCAACAAATTCCACAAGTAAAATTAACCACAGCTTTCACAGCCCAGAGTGGCTCAGTCCCTGTTCCCAGCCAGGAGCATCTCTTTAAGCTTCACCTGTGGGAGCTCAGGGTTTCTCAGGCCACTTTACATTTCCTTGCTGAGTCCCCACACTCCCTTTAGTCCTTAAAAGCTAAGTCAGACCAGAATATCATTAAAATTATTAAAGACAATAAGCAGCACCATTAAAATGATCACAAACTGTCCATGCTTGAAAGCAGAATTCTGGTAAAGCCAGAAGAATTAAAAGCACTATTCTCCAAACCCCCTCTCAAGCATCCAGCATTATTGGGGCTGATGTAAAAGATTTGATCTGCATTGACATCCAGGGAAATACAAATAAGACCAGGCACCCTAGTATACAGGTCCATAATAACAAATTCACCACTGACAAACTTCAGTTCTGCTCTAGGTGGAGACCCAAGTAGGTGCTTCATAAGGCAGGGAAGAGTAGACCTTGCCTGAGAGCTGGAGAATTTCTAACCTAAAGAACAATCCTAGAAGTCATAGGAAGTTCACAGCTGGGCTTGATCTTAAGAGTCTTTTTGAAGCTAAATAATTGTATACAAACAGTGATAGGGGATTGCAAGCACTAAAAACACACACAGCTGGACATTTCCACAGAACTTCGAGCCAGCTTCTCCCCATCTCACTGATTTTCACTCCACATCTTTCCCTCTGATTTCCCCTGGATGCTCCTTTGGGCCCTTTCAGAGCTGCCTGTTGCTTTCCCTGACTGACAAAAAACAATAAAGCATTCAAAGCCTTTCTGCTGGAGGAACACACAGTGTCAATTACAGCAACATCATCCTCCTTAATCAAGGTTAATTTCAGAGGGTAACATTTTTCTCTGTTGGAATATTGTCAGGTGTTTTTAGATCTCCAATTTTATATAAATTTAGCCTCTGAATTCTCAAGGAGAGAGTTGCTAAGGTAACCAGAGCCAGCCATATTGCTGTATGTTCTCCCCATGGAGCTTCATTAGGGCCAATCAGTCACTTCCAGGGTAATAGAATATGTTGCTTTCTGAGATAAGGATACAGCTTTTTATAGTGTCAAGGTATTTTTATTAAGCATGTTAACCCCTTGCCCTCTTAAGGATCAGGCACTGGCCCTTTCCTTAGAACTGTAATACCCAAGAAATGAGATTCAGGGAGACTAATTGCTGACAGTTGAGCACCTAGGGCCAGATCAGAGGAAGTCAGCATGCCTGGAGTGTGCTGCCTTGTGATAAGAAAGCCAGGGGTGGTTGGGGATTGTTTTCTGCTGGCAGGGAGCCAAATCAGCTTTATATCCCAGTAGCCAGGCACAAAGCCTGCTTCTGAAATAGATCTGACCTGCATGAACCAAGGGGCTGGTATATATATTTCTTGTCCCAGTCTAGACATATGGGCTACCTGCTATGTTTGGTCTCTCATGTGAGCATCATCATCTTTCACATCTAAGAGCTACTTTACACCTGTTCATAGAATTTATTAGCAGCACTTTGGAGGACTGCTTAGAAAAAAACACAGGTATCAGATCAATTCCTAGAGATGAGACTAAAATATACTTCCCCAGGACCTAGAAACCTCCCAAATTTCATCTAGCTGAAAACAGCACAGCCAAGATCTGCCCCTTCTTTAGTCAAAAAGACTCTGCCTGTTGTTCTAATTGTCCCTGCACCACTCATTAAGATAAACTTCAGAACACACATATTCCCATTTCATATGAATATTGGCTTCAAAAATTCATTTTCTCCAAGACTTCCAGTCAGTACTCAGGAAACCCACTGTACCAGAGCAGCTGATGTTTGTGTGAGTCTCACTTGCTGATCCATGTCCTCAGGCTGAACCTTAGCATGGAGCTGCTCCAAGGTTATTTCTTCAACTCTAACTAACAACACATTTATCCCTGTGTCTCCTGCTCATCCACAGAACCAAGAACACCTGAACTGAACATGACTTGACCTCACATTTGCAGAAAAATTTTGAAAAAATAGTACTAAGAAAGAAACCACATTTGCTGCCAAAGTGGTAAAAAAAAAACAACCCCAAAACCAACACAACTCACTGGCAGTATTCTGTATCTCAGTCTTCATCCTGTAGGACTCCTCCAGAGTCCTGCTGCAGACCAAAAGCTGCAGTCATAAGACACCAGAAACCCAAAGGAAAAAATCTTCCCCTCCATTAATCTCTTTGGAGGTTCCTCCTGGTGCAGAAAGATACAGTTACACCTCATTGCTCCTGCTCTCCTGAACATCATGTCCATCTTATTGAATAATGGATATAACACTGCAGTCAGGAAGGACAGCATCTGTCAGCTGATACCATGTTTATTGTTTTCCCTTGAAAGAATCCATTATTGCAGTCCTGTAGCAGGTTCACTTACAGACAAACAGAAGCTTTACTTAAAAGAGGCAGGATCTTTTGTGCTGGAGAAGTAGAGACAGCTGGGTACTGGCATTTTTTTGTCATCTCATGATTTTTTCTTGCTGTTATATATTCACTAATAAGATAGGAAGAGGTAATTATGTGGAATTTGAATAAAATTAATGAGATAGTGGCAATAATTTTAAAAAGATGCCTGAAAAAAACCAGCAATTGCAGCACAGAGGTATTTAATAATCATTTGAGAAAAAAATCCACTTGTCTCAACATGAATTCACAGTTGAAACAAGCACATGGAAACAAATGAAATTCAGAGCAATAGCCACACTTACAGCTGGTTTGAATTTGTTACTTTGAAACAGGAGTGTAGGGCATGAACACATATTTGAATACAAGAACAGCAGCAGTGATAGTGACACTTAGACAAGAAAGCAAAATGGGCAAGGTTTTTTATTTTGGTAATTCTTTCCCATTTTTTTCCCATTCTTCCTTATGACAATGTCTCACTTTCCTCCTACAAATGGAACCTGCCCCCGTAACAGAACACAAAGAGCCTACAAGAGTGAACATTCCAAGGGTCTGAGGAGTCCATTTACCTGTGCACAGTTGTCACTGCAATGGAGGACAGGAGCTGTGTGTCCATTTGCAATGAGGATCAGCTCCTCACCCCTTTTCTGCCTCCCCTGGAGAGGGGTCCTGCAGCCTGCATGGGATGTGCAGTGAGGAGGGTGAAGATTAATACCTTTCACATGCTGCATCCCACCACAGGGTGTGAGACAGGGCTGGAAAGATGTGGATATGAGCTCAGTACATCCCTCTTTCAGTTTTCCAGAGAAGAAACCCACAAGCAGTGAAGAGCTGAGGCATCTTCCTCATCAAAATTACCCCCACTAATGAGAGTGTTCAGCTTGCAAAGCTTGACTGCAGCTGCAGTAACAGAGCTCAACTCAAAGAGAAAAAGCCCAGCAAGCTGCAGGGAAGGTGCTCCCAGCCCAGGCTCCAAGGGAAAACCTCTCCATTAGTAATCATTAAGCACTGAAGGGGGAAATCAGAAACAGAACCCATTCTGCTTTAGTCATCTATGCTCAACTCCCTGATACAATGGCTACCCAGATTCTCTTCAGCTTCTTTTAATCCCTGCTCCCCTAATCTCCAGACAGGCATGGAAATCCCAGGCAGGCTGCAGCTGCTCTTGGGGAGCAGCTTTGTGAAGCCTGCACTCCCTAGGACTGTCCCCTTCAATAGCAGGTGATGGCTTTTCTGCTTTGCAAAGCAAAACACCTTTCTAGCAAAGAAAAAAAAAAAGCAATAAGGTAAATTAACCCCCTGCAGGAAAAATCTGTGTTCATGGGCCTGAACATCTGCCTTGGATGCTTTGTGAAGCAGCCAAGTACTATTATGAGCATAATCAGCCTCAGAAGCTTTGTAGGGTGAAACTGCTTGACTTGAACCCTCCATGAAGCCCCCAAAGCTCACATTAGAACCCTTTTTGGACCTGTTACTGTCTCTTCACATCTTGCTCCCCATCCACCAGCATTTCCCATTTGTCTTTTCCCAAGGCCTCAGTTTAGTGCCCACCTGACCCCATTTCCCCTCCAGGACTGTTGCCTCCCACCTGAAGCACCCTTAGACATCCCACACCACATCTTGGCCACCTTAAAGCCCCTTTGAAACAAGGATTCCAGGCACAGCTCCATTTCCTGCCCAGCCACCTCACCTCTAGGCTGCCTGCTGCTAAACTGCATCTCTGCAGATTTTCCCATCACCTATAAGAGAAAAGAATCCAGGATAAATATAAACTAAAAAGTATCACTTCAATAAAAAATGCAGCACATCCCTCCCCACATTGCTATTCAACCAATCCATCTCAAAACCCCTTGGGACAATAGGATGCTTTGCTATGGAACAGCTAGCAAAGCCCACAGAAATGATGTGATTGACATTAGTTATCTTGGAGAGAGTACCCATTAAAAGGGGTTTTTTCAACCCCTGGTTCAGCACAAAAACAAGTAATCTCTAATTGCAGTTATGCCTGTACCAGCTCAGAAAAGTGTACAAAATCTCACTGTTCTGCCATGTGAAGATGATTTATTTCATGAGGCTTGAAAAGTATGGTAAAAAAGATAATAACCAAATACAGACAGAGGAGACAGAAGTGTTTTGAGGAAGTTTAATTATTTGGAAACAAAGAAGAGAAAGTAAGCTACTCTATTATGCTTCCTCTTTTCCAGATGTGGAAGTAATAAAAAACCATCCCACTTTCTGGAGCTCTGCAAATCTCAAATGCAGTTCCTTAGGCACTGTTACTCAGCTGGAGGTTAAGAACAACTCAACAGCTGTTTAGGATTTTGAGCATCCTTCATTCCTGCTGGATTTTACATCATGCTGATAAGCACCAAGAAAGTTTGAAAGCTTATGCAAAACTTGCCCAAGCAAACTATTTAAACTCCTTTGATCTGCAAGCCACAGCAGGAAAATCACAGCGAAATCAGTTTTTCTTCTATTCCAGCACTTGTGCTTCTGGCTGGAATTGGAAAAATGCACATAAACAGAGCTTTTTGTAAGCTCAAAACATGATACTTGTCAGAATAAGTGCCTCCTTAGGCCACCCTCTTGTGGCCAGGGAAAATTTCGCAGCCACCCTGTCCTGCCTTTCCCTCTCCATTACCTTGATGGCCCCACTCCTCCAGCATGGGGGGTGTCCTGGTTCAGGGCAAATTTGGGAGAAAACCTCCAAAAGGGGGCCCCTCCAGAAAGGGAACCCACATGGCCTCTCCCCCAGTTGGTTCGGGAAGGATTCCTCGGAGAGAAGTGGAAAGAACCTGTTTATTTAACAGCCACAGCACACAAAATGAACAATACTGGATGACAGCACTCTTTCACTGCTGTGAAAAAGATGACAAATGCAGAAAGTCTCTCTGGGAGTGGTTGTTCTGTCCTCAGTCCCTCTGGTGCTGGGAATGGCTGCTGCCCAGAGTAGGCCCCGCTAGGCCGCAGGGTGCAAACTCTCGGTGTTTGCCAGGCCCCAGTCCAGAGCAGGCTCCAATGGTTACAAAAAAGGGAAAGGAAAAACAGTCCAGGGAAAATTTGGACTGCTTAGCTAAAGTAACTAATGAGCAGAAGCAAAGAGCAAGAGAAAATCAGGAGCAAAGCAGAAACATGATCAAAGGCAAAGCAAAAGCAGCACCATATACTGCCCTGTCTGTGTGTCCTGCCAGCCGTGGGGGAGCGGCCGATAAGAAAATAAAACAAAACTTTCACTCTTCAGAGCCAGTCTTGAAGGCACAGAACATAATATCCAGCATAAACAGAACACACAAATAGGGATAACACACAAATAGGGATAAGCATCATAATGTCACCCTAGGACAGGGGGTTACTGAGCCCATGCTTTGAGTTCCTTCACAGGTTCCACCCTGCCACAAAATGAGGCTCCTGAGGAGGTGCATCAGTTCCAGCAAGGAATTATACATTAATAAAGCCTGTGTTTGGGACATCAGATTCCCTGGCAAATGTTGGGAGCAAGGGGAATCTGTGCTTCCCTCCAAGGACATCTCTGCACCCTGCTCCAAGCCTCCCCACACTGCCCCTGTTAGCACCAAGAAGCTGCTGGTACAGCTCCTGCCTTGGCTGGTGCCCATTTGTGAGTAACCTGCCCCAGCTCAGGATGTTCCAGGGCTCTCATTGCACCTGCAGCAGGGCACTGGGCTGTGAGAGGCTGAGCTGCTTTAGGCTCTTCAGCATTGCAGGACCTGCAGCCCCTGAGTCAGAGGCAGTTCAGTGAGCTGAGCTGAAATGAGGAAGCAGAAAAAATGAAAGAAGTCTTCCAGGGGATCAGTTTCTTGATTTAATTTGCATTGAGTGGATGAAGGAGAAGCAGGGGGAGGGTGATAGGGCTGCACTTTTGATGGCTGCACTTTTCTGTAGCAGGGTCCTGGTTAGGTGCAGCACCAATTCACATCCTAAACCTCTGCCAGTGTCCATTTTCATGTCTGGATAGCACACCCAATGCACACCCACACTGTCACCACATCATTAATATGTGCCTTTAGCCAAAGCAAATTAGACTTTAGGATAAACAGCCCTTATTTTTATTTAAACCTGTTTATGTATTTTTGTAGAGCAATAGTAACACTTCAATCCTCTGCACAAAATTCTTATTAATAGCAACAAAACCAAGTAAATAAGGCAGGAGAAACAACCCAGGGTATTTTATTGCATCTAATCCTCCTTTTGCATCATTCATATTTATACAGGCCAGGGACTGATTTTCTTGGTCTGCCAAGCATGGCTGATGGATGCACTGCAAACACAGAACAGAGCCTTGCTCACAGCTAGGTTTTTCTGTGTCTCACTAGAGTGCTTTTGTTTTATCTCTCTGCACACCTTTGCAGTAAGACAAAAGATTACACCTCAGATGGGTGGGCAATTGTTAAAGGAAGGAGAACAAAATGAGCAGCCAGGCCAATGTGAGAGAAGGATGTAGGCAGGGCTAAGGCATAGAGACATCTCTGCTGGGTTTAGGCACCAAGGACAAGGTAAAGCATTTAGGCACTAGCAGCCACTGGAATAGGGAATTAATGCCCAACTCCCTTCAAAAAATATTAAACCTTTGCCAAAACAAAGGGGGAGAGAAAGGAGGAATTTTGTGCTGGTGGTAAAAGGTGATGTTGCATGATTAAAGGTGATGTTGCATGATTAAAGGTGATGCTGCATGATTCAAGGCATAGCTTTTTGCTCCTCAGTCCTCTTGGCACCTAAGGGGACCTCTGGACCATGGCCTTGCAAGTGGCCAGAACTGCACAAGAGCCAACCCATCAGAAATGGTACATCAGTGGCTCATCAACTGGGACTTCCTCTAGTCCATCCAGCAGCAAGATCTGAATTTCTATCTAAATTCAAGCTGCCTTTTTGCCTTTTTCTCAGTTTGCAGTTACTCACCCAGCTGAAATGCTCTCCCAGAAAGTCTTACGGTGTTTTTTTCCCCATAGAAGCAGTAGCCCTACCTCCTTTCCACCTTTTACTGCATATCTTTATGTGCTCAAAGCTGACACAGCATTTAAATACTTAGTCTTTAGGAAACTGAGCAGTAAAAAGCAAAACTCTCTTCAGAGATGTGTAACTCAGGATGCTCTCAGTTTTATTTTGCTCTGTGTTTGATTTAAGCCCCTCACCAGACAACACAAAGTCAGCTGCCTGGTGCTGCAGAGATGGATAGATCTGTTTGTACAAGACTTGGACAATTGCTCCAAGATTTTATCTTTGCTTGGACAAAGATAAAATCTTTGTCAGTACTTTCTATTGTCACATTGCATGCACAAATAAAGCTTCTCTTGCTGGTCCATCTTTCCTTTTGGTATTATACCTGGTGTAAGGATAGAGCAACATGTGCTTTAAAAGATCCTACTGCCACAAATTTACACTGCCAAAACCTCATTCTCAGAGGGAGGGAGAGAAAAAAGCTAAGCAAAAAAAATATATCTGATGATTTACACCTCCTCAGTGCACTCTCAAGAGCCCCCAGCATCAGTGAAAATTGCACACATGGAGCAGAACTCTTGGCTCTGGTGTCAGGAGACCAACCATACCAAGGGACAGCTTTGAGGGCAGCATGTCTTCAGAGGAACAGCTGCAGGATTTTCCTGGTCCAGGGGCAGCAGAGCCATTGTACAGCAGGCAACAGGGTGCTCTGCAGAACAGGAGTAAACCTGTGTCACAGCATTCCTCCTCTAGACTTCATTACTCAGGATGGAAAATGGGGTCATTTTCCTGATGTGAAACACAGCTGATAATTCTGGCATTGCTCTGTGCCAACTCCACCTGTAAGGCAAGCAAAGCACAGATCTGCTCTCTGCTCTGTGATGGTCACCCCTTTGAGGGCTGAAGTCTCAGTCTTGAGGGGCAAGCAAATTTTCAAGGGGGTAATAGATAGCAACTGCCCAGTAGAGAAGTTGGTCAAGCCTAGATTTAACAAAGAAACAGATTTTCTATCTCCTCTCAAGTGCCCAGAAAGCAGACAGCATATCAGTTACCAACCAGCCCCAGGAGAATCCTGCCTTCCTGTCTCTGTCCTCAGGGAAGTGCAGCTTCTCAGGAGGAAAGAAATATTGATGCTCAAGAGCTACAGCAGAAGAATAACTTGGGCAAAGGTCTCTGCTTTTCCCTCAAATTAGGTATTTCCCATTACACTGATTTATCCTTTTTGCCAAATGTCATATTCTCATTTTTCTTAATTATTCTTGACAAGTCAAAAGAGCTATGAGGGCTTCCATAAAGAAATCTAAAAGCTTTCTCACACTGAAGAAAACAGGTTCATTTCAGCAGGCTTTGGTGCTAGGAAGGCAGGGAGGGCAAAGGAAAAGGGAAAGAGGCTTTTCTGCATTGCCTTGTAGCACCAGGCACACACTATGGACATGAGACCTGATCCCAGCTCTTCAGAGCATTATGACAGATGTCTCCCCATCTATCATAATGAGGGGAAAAGCATGGCCCTGGCACCAGGTCACAGCTCATTCCTACTCACAGGAAGGACAAGAAAGTAGTGACAGTAAAAATGGCTTCACAAAAAATCTGCCCCAATAACATGACAGCCCAGAGAGGCAGAAATCCCCTTCCCAATCCCTGGCTCTTCAGTCTAAAAAATATCCATTCTCTGGAGCTGCTTTGGTGTAATTTGCCAGGGGCAAGCTGCACCCAGCAGCATCAGGGGGGACTGAGCACACCACTCAGCCTGTCCTGGGCTTGTTAACACAGGCAGGCAGCACACACAAATCAATAGCCAGGGTCTGAAGTTTCACAGCAGGTCATCATTTGATCTGGTAATAAATCTTCTATGGTTTATTACTGGGGACAACAGAAGTAGAGGGAAAACATAGTTTTCAGCCAGGCCGTGACCAATGGGTTATAGGGAAGGAATGTCCAGGGTTATGGTCTCAGTTATTTCATTGGGGAGCACATTAAACACTGATTTTGTTCTCTGCAGGAGGGATGGTGTCCAATGAAAATGTCAAAACACAGTAAAATGAGTTCAAGAAATAAAATAGCCTGGAAATAGGGAAAAAGATCCTAACTGGCATTGCTAGGACATATCTGGGATTGGTACCATCCCTGTCCCTCTTTCCTGTCCCCTTTGAGTTGTGGGAAGAAGAAGTAACCTGTCTGACCCTCTAACCTTGCAGCTTCAGTGGGATGAAAGGGTTTGTAGCCACCCCATTTTCCATGCTGCTACTGCAGCACCTTTACTTGCATTAAATTGCAGCCACAGCTGTGCAGCTTTTAAAGTGGGAGACACTTTACAACCTTGCTTGGATAAGAAAGAATATTGTGGCCAGACACCTTGGGAGAACCCCAGCTGGCATTTCCTGCCTCCTCACTCCCAATAAGCAGGAAGTTTTCACAGGCTGGTTCTCCATCTCCAAAGCTGCCTCCAGCCTTGCACTGCTCCCACAGAGCTGCAGAGGAGCTGCAGGCCCTCATGCACTACAGGGTTAACCAGAAGCCAGGCTGTAAAAGCAATTCCAGCCCTGCTAATCCCATCCACTGAGCTGTGAGTCTGTTCCCAAGGTTTCCCAGCACAGCTCATTGCTGTGTGTGCCTTTATATTACAGCAGAGTACTTTATCTTCAGGCTGAATTTTTGTAGGGCTGGTGAATATAGGGATGTTTCAAGCTGCTCTGTCCATAGAAAGGACTGGGGCTGGACTTCTTGGAAAGGCAGGATTTGTGTCACCAATCAGAGTGTTTTTCCTTCTGGCATGTGCTCAAAGTGCCTGTAACCTGGGAGAGCAGAAAAAGAATCCAGAGTAGGATGCCCTAGATTTTATCATCACAGCTTGATCTATGTGGAGGCCTTGCTGACAGGAATATTGTCTCAGGTACTTAGACATGGTCCTTTCTCTTCTGGGTTCGTCCTCTGGGACTTCTCTGGCTCTCAGTTCTCTTGGAATCTCCCTGACTCATGAGCCTTTTGGACAACTCTGCTTGTCACCATGGGAGCTGCCTCGGGGTAGGTGTCCTCTGGCAACCTTGTACTGGTGCAACTGGAATAACCGTGCTGAGGATGCTCATGGTCAGACTCTGATCTGTAACTGGGAAATACTGAAGGACCCAGGATAAAGCAGAGGCTGATGACTGCCTCTCACCCTGTTGATCTGGTTGCTGAGGACCCAGATTGACTCTGAAAGCTCCCAAAACCCTTTTCCCATCTTCTTATTCCCATACCCATGACTGCATCATAGTCATGGCTGTAAATGCTGGCTTTCTTTCCTCCCCAAATATTCCATTTACTCTAACAAGACATGGATTGCACTTAATTGTTTATCTGAACTGAGGCTGTAAACTGTTAAATGATTCATCCATTAATATTCAAGGTGGATGCTGCTTTCACACGTGGCACTGTGCAGAAAAACAAGAGACACGTGTTATTGTAATGAATCACTAATTACTGCTCATGAAATGCTATGAAGGTAGGCCACACCACTATTTATTAGATACTTATTTTAGGTTGTTTCATTTGGTTTGGTGATAAATGCTGGAGTTTATATGTGAAAGGAAGGTGCTTCTCCCCAGACCATTGGGAGTTTGTTTCTGGTACCTGCACAGGGAGTGATGCACTGGAGCATGGTTAGGAGAGGCAGGATGCCAGTCACAAATGTGATATGCAGACCAGCATTTTGCCAGCCCAGCCTGCAAATAATTTTGTTCAGACCCAGTAGTTTCTGGGGGAAAAAAAAAAATAAAGGGAAACCCAGCCCCGATTGCTTGCTCAGGCAGAATGCAGGGCAGCTAGCTGGACAGAAACCATCTCTCTTGGCACAGCATGTTGTCTTGTCTCAGCCCTGCTCACCCCTTCACTCCACACACTTGGCAAGGGACTCTCTGAGTGCTGAACAAGGATCAATTCATCATCTGGAGTAGGAAGGCACCAAGCCCACCCCCAGGAGTAATTGCTGGGGACATGGGCATTGAATGACTAAAGTGACAGGAATTCTGCCTTGCATTTCAGTGTGGCCAGGATTTACTTGCAAGAAAAGAGGGGAAAGTTCCTAAGATTTCATTCAGTTTGGATAAGTACCAACAGTTTGTTTGGTTATCCCAGAGTCTTTTATCTGCAGTAAATGCAAAAAGAAAAGGCCTTTGGGAAGACAGATTGAGAGGGTGTTAAATAAGTTGTTACCCTTTCCTTGTTCTGAGTGCAAGCAGCCAGTTTTCATGTATAGGGACTCTAAAAGGCTGCCTTTTAGGATCAAGAAGTAAATTGTATTTAAGACTTTAATGATGGAAATTTAACTTGCTGCTTTGGGCTTACCCTGGCCAAGCCAGTGGATCGATGCACGAGGGTCATGCATTATTTCAGCTGAAGTACTGTTAATAAATGGTGATGAGTTTGCAGAGAATTATTCAAGAGACATAAGCAGCTACAGGCAAGGAGTGTTTTTCCTTTACCAGAACTTGCCAAAATGTGATTCTGAGAAGCCTATTCTTCAATGAAACTTTGTCTCCTGACTTCTCACCTCCAAAAGTCTCCAGTTTTTGCCCAGAGTGGAACTCTAGTGATGCAGACAGAGGTCTGGTTTCAGTGTAATTCTTTCCTGCTCTGGTGCCAGACAGGTTTGGAGACTGAATCAATATTTGCAAAAACTACAAAGGAACTTTTCCTTTGAGTCTTCTGAGTTCAACTGGCTTTTAAACTTGTCAGAAATAATTCTCCACCATCTCCTTGCAGGTTTTAGCAGTAGACCTGAACATACAGTCATTCTGAATATGCAGACGGTCCAATCCCAGCTACCTGTGCAAAGGTGACTCTGGATTTGCATGATACCCCTTTAAAAAAGAAGCAAAGGACTTCTGAGAAGCAGAAACGCATCTACACAACATAACTTCAGTCAGCTGCTCTGAGCAACAAATATTTTCATGCAGCTAATTTATTCTCCTTAAAAATGTCCCATGGGAAGAAATATCCCATGGTTGATTGTTCATGAACATTTAAAGAGTTTCCTACCTGGTAATTCTTTCTCCTCCTGACAGGATATCAATCCAGCCATTCTGTCATCTCCTGTGCTTTAGTTTAGTTACTACCACAGTTACTGCTACAGCAGTAAAATTTATTGATCAGACATTCTTGCTTTACAAGGTAGAAATGGAGGGCTGTGACTGCTCATTCCCCTACAGAATGCAGTAGCTGTCTTTGAAGGTGAAGAGCCTTGAACCTTTATGGAGCCACAGACTCTATTTTCCAAACTGGGTGTTAGGAATGACAACCAAAACAAAAATCACTGAGCTAGCAGGAAAGGAAAAAAAAAAAATCTTTGGGCTCTCAGTAACCACTGCTCACTTCTGGCTGTAGATATCATTGTCTGCCCCTGACTAGTGTAGAACTAGCAGTGAGCTCCATGGCATTCTCCATTTCCCTCCCTGCTCATTCTCTCCCAGGAAAGTGCTGCACTGTCACACACATATTTTGAAAATTTTTTTTGAAAAATCCTTTCACTAGGATTTTTCTCCTGCAAACCCTCAGAAAAGGAATGTAAACAATAACTATCTGATGGCTGTGGAATGTGGTCTGGAGATGATTTACCAACAGGTGCATCTTTGATTGGTTCCAGGTGGATTGTTTTTACTTGATGACCAATCATGGTCCAGCTGTGTTGGACTCTCTGGACAGTCACAAGATTTTATGATTCATTTCTTTGCTAGCCTTCTGATGTCTCCTTTCTCTTTCTTTAGTGTAGTTTTAATATATCATTTTCTTTTAATATAATATAATATAATATCATAACATAATAAATCAGCCTTCTGAAACATGGAGTCAAGATTCTCATCTCTTCCCTCATCCTGGGGATCCTCAAACACCACCACAGGGCACTGCTGGCTCTTGGCAGCTGTTGTCTCATTAGTTCTCCATTAACTAGCAGGAACACCATGTGATGCATTTCTACACCCCTCTAGCTGTCAAAGGCATTAAAATGCCCACTGCCATCTGACTGGGAATGTGAAAGGCAGTGGTGGAAAGATACACACATTAAGCAACTCAGAAACGAGAGACCAGCTGGTATCTTAAGAGGGTGTCATTTGTAAGGCACAAATGGGCCTAAGTGAGCACAAGGGAGGCTCTGACCCTGAGCACTGAAGCACATGCTTCTCTTTAAGGAGTTAGTAATTCCACTAAATTCATTGGCAACAATATTTTTGACCAACTCTTTTCTGTGTCTAATGTTCCCTAGAGAGAAAATAGAAGTGATAATATCAGTTTGCCAGTTGTTGAGGCTTAGAGGCTAAATGTGTGCAGAGTGCTTTGAGATAGGAACCTAGGAAACAGGCCCAAAGGGGACTCCAAGGGTACCAAATCCCATAGGCACATCCACCACTTAATATCTTTGATATATTTAGCAAGCTCCATCCTGAAACCTGTTGAATTTCTCACCCAAAGTATTTTGGCTAGCAAGCTATTCACAAGTGTTACCTTTCTGAGGATTAGAAGCAGGGCTGTTAGTGTGGGCAAATGATGAAAAGAAAATGCATTTAGGAAAAGATTATCAGCTGCATTAGGAGTCAAAAGGAACAAGTGTGCTCTGAACAGTCCATTTGCTTCCTGCCTGCTCTGGGCACTGTTCCTGTATCTTCTTCCATGGTTTATGTCACTGTTCTCCTCCAGCCATTATTGTCCCATTACTCATTTCTGTTGCCTACAGACACTGCTCCCTCCCCACCTTCTTCCTACTGATTTTTGCATCCTCTCCTCCTCCACCACTTGATTTTGAACATCAGAAATCTAGTCTCCCCTCACAATCCAGGAGCATGGGCATTTACCCTTTTGCACTGAGCTCCTGAAACTCGGTCAGCATTCAGCCACATCCCAGCCTGGGGTCAGGAAAGCCTCTGGCTGCAGAGAGGATCCTCAGCATTCCAGGAGACAGCATTTCTTGTCTTCATGCTGGCTGGTGGCATGGTCTGTGTGGGGAGAATTGAGAGCCTGATGGAGGAGTGCCAGCACCCCCAGGCTGTCAATAACCACCAGGATGATGGTGACTGAGCCACTGTGGGGAACCACAAAAGCAGGAAGGAGCCAAACATGCAGCCATAGAACATAATTTTTCTTCTCTTTTCAGTAATTATTTCCTAGGATGAGAATTTGCTTTTCCTCAACATTTTAAAATTGAGGCCACTCTTTGTGCAGCAGTCACAATCTGCCAAACATTCACATCTGATGGTGGGGACAGGACCTGGTTTTGGATATCATCCATCAATGACAGATCCACACCACTGTGTGATGGAGGGCAAGGCAGGGAGGAAGGAGAGGGGGGGAATGGGAGGTGCAGAGGGCTGGTAAACAGCACACAGAAATCTCATTTTCAGTTGCCAGCTCAAAAACAACCCCAGCTTGCTGTGGCCCAAAGCCATTTCCTGTTGACTATAATGACTTTGGTACTTGCTCTGCACTTATTAGACAGGCAACCAAAAGAAAACAACAGCAAAAAGCTGTCTTTGAAAATGAAGCAGGCACTGCTAACAGCAGCTATCCATCTTAGTCTCCACTTCCCCCTGGAAACAGATCCCAGCAATTAGCAGGACACCCGCTTCTTTCATGGAAATAAAAAAATGTTAAATGAACTCTAAACCTGCTTCTGTTTCTCTGTGAACATCAACAGAGGGAGTGAAGGGACATTCAAGCCTATACAGCCCAGCCCCTCTGCAGTGAGCAGAGACATCTTCAGCTTGATCAAGTTGCTCAGACCCCCTGGCTTTGAATATTCATTATTTTTCTTCTCTTTTCAGTAATTATTTCCTAGGATGAGAATTTGCTTTACCTCAATATTTTAAAATAGAGGCCACTCAATTTTAAAAGGATGCAGCATTGGGAGCCCATGCCAGTGTTTCACTACCCTCACTGAAAAAAACCTTCTTCCTTTCCTTTGATCTAAATTGACCCCCTTTCAGTGCAAAACCATTTCCCCTTATCCTATCACAACAGGTCCTGCAAGAAGCTTTTCCCCACAAATACAAGTTTGTGCCCAGATCTGAGTTCACGACAAACCCACTGGCACCCCAAAGAGACAATTTCCCCTTGGCAAAAACATTGTGAGCAGCAAGAGCCACCTTGCAGAGCTGTCAGGAGAGCTGCAGTCCCACATCCCTCCCCTTCCTGCCTGAGCTTGGATCAGGGCAGAGAACCAAACACCCTGAATCATGACCTGACAGTGTTTGAGGGAGCCATTGTGCATCTGTGCTCTTTTGCACACAACACCTTTACTTTTCCTCCACCAGACTGGCAGCCAAGAGTGACAGAGGATTCCTTCCTCACCCAACAGCTGTGCTGGCAGTGCTGATGAATGTTTCAGGATAACTAACATCCTCCTCATCTCAGATTCCTCTGCACCTCTTAGCCTGTTCATGTGGAAATGGCTCAGCCCTGGATTTAAACAGCACTTCTTCCACAGACTCACTTTCCCTGGTATTTGTCCACGTTATGGCATGTATCCATGTGAAAGAAAAAGTATGTTGAGGGTAATGGAGCAGAAGGACAGAGGGTCATCATTATTTTTTAAGCTGCTTCGAGGATTCCAAAGAAACTACTTCCAACAGACAATTATGTAGGCATTCTGATGTGGCTGCCCTGCAGGAGGAAGTTTGGCTCCACACAGCTTCCCCTCCCCACATTGCTTTCACCTGAATTTTAATAATCTGAAGAAGGATAAAACCAATAAAATGTTTAATGTGGAGAGATGGGACAGGGCTACCCTGAGTGCTGTTCTTTGTGGATGAAAAATGCCTCATTTAAAGTTTTTCAAATTGTGGATCTCCCCCAGCAGTAAATCTGATTTCCTGCCTTTTGCATTTGCTTTTGATTTCAGTGGAAACTGGCTCCCACAATCAGGGCAGGGAGATGGAGCTGGGCTGACTTCGTGCACAGACACTTCACAATCACCCAAGAGAGGTGTGGCTGGTGGAGTTTTCCAGCAGCACAGACTGGCTTCTCCATGAATAGGAGAGCTGGCATGATGAATACTGAAGCTTTCATCACTACCAAAACATCCACAATAGTTGTTAATTCCTTCCTAGCTGAAGAGGTGGTGTGTAAAGGACTGGAGCTCTTCAAGAGATGAAAAGATATTTTGTCCCCAACAGCAAGCAGCTGATAATGAAATAGAGAAGCACAGCCCACACCATGCTGAACATCTGCATTTGGATTTTAATTCTCCATCCCCTTAGAATCCTGTTTTAGTGTTGTCCAAAGGCAGATAAAAAATTATGCCTTCTTTTATTATGTCTGTGAGTTTTTGGCAGTGAGATGAGCCTGTATCTTGCAAACTGATGCTCCCTCTGATGTGAGGAGTTTGGCTGCTTTGGCCTCTTGTAACTGCATCTGCTTTTGGTCTAGAGGAAAGGCAAGAGCAAGAGAAAAGAACTCACCTTGCTGTTTCAGGTAATTGGGAGCCAATGAAACAGGCTGGGGCCCTGCCCAGAGCTTTTCATGGGAGCCCTGCCCACACAGGGCTTGGTGCTGTCCTGCTCACTCAGTGGCATGATCTCTATCACATGGTTCCAAAACTGAAATAACCTGTCTGGATCTCTTACAACAAAGGTCTTTCCCATCTTTTTGTACATTAAAGTATCATGGAATAGTACTGCAAAATCTGCATCCTGGAGGAAAATGATGGAAATAGAAGTTTTTCTTCACAGCCAAACAGAGTGAAACTGGCTGACTCTTATGATATGGCATGTTTTTCCCAGCACTGAATCTCCTGCAGATGCATGGTTAGATAGAAATCTCAGCAACAGGATTCCACAGAAAAGCTTGAATTCAGTGCTAGGTCTTAGGAAGCAGAAGGTGCACTAAAAAAAGTTAAAATATCATCCTCTCTTGGTATGTGACTCATGCGTTAGGGATGGTAGATTCTGGAAATGGTTAATTAGTAAAAACACTTGGGATATTCTCAGCTAGAAAATCTTCTGTGCCAGGATCACAAAGGGCTACGGTTTAATCTAATACACAGCAGCAGTGGGAATTATGCTCCCTGCAGTATTTCAATATCCAGTGAGCCATTGCTTGGGTGTGTTTGGATACCTTCATAGCCTTGCACTCATGGGGCACAAGGGATTCACTTTCCTCTAAACCAAATTAATCAGTACCTGTGGAAGGCACAATGGATTTCAATATATTTTGTAAATAAAATAAAGGTTAGGGTTGTTTTTTTTTAATTTATGAGCAAATGTGCACCTTCAATACTCACTGAATTTAGTTAACTGTGGTTCCTGCCAACACAGGAATCACCCAAGTGGAGAGCACTGGGCCATCAGTTCTTGGGTGTCCTGCACCAGAATGTCCCTCCTCACCAAAGGATTGTCCGTCTCTTGCTGAGTGGTGGTTAAAGATCAAAAACTGTAAACTGATTCTTATTTCTATTTTCTCAGGAGAAATTCTGTGTGAATAATCAACAATCTGCAAATGCAAGAGACTCATATGAGAGACTGAGTCACCCCCAAAACTTTAGATCAATTAAATATGTAACCAAACCTATAGAGAAGGGGTAAAAAAATTCTACTCTTTTCTATATAATATCAGCTTAAAACTGAACTGCAGCAAGTGAAATAGGAAACAAAATCCTTGACAGTTCATTCCAGAGCTAGCCTTATGAAACATCAATCCTGTCATTTATTTCCCTTGTCCTTGATAAATACACACAAAAGAAGGGAAGATTTTACTGCAGAAAATATCAATAATGTCTTAAGGGAGTCAGGCAAAATTGGTTTGTCTATTTACAAATCAATACATAAAACCCTCCATAAAGCTGGTACTTATTTGACTTTGATGCCTGAGCGTTACTGAGGGTGTCAAGGGCTCTTCTCTGTGCTGTCTAATGGCACAAAGAGGCAAAGCTGTTGTGCTGTGCTGAATTTCTGGTTCCCCACATGTGTCCTTGTGCCAGCACAAGCCAAGAGGCTCCATGGGGTCGTGGGTTGTGGAGGTGTGCTGAGCACCACTCCTGATGGGAATCCCACTGGGATGTTCTTCATCTGCCCTCCCTGCCCTCAGTGCTGCCCTGATCACTGCATGGGAAGTGAAACAGAAGAGCTCAGCCCCCCCTGGCATCAGCATTTCCTGGAATATCAGCAGGATTTTGTGGAATGCTGTTTTCTCCTCTGTTGTATTCCCTAGGGCCTGGAAAATAAGTGGGAAAGGCTATGCAGACTCCACTGGGACAAGTGAGGTGGGTCAGGACATTTACATCAAAACACAGGGAAGATATTAGCTATAAACTCTGGTTCCACTTCCCTGGGGAAGGCCCAGATCTGTCCCTGGAAAAGGAGGGCCTTTCTATCTGTGCAAGACTTCAGCTGGGAAAAAGATGCCCAGGAAGCCCAAGAGCATCCCTCCTGCAGTTACCAGGACTTGGAAATGTTTCTCAGCAAAGGAGGGAGTGAAGATGCAGAGGCAGAGATGATACCTTTCATGAAATCAGTGGAGCAGAGCAGCTGTGGAGCAGCAGAGCAAGAGCAAAAGGCAGGCAGCCCCTCTGAGGGGGGCAGGGCTGAGCCAGGGATGGCAAACCACATAAACACAGTCCCTAAACACAGCCAAGCATCAATCTAAACGCTACAATTACAAAAATATTGCCCTTAACAATTTGAAAACATCACTTGCAGGATGTACAATTAACCCTAAGAAATCAGCGAGAGAAAAAACTGATTGGGTAGAAATTCCGTAAAATGGGGGTCAACACCTTTTCTGTTTTCTCCATCAGGATTTAAAAAGACATAAAATCAGGGATATAAAGGCCAGCAGTAAGAAATAAGATTTTTTTTTTCTCAGCCAGCAGTAAACAACACACATCTTTCAGAAAATGAGACATGTCCCAAGGAATTTGAAATGGATCATTGCCTTTTATGAAACATTAGATGTGTCTGGAAGTTAACACTGAAAATTAGAATGCAGAGAATAGACAGACCACAGAAAAACATCATTAAGTGCAACGTATTTGCTATCCTTTCACAGTGGGGATAGGAGCATTATTGTTTAGGTAACTGAATTGAAATTCAAATGGAAGACCAGACCAAATCTACCTAGTTTTGGGTTGGTTTTTTCAACAAGATGAAATTTCCTGCAATGTCCTGTATTACTATATTATGCATTACTGCCTGGAGGAAAGTTTCTCTCTAAACAAATAGATGAAAATATTTTTAAAGAGAGATCACAAAGGAGCTTAGAGCAATGAGCAAAAATCAAATAGGCAATGTAAGCATGATTAATTTGTTTCTGCCTGCTCCTCCATTCAGAGAGGGATGAGCTGGAGAAAACATGGTTTATTTGCAAAAGGAACAGATTCCTATCACGAAGAGAATGGGGGAAAAACTGCTTTGAATTATTTTTGTTGTCTTTTGTTCAACAAATTCTCTGACACAAAGATGTAAGACTTAAAACTCCTGCATGCTGGAATGCTCTCACATTGCTATTTCCAGCAGTGGGCTGTGCCCAGAGATGCCTTTGTTCTCCATATCTCCCTTCCCCTCTTTGTGTGCTCTTTATTTATGTTTTTCTACCTGTTGGATAACAAATTATTGTGCTACATGAATGGGAAAGACTGGATCCCTGATAAAGGGCTTCGATGAGCAGAGATACTGCTGGAGGCTTGTGCTAAGAGCTGCTTCCTAAATAATTTGTGCCACAACAGGAGCAGCCTCAGGTTAACAGCCTTTTTTTGTCTCAGACATTGCTGTGAATGGTGCAAAGGTGAGGAAGATGAGGCTGGAAGGTGAAGGCTCTCAGGACTCTGCCCTGCTGGCGAGGCTGAGCGGGTGGTGGGTGGTGCTGAGGGGTCAGGGACACATTGCCACGGTTCAGCTTCTCAGCCTGGTTTTGCTGCTGAACTGGAGGAGTGAGAACCATGCCCTGAATGCAGGAGCAGGAGCTCAGTGGTTCCAGGTGCCCAACTTTCCACCCAGCCCTGTCCTCATGAGGGAGATGCTGTGCTGCCTGCCTTGGACACACTTTGTGCAAGGCCTGGCTGGTGCAGGAATTTTCCTGAATCCAGCCCTTGGTTTTGGTGTGCTGCTGTTCCTGGGGGATCATGGAGGTGCTGCTGCTCCTGTGGCCTTCCAGGGCATCTCCCTGTTCCTCAGGGGGGGACCCAACTGTCCCAGCTCTGTCCCAGCACAGGTTCTCCCATCTGTCACCTGTGTGCTTTTCTGTCCAGGTTTGTGGTAACCTGGCATTTGTACTGACAGTGAGCACTGAAAATTTATGTGTGCTTTGAATTTCATATGGATTTGGTGTCATTGTGGTCTTTTTTAGAGCTTTGCTACTCTGTTTTGTCCATGAGAATAAATCCTGATTGCGTTGATGAGAAGTCCAGCAAGGGCAGCTCCCAGATGAGTGGGAAAACATGTAAACATCAAAGATTTGGAGGAAGGCAATAGATTTTTCTCAAGGTTTGTGTGCTTTTATGAAGTGCAGAACAGCAGTAAAAAATTTATTTTAAACTATAGTTAACCTGTGTGGGGTGAGATGAAAAGAGGTTGAATGCACCAGCCACAGGACTCTGGGTTATGGCATTTTTGCTCTTCAAATCACAATATAACCAGCTCTAAAGAAAACAGAAACACTGAAAACAGTTTTCTGGGGACAAAGTGAATTGCTTATTGCTTAGCTGTGGTTTAGAGGTTTGCTCCCTTTTCCTTCCCCCATTCATTGCTAAGTTATGTCTTCCCTCCTGGTAATTCACAATAAACACCTCAGGGATGGAGGGAATGATTGAAAAAACATGAAAACGTTTGAAAGCCTTGACTCGCTGCCAGCAAACCACCTTCCACTGCAGTTAAATATCTGTTTGCATTTGAATATTTGATGGAATCTGGTCGAACTCAAATGAAACTGTTGCTGGGAGAGAGATAATGCCCCGGCAATCTATAGTAATGATCTGAAGTGGTGCCATTTACAGCAATGGCCCTGCTATGGCTGCTGCATTGTTAATGAGACCACAGAAGCACACAGAGCCCATTAATGATGGGGAAAAGCCTGCAGGGAGCTGGGCACCCGCAGCTCCAGGGGGCCCTCAGCTCCCATCTCTGTGCCAGATGTGGAAATTTCCACTCAGCCCCTGGCACAGGGATTGCCACCCACTCACCCCTCCCAGCTGGGGAGCTCATGGCAGCATCCCTAACCCATTCCCCTGTGCTGGGATTACTGAAAGCCTGGTCCTTCTGCAAGGGGCACTGCAAGGAAGAAGTTGAAAGGCAGGATTTCCTATCTCTGATGGCTTCTGAAATGAGTTTGCCTGCAAACCACTAATCCCTGAGCTACTAAACAGTTTCACTCTCCCATACTGTGACAGTTTTCCCTCCTGCTTTTCTCAAACAGCTACCACAGCCAAGGATGGATCAGTTATAGATTCCCTCACAAGATATAAAACCCTAAACAAAATGAAAAACTCTCTTGATTTAGTGGAAGATTCTAAGATTAAACCTGGAACTAAAGCTGACCCAGAGGTCATCTCTGAACTCCTGCAAGGGCTAAAGATGTGAATCCTTCACTTCTAAGCTGGGTAAAATGCTAGAGGTCACTGAACTGGGGAAAGCACAACTGGTGAGGAGACAAATGGTGCCAAAATTCTTCCTCAAAGAGAAGAGGAGCCAAAGGAGGAGGGTAATCACATCTTTTGAGCAGCTGGCTTCAGGCCAAGGGAAAAAGAGATGTAAGGCTGTCACCACTTCCTGCAGCACTGCTGAAGGGGTATTGGCAGGGAGAAGAAAGCAGGCATTGCCTCACAAGCTCACCTTGATCTTCTGAGTAATTGCATTTCCATGAAGTGTCACTTCTTGCTGGCCCACAGGTGTTCCCAGCTGTGTTTGCTGCCTGAGCACTCAATACTCCCTCAAAGGGGGGGATGTGGAGGCCCTTTCACTGAGCTGTTCCCAGGCTGAAGGGAACAATTCTCATTTTCCCCATATTTTCTCCCTGCCTCCATTCCATGTGCAGCACCTCCAGTTAAATTGCTGGGAAAAGCTGGGACAGGGGGCTCTGCCTGTTGGGTTTTGTTTCTGGCACTGTAAACAGATGTGGGGAGTTTTCTACTCCAGCTTTCCCTGGAGTGGGGAAACTCCCTTTTCTCCTGCAGGAAAGGATTTCACCAGCACAGAGACTGCCCAAAGGGAGATGCTCTTACCTCACATGGCAAAGAGCTGATGTTGTACCTGCAGAGAGAGTCCATGGTCACTTACAGATCTGCTCCTTGAGAGGTTTCCTTGTGTCTTCTGAAATATCAACTCTGCCCCTCACCTGGCAGGGAATCTGAGATGAGACAGGTCCTGCTCTAAGCTGATCTGGGCATTGGTTTCCAACAGCTGAGACCTGCCATCAGAACCAAAGAATGACATTTCTTTCAGCAGTGACCATTTTAATCCAAATTATTTATTCAGGGAATTTATTAATTTAAAGAAGAAATCGTTAGTTGATCAGACTCTGAGAAACAGCATTCCCTCAGGACTTGCAATACTGATCTCAGCCTTGTGCTGGCATGTGGGGTGTTTATTCAAGCTTGGCCCTTGAAAAGGGTCACCAAGCCCCTGTCCCAGGGTATTTCTGTTTGCTTTCAATTGCAAATGAACATTGGATAAGGACTTAATCTCCAGTTTGCCTTGTAGAAATTGATTTATCACTTAATAAAACCCTTGCTGTGATGGGGAGAGAGCAGGCAGAGCCTGAGCAATAGCTCTATTGTGCTGTCAGTATAAATTAGAGCTAAAGATGTTACTCTTTAACTACAAGCTTTGGGGTTTCTGTGTTTTTTTACAAGTGCAATTTTCAGCTGACAAAAGGCATCTTGCACAACAGATTCTTTCCTGTTTAGGTCTTCATCCCACACAGTTTTCACAGCCTTGCTGCCCTCTGAATCTCCTGCAGGCAGCAGCATGCAGAGGAGAGGGGATCAAACTACAGGAAAGGCAGAGTCTGCTTTCTGGGCTAGAAATTGTAGTGTACAGCTATTGATGATAATTATAGGGGAAAGGCTCATTGATTTACACTCTACTTTCTGAAAATCTGAGGTTTCAAAAGGACCAGGGAAAGGAAAAAGTAATAAACTAAGACATCTGTCCTTTTTTATCTGTTATTAGAGAGGATAGAGCTGGTTTCAGGTGTCTGAGGGAGTCATGTTAAGCTCCAAGACAGAGTTAAGTCTGAAGAAAGAGCTTTATTTCTAAAGTCCAGACCAGCTTATTTTTCCTAGGCTCTCACCCCAGGCTGAGTAGCTGAAATCTGGAATAAGAGTGCATCAGCTCTGTAGAGATGGCCTTGTCCTGAAACAAAGGTTCAGATAGAGCCAGAAGTGAGAGCAGGGACACATCTGGGTTTCATCATCTGGGAATTGCCCGAATGTGCTGTCAATCTCCTCCTCTGTAAGGAGAGCAAAAGATGACACAGTGAGTAATGCTCAGTCAGTAATATTGAGATGCCAGATATGGATAGAGGGAGTGGTATCAGCTCTATCTAGAGCTGAGAGCTCTTGGTGCCCTGCCTGACTGCAGATGGAAGGATCCTGTTGGCACAGGTTGGACATCCAAGGGCACAGGGAGTGTCACAGGGCTGTTTTTGTGCAGAGGAGCTGGATCAGTATCAGTGGTGGCTATCAGTCAGGGAGGCCAGGTCTAGCTCAGGGGTTTCCATGTCTCTTTTTAATCCTGCAGCTTGTTAACATCAGTTTTGTCTTTTGCATTCAGCTTCTGAGAAGCTCCCATGAATTGTAGATTCCATAATTCCTGATTTCCCAGCCCAGGACTTGGGGGTGGCATCAGCCAGCCTGCAATTCCCTTGACATAAACAGAAATTCTATAAAATAATTATTTTATTTAATATTATTAATCAGGGCTTGTGGGGTTAACTTACTGCGGCATAAAAACTCATAGAGGAGAGGAAGATTTATTTATAAGTTAACATTTATATATATATATACACATGCATATATATATATTCATTAACTTGCTAGAATGTATATTGGGAGCATTTAATACATTCCTCAACAGCTGAGAAATTTCTGTTCAGCTCACGAATTCATCACCACAGTGAGTGATAATGAGCCTTTTGCTGTAGGATGCAAATCCTACAGCATCCCTGCATCCCTGGTGAAGGAGGGACTAGGAATCCAGGCTCTCCTTGATACTGAGGCTAGGCTGAGAATGGAAAAAATAAATCAACCCTTGTCATTTTTGATAGGGGTGTCTGTAATGAGCCATTTGAAAGAAAAAAAGTATTTTAAACAGAAACTAAAATGTGGACCCGATGTATTTAATTACTGTTAATCAAAGAAGAATTAGGACTCATCAAAGGTTTTCTAACATTTTGTTAAATCTTTCATACAGTCTCTTTGCTCTGGCAGGACAGAGAACAAAATGTTAGGAATATCTTCCAAGACAACTTCTTCTAGAAAAAAAAAAATTGAATTTGCAGATTTGTTTGCCATTATTTCACAGTACTTTTGGGATTTCTTATTTCGCTCCTTAGTTAGTTCATTTGTAGCAACATCTATTCTTATAATGATTCACATTCAAGTGATCGTGGAACTATTTTTCAAAATCACTTTGGTTATCTTAGTCATGACTTACCAAAACTTTTGCATATTCTAATCTACAAATTAACATTTAACAAGGATTCAAGGTGTTTTATACATAGAAAAAATAAATGTGTGAGGGTGGGGGGGTTTGTGTGTCAAAAGAAAGAGAGGGCAGAGAGAGCTGCCCAGAGAGGCTGCCTATCAGCAGCACCAGTCCTTGCTGTTATCACCACTAGTGATCAAGGTCCTCCAAAATCTCACCTCTCCTCCCGTCTTATTTTCCAAACAAAATGCAAATCTATTTTTTTTTAAAGATGACTTTTCTGGTCTCTAGGATCGTTCCTGCCTCTTCCATTTATTTTATCTTCCATTTCTTAATAATAATAAAAAAATTAATTATGTTGGAGAGAGTGAGATTTATGTGCCAGTGAACACTTTGGTATTCTGCACGATGGAAACACTGACCATATTCAATTTTTTTTGTCCTGAAGGTGAAAGAGATCTTTTCTTTTTTGAAGTTCCCCATTGCCTTAAGAACACTTAACAGAAAATTTCCCTCCTTGCACTAATAGGACAGACATTTCAAATCTATCAAGCTGAAAGGAAGGCTGCAATCTTTCATTAGCTGCTGAAGAATGCACCACACCATCCAACTTCAAACATTCTGTCAAAAATATAATTAAGCCATCTTCTAAGTAATAATAATAATAATAATGATATCTTGTATTTTCCCAGATGCTTTTATCCCTGCAAAGAATATATTTCAGAATTCACAGACCTCCTCCTGTCTCCCTTTATTAAAATAAATGTTGAAAAGTGCCATGTTACTTGGATGATACACTTATTTATTTATTTATTTTTGTGCCCAGCCCACACACCTGTGGCATCTGTTCATCTCCTCATCCCAGCTCCTCTCTCCCTGCAGTCCCTGGGAGAATGATGCAGGCAGAGCAGGAAAATCAATATAAAGTATGCCCCCTTCTACTTTGTTTATTTATTTGCTTATATCTTTTTTAAGGGAAGTTAAAAAAAAACCAAACAACAACTCTGTCTTGCGTGGTTGTCCCTTCTGAGGGATTTTAAGGTAATCTTTCATCAGCTTTCCTTACCAGCACAGGGAAAAGTCTCCCTCTCTTTCATTCTTACTTCAGGCAACTGAAGCATGAAATGGGAAATCTCATCTGCAGTGGAGAGCAAATGTGTCACCTTATTTATTAATTTCATGATCAGCTGAAGACTTTGATTTATTGGACAGGCCCAGCCAGAGTGTTTTTAAATAGAAGCAAGAATAAAGACTAGCTGTGGAGAAGGTTGCTGAATATTTTCTTTGGATTATTTACACAGAGATGCAATGAGAAATGTCATTTAAAATCAAAAATAAAACCAGTACAAACCCAGAATCCCTTATGTCTTTTTCTATCCTGTGGGAAGATATTCTCCCTTTTTCTTTGTCAAGCCTCTCATCATGGCCTTGGTGGCATCACATTCCAGCCCATGCCTCTACCTGCAGCTTGTGGAGTGCTGTCCTTTGGATCTGTTTGATTTAGCTAAACTTGGCTGCCAGCATGATGGGTTGAGACCCTGGAGTCCTGGCTTCAAGGTGCCATTGGCAAAATGAGCAGAATTTAAAATATTTGCAAAGTGCTGTGAGCTCTCAGGCACTCTGGAAGTGCCTGGTATTTTCTTTGCAAATGGGATTTGCATGTATCTGAACATTTAAAATCTTGCAAGAGAAGGCGAAGTCACCACAGCCAGGCAGGAGACAGACTAAGAACATTCATTTCACTGCATTTGGGAAACAGAACACATAAGCACTATCTTTCAAAAATCTACATTTTCCTCTTTTCTGCCGCCAACATGTACTGAACCAGTTTCATATAAATTACTTTAAACTTGCAATAATAGCAATATATCCAGGAGAATGGTGAAGGAGTTCCCTATGCACTGCTGAGGTCCCAGGTATAAAATCAGGAGAACAGAAAAAGCACAGAGGTGGACCAGGCATGGATGTTGGCTCGGGTGGGTGCACGTCCCAGAATGATGTTCCTGCTTCATTTCCCCAGGGCTGTTAGTGGATTATCTACTGATGGATAGATTTTAATTACGAGTGGACATGTTTTCCTGCATCTGATCTTCATCCAGATGCTAATTCAGAGAAATATTCTGGTCTGGTTTCTGCAGGGGAGTTGGCTAAGATCATCTTGACAGTCCCTTGTGGCACTGTAATCCATAAGCCTTGCCAATAAATCACACCATTGCTCCAGTCTTCCCTATGGAATCACACATGCAAAGGGTGTGATGAAGAGGATCAAATCTAGCCCTGATCTTTGTTCAAAGCTCCCCTTTTAAGAGGAAATATAATGAGTGATTCACCCACCCCACTTGACCCAGCATTTAATCAATTAGTGGGGAAGCACAGACTGTCCTGTCGGATGTGCACGTATGCAAATCTCCTGTTTTATCCCTGTAAAGCAATTAAGCTCATAGGTATAAAACAATTATGCTGTAAAGTTTCCTTTTTCCTCAAGGGGAAGCCTGTGGCATTTAAAAAACCACATATTTAGAATTTTAAAGCCATTGTTTTTAGTGATGTTTGAGGGATGTGGGGCTAGAGAGTTAACTGAGTTAGATGGCATCAAAAAGAGCAGGAATGAGTCCCTGTTTGACAGCTTGGAGAAAAACTGTAAATGTGAGACATAATTTATATGTATTTTAAAAATTCAACAACAACAGCAAATAATTCAAGGGATTCTAGCCAGCTGGTCTTCCTTCTAAAACTGGATACAGCAAGCAGGAAGTCTTTGCACAGCAATGATGACATGCAGGAGCCTTCTCTATAAATTTACACATTCATCAAGCCTTTGTGGAATAATGAGCTACAATCTAGCCAGCCCGGGGCAGTCTGCTGTAATTGTTATGATTTGTTTTCAAGATACAGTACAAATTCCTTGGTAATCTTTCCTGAATTTTAATAAGGGGAAGGGAAGACTTAATTAAAGAATCCTTTGTACCATCTATGGCAACTGCCATCTGCGAGTGCTTCCTTCTGGGTCTTATCTCCATCGTGCAGCCCCCAGCTCTGCCTTTGTGCAGGGTGCTGGTAACAGACCCAAGGAGTGAAATACCCCTGCTGAGAGGGGTTTGGGAAGCATGAACCACTTTGGCATCTTCAGTGGAGAGGCAAGGACCAGAGCCCTTTGATCAGCCCTGATGCATTAGAGCATTTATTGAAGATAAATGGCATTTATCTCAAGACAAATTAATGGCATTTATTTCAAGACAAATTAGGGAATACCCAGTTTACATATGAAAGAATCACAAATTTTTTTTTTTTTTTAAGAGGTATGTATAACAGAATTGACTTCTACCAAAAGTAGTCTCTAGTGTCAATAGGGACTTTTGTGTGTTGCTATAAATGGGCTTTTATTTTCAAAATGAAATAGGGAAATGTATCTACCAACAGAAGCTGTCAGTAAAGAGGTGAGCTTCTCAGATGCAGCTCTGTACAGGCTAAATTGATAATTTATTTGGAAAGAAATCCTCTCTACTCACAGTTTCAAGAATAAGCAACTTTTATGATAGGAGTTCGTAATTAAGGCTGGGTGCCTTGGCTTACAAGGGCCTGAAAATCCAAATAATAGGATGGATTTCTTTGCTGGTATGACCCAGAAACTAGCAGGGATTTCAGAGCAGGATGTGCTTGAACACAGGCAAAAACTAACTCTCCTTGATTTAATGCAGAAGGAGCCAACACCAGAGGCATCTCATGGAGCCCTTGCTCCCTCCTGGCAAGTATAGATATTCTTATGTACCTTTTGCTGTAAGAAATTAAAAGTTTGGCCAACATCTTGTTCTTTCTGTTCTGCTAAATAGCTGTGAAAGCTCTCCTAATTTCCTCTCTTTGTTACATTCCTACTCCCTTCTTTCCTATCCATCTATCCTGTATGCCTGTGGGCTGAGAAGCTGCTTTGGTGTGGGAATCCTCAGCACTGAGTTCTTTCCTGCCCTGTTAATCCCCCTTAGGAGCAGCCAGGATGTGATTATTAATCACTCACTGGAGAGTCAGGAATGTAATCTCTAGATAACATCCATCCCACTTAAGCCTGCCCTTAATGCCAGTTTTTGGAGAAATGTCTTGGGACTTTGTGCCTTCTGTTGCACCTTGATATGATCACACGGGAATCCTCATGGGAGTGGAGAGAAACACTGGCAGACCTGATAGCCAGGCTTTCATTTCTTCCTGTCTGGTGGTGTGATGCCATTGCTTCAGCTGATGGGTGTGTGAAAGCCTGAACTCTGGACAGAGGGGTTAATTTGCTGAAAGAAAAATTAATGCCCTTTGTCTTTTTTCTCTCCTCTTTTTATCCATTTGCATCAAAACTCTATCAAGCAAACCGCTCTCTTCTATGTCTGGAAGAATTCAGTTTGTATTTTACTTCTATTGCACTTTTGTGTCCTTCCAGCTCTGTTAGCATAGATCAAAACAATCTAGGAGCATATGTTCCTATCAGATTTAATGTGTAGACTTTCTTAAATCTCTCAAAAGACCTTTCAGATCTAAGCCTACATTTAAGTAAGCAATTAATTATTGCATAGTTCTTCCAATGAAAACACAACTTGTTTTCAATTTAAACTGCAATCCTGGCTCTTTTGAAGTCTCCTGTCTGTTCATTCCAAGCTAGGGATTGTGCAAATTTGATCTCGACAGTACCTGTCAAAACATCAAAAGGCATTGGGGAGCCTCCACATGTCAGGAAGAATCTCCAGTTCTTCACTCACCCCCGTGGAGTTCAGGGACCAGCAAATTCAGCCACACACATCAATGTGTGCAAAGCACTGAACTAAAACCTTTCCCTAAAACACTTAAAACACAGTACCTTGACTAAAAGGACACAGCCTTCCTATGAAAACAGGGGCAGAACATTTAACTAATCATCTGGCACTGTGAAATGTCAGGCAGGAGGGAGTCCTTGGGGAGGGAGAGGATTTGAGAGTGAAGTGTTTCTTGTCCCGGTTCGTGAGTCAGGGACAAAAGCCGGCAGTGATTTTCTGAAGAGAGGAGGTGTCTGTGATTCAGCTGTCATGTTCTCTGCTCCTGGCCACCCAGTGCCCTGACAGGGCAGGGAAATATTTCCCAGCAGAGAAATATGTCTTTGTACTGGAAAACTCCACAGCATGTCATGCAGTAAATGGAGTTCACCATGCAGAGCATCACCTGCTGCCAGCCCAACAGAAGGCACCAGAGCAAAGCACAGGAAGCCCCATAAATACATAGAAAGAGCAGAGGATGAGCATGGGGCTTGTTGTGTTGGTTTTTGAAGGACAGGGTGTAATTCATCACTTGGGGGCAATCACGAGAGAGGGATGTTTAAATTCCTCAGAGACCACAGAGCTTATAAATAATAATGAACAGAATAAAATGCAAATGGCCTGGAAGGAATCAATAGTCATGAATGAAATCAGCCCTCAGATCCTAATTGAAATGAAAATGAGATGCATATTCAATATGTGCTTAATAGAATATACATGATATGAGCATCCTGAGCTAATGAACAAGATCTTTCCATCATGCAGATACACACAGGCAGGCCCCCCTCCTAGGAAGAGAATGCCAATAGATGCACCCAGCCTCACCATACCTCTGTGAATTGCTATGTATATATACATATATATTGAGGATAATGGAAACAATGAACTTTTAACCTCTGTTAGGTCTCAACAGCAAACAGCCACAAAAAGAGCAGCTGTTGTTTCTGAATATCCATGAAACAGTGATAGGTATTTTGCATATTGCTCCAAAATTAATTGAAGCTTTTGTTTGTGTCAGAAATAGCACAGAATAAAGCCAAGCCTTTATTGTCCTTTGTATTTCAGGCCATTTTGCAGTAGCTGATTAGGTGCCCACATGCTAATTGCTCTGGTTCCTTGGTAACCCTTCCTAGGACCTCACTGACCCACACAGAAGAGAGGGAGCTGCTGCTCTTTGAGTCTAATTACAAACAATTGAATTATTTCCTGCAGGAGACTGAGCTGGGGATCTCATGTTATCTCAGCAGAAAGCAGATGTGCACTTCTGTGGGGATGACTGGCCCTGATATGCTAAACACAGGAACAATCCCTTGCAGTAAGAAAAGAGCTCCCTGTTTAAAACCAGATTTTTGGTGTTTGTGACTTGGAAGGATGAGCAGCAGAGACAGGAACATCAGTGTTATTTCAGGAGGGTCTTGGCGAGGGCTGCAAAGATCAGCTGTCATGCACAGCACTGCTGAGACAGGAGCAGGAGATGGTCCACAGCCCTGGGAGCCACGGAATCCTGACAGCTGGGGAGGTGTGGGGCACCATGGCTCATGTGGGGTCACCTCCCTGAGGTCCCACTCCTCTCATTCTGGAGAATACAGGTTAAAAGATGCCCAGTTTGCTGCTGAAATGCTGATTGCCCTTTGCCATGCTGGGTGCCTCACCCAGGAAAACAGAATTGGACATTCTGCTCTTGGGATAAAAGCCCAAAAGCCAAGAGTCCTAATTGGAATTCTGCCACAGTTCCACCTCTCTGCCTCCAATTCCTCATCTCCACCCCACATCTGTCCTGAGGGTTGAGTGTTTAACATTGCAATGTTTTGAAAATGTTCTAAATGTTTTGTGCTAAATCCTATCTGAAAGTACCTAACTGTTAAACAGATGGAGCTTTTTCTATTGCTTTGCAAAGCAAATGTCATCTGTATTGAATTTCTTGCCTTGTCTGCTAACAGAATTCTTCTCTCTGATTTTATTTTTCCATTCCTGTGGAGACAGGGTTGCTGGGGAGGGAGCTGAACACAACAATTTAAGGGCCAAAAATCTATTTCTTGCTTTAGTATCCTGCATTAATGTTACTGCCTCATCACTGCTGAGCCAGAATCCCAATTGGATGTCAGACTGATGAGGTCTTTATCCTAGACCCATTATTGGATGGAAACACATTCTTCTGAATCTGCACTCTATGACTGCATGGGGGCACTCACTGACAGGGAAAAAAACGTGTTCTGAGTGTAGCAGAAAGCTGGAATAAAATCACCTCTCCCTTAACACAGCCCAACAGCTCTTCTGACACACTGAAGGCTTTGCCAAGGGCACTCAGCTAAGCCAAGGGCCATTAAGCTGCCATAGAAATCCCTGTGGGTTTTCCTCTTGGGAAAGGAACACGATCCCTGGTGTAAACTGCACGGGTGCAGCCTGTGCCCCTGCCCCTTGCTGAGAGCTGAGCACAGGAGGAAGCCTGCAGGGAGCAGGGCAGAGCTCCTGGCTGTGCTGCCAGCAGGGATTGCTCTCACCCACCGCACTCTGCCCTGTCCCAGCATCTCCATCCTCAGCGATGAGCGCAGCGCCTTGGGGGGACTGTGACCCACAGCTATCCTCACAGCCAGCTGAGTGATTCTTCCTGTTGCATTCCTTTCTCTCCCAGCAGATGGTTGTCTGGAGCTGTTCCTTTGTAATTTTTGTCCTCATTTACCCACTCCAGGCAGTGGAAAGCCAAGAAAAGGGAGAACATTGAGATGATGGACCTGTCTTCATCCTGTCACCCTGCTTCCCAGACCTGGTGCACTGGGTTCCAATCCTTCCTCCCTGAGACCCTGCAGCCTCTGCACCTTCAGGAGTGTGGCTCTGTCATGAGCAATAAGCCTGGGAGGACTTGAATCTATTCTAGGCTGCTGCTGCCAGGTACAGATGCTATCTGTTAGGTTTTACTTTCCCAGGGATTCTTCTGATTCATAAAACATTCAGGATTGTGGACCCCTATTTTGTCAAATCTTTCTTTCCTGCTGTGAAGCTTTTGGCAGTGGAAATGTGCATGAATGACTACAGAGCTGATCTTTATTAATAACTTGGTTGGCCAGAACATTGTTGGATAAGCCATGGATAGTCCTGGGGAGTCTGCAAGGCATTAGGAAGTGATTTTCCAGATGAGAAAGAAAGAAGGGAGGAAAAATCTGTTTTGAGCTATACACACAAATTTCCATGGATGCAAAAAAACAAAATGGAGAAGAATTAATTCAATTAAAGAGCATTCAAACTTAAGCCTTGTTTTAGGAGTTTTTAAGTGATAACTCATGTAGCTACACTGCATGGAGTTTCCTTGGAGTTTTTTTCTTTGTGTTTCTTTTCCCCAAGTAAGACAATCCCTCAGTTAAAAGGATCAGAACACTTTGAAATAATTGCTGAGAAGTAATTCCTCTTGCTGTTCTCCTTGGGGAGCAGCACTCCAGGGTGGATGCTGGTCCCAAAGCAGCTGGAGCCATCTCAGCTCTCAGGATGTGGCTCTCAGCACATCCCTTAGTGCTGGCATGAAGGAGAGGAGAACTGCATACATTGGTTTGGAGCATTGGTTTGCCTGGCAGGGGCAAATGTGAGCCCAGGCTGAGTGCTGGCAGAGTCACAGCTGGCAGGGAAATTCCACATTCCTGACACCCCTGTCTGGAGGGGACACATGGCAGTGCAGCTGAGCCAGCCCTGACAAGCTGACCCCACAGCTCCCCTGCCAAAGGGCCACTGCTGGCACTGCTGGAGGGTACCAGGAGCAAACTGAGGGCTGTGAGAGTGGCTTTGCATGAAATACAGTCACTACTCAGCTGAAACTCCCCTCCTTTTTGGCATATCAAATATTCATATGGGATATTCACTAATAAAATACATCTATTTCTAAATCCACCTCATGTTACTTAGAATAGGGGCAGGAGTCATTCACCTTATACACAGAGGATTCTGTGAGTTTCAGGGAAAATTCTTACAATAAAACCTGATCTGGAGTCAGTAAAACATCCATCATTGTCAGCCCTTCCTCACTACTGGCCCCCTTCTATTCCTACACTTTGTGTGAGGATTATCAGCTTTCCCCTCATCTTCTGGAAGACTTTTGTTGCAGTGACAGTATTAAGATCAGTTTAGCATTTGTTATGCTGGTTTCAGATTTTTTTTAAGCACAAAAGAAATTTATTTTAAACAGAAAAATTACCAGATGGGAAGCTAATTTAATAAGTTGATCGTATCTTTTCATTTTAATTAGAAGACTGCACATAGAGCTGTCTTCTTGAAATACAACCTGACACAACTGCAATAATCCTAAACTGCCAGATCTGATTTTGTTTTCCAAGTAGGAACTAAAGAGTACTTTAATTTCTTTAAAAGTACATTGGAGAGGATAACATTTCATTGACAAGGGCATTCTTTAAGGAAGACTGACTCAGGCACTACGAGACATGGAAAGTGAAAAAGTTAAAACCAACTGAGTTGAAAAACTGTTATGACCACCAAATGAAATAAGCAAATAAAAACTGCAAAGGAACAGCCTAGTTTTGCCACCTAAACCCTTGTTATTTTTCTACAAGCCACAGGGAGAATGCTACTGCAATTCACAATACAGAGCTTATTTTTATATTCTGCCCTGTCTATACATATTCCATGGCTGGGAGAACTGGGCTTTATCTCAATATTATCAAGGTCTTTCCATCTTAAATATAGTGTACAAAAACCAGGCTGACTGGAACTGAATACAGTATTCATGGAGAGAACAAACACCCACAAAATTTCACCAATATCTGATGAAAATCAAGATGTACCCTCAGGAGAGAAGATTATGTAGACCCACCCCCAAACATAAATGAATATTCTATTTTTACATATACCTGCTTCCTAACTCTGTTTCCAGTGAAGGAAATAATAAATTATTTTTTAAATTCCATTTTTATCCATGAGAACCATCTCAGAATCTTATTAATGGACAGGAAACATTGGCCGATAGCAATGTGGTTAAGAAGCACATTACATTATAATCATTTTACCTGGGCTCAGATTAAGATTTTTAAGCCACAGAAGAAACTATTTCTCACTCTTTTCTTGTCAGAGATTGAGTACCCAGAACAATTCAGAGGGGAGATAATATTTGCTGAGTTTAACATAGGGAAAAGGTTGTGGTAGAAGATTTCACAGGGAAGTTTTGGGTAAAGTTGCATCTATTTTTTTGTGTGGTGGAAAGAAAGGTCCCCACCTCCAGATATGTTTGAGTTACAGGGACAACAGTGATTTTATCAAGAGGAAATGAGAGCTAGGGAAATATTCCTTGTTTCTAAATAAAAACATTCATTTTTCTCCCAGCTCCTAATGCCTGGGATGTAGTCAATATAAAATATTGTTCTTCAGCTGCCTCAGCATGCATGTTTGCTACACAAGCACTTTCTTGGCTTGATTTCATTTCAAAGCCCATTCAGACTCTATTCTCCCTGTGCTATAGTTCTGTGACTGATTCAGGTTTCAAGTCATATTTTGCTGTTTTCCCCCAAGAGTAAAAATCAGAGCTGGCTCCTGTGGGCAGTAGCTGATTTTCACATGTGCTAGAGGCAAACCTCAGGGTTCATTCCACACACACAATCTTTTGTAAGAGTGTCTAGCTTGATTGAAACATGCAAAAAAGCATCACCTACACCTGTCATCAGCACAGCACTTATCTAGGAAGAAAGGCTTGCAGATGAAAATGATCCTGGGAATAATTGCAAATCCAAGATGAAAAAAATCAAGTGACCTCCTTTTAAATACCACAGAAACATATTGGCAAACCTTTACCATTAGACTGGAAAATAAATATCCATCCACTCGTGGTCAAATTTCAAATGAACATGATCTAACTAATCAATTTTTGTTTATTTAGCATGCTCTAACTACTCAAGTAAATCTAAATTAATGGCATGAGTAATTGGATTCATTTAAGACCTTGCATTTCCTTTCCTTATGCTCTGCTGCTCACTGCTGTTTAAATGAGAGCAGCAAAACCATTTTCTTCTGTGGGCCACACAGACAATACACTGATCACCAGAATTTGGGTCCCAGGTGCCCTTTTCAGAATTATCCTCTCACATGTGGCATAGCCAATGATTAAATGTGCCAGATAGCTTGGAGCTCCAGAAGAATTCAAACCTGAGATTTCCAGCAAAGAAAAAAATCACGTATACAAAAGAGAACCTACCCAGTGCTATTCCCACCTGTGGGAGAGGCAAGAGGTTAGTTTGAGGTTAACAACAAGACTTTGGAGGCCTTGGCATGTGGTATAAATGTCTTCTGGCACACAGCTGAGCCTCTGGGCTGTACCTCAGCCTGAGTGGGATGTGATGTGTGCTCCTGCCTCTGCTGGAATTCATGGAGAGAGACATTGCTTACTGGGGACTGCACTGGAGCCCAGGCATGCACGGGATGGATTTTATAGAGGATGAAGTTTGTACCTCACAGTGAAACCACTACCTGATAGGGTTTGTACTCAGGGCCTGTGATCCCTTCTTTAATAATCAATCTGCTCTCCTGCAGGCCTCCTTCCTCCTCCCAACACATTAAACCCCCCATGTCTGTCCTGCCCCATGAATCCACATGCTGTGATGGATCTACACATGCACAATTCATATCTACTCCACTGTTTTCTGGGAATATGGTTCTGCAACACAGGGTGACCACAGCAGCTTTCTTTGCTGTATACCAGGTAATTTGTGTCAGCCTTTATCTTAAGAGCCTGGAGCTTTATGTGTTCAAAGCAGGTTTGCTTGGCAGGAATTAAAAACATTTCTTATGTCTTGGAAGAGTTTTCCCACTTACAGTTTGCTAAAGTGGAGTCTAAGGAAAGAATCACTCCATTTGGACTACTCTTGTTTAAACTGGAGTGGTCTTTTAATTCAGCCCATTCCTGTCAATCCACACTCATGGATGAGATCCTAAAACCCACCTTCCACCAGCAGCCTCCTCCTCTCTTCACATACCCTGCAGCCCTGACACAACTCTCATCCAGCAGCTTCTTCAAACACCAAGAGGAGAGGAGTGGGAGAGGAGAGGCAGAGGGGAGGAGAGCTCCTCCACAAACCTGGGCACCATCTAACCCATATCTGGGGTCTCTGGCACCCCTGGAATTCAGTTATTCAATCAGTAACCAAGAAGAACAGCATTCTTCTTTCATCCCATGGTAAAGAAGGCTGGTGCTGCCTGTTGTAACTTTATTTATATCTTACCTACACCCCCCTGCTCTCTCTGACAGGCAAACCAAGGAACAAGCTGGAGGCTGCTGCATGGAGAAAGGGAGTTCTTCAGGTAAGGGATGGGACGTGGGGTTCTGAGAATGCTGTGTCACTACCAGAAAATATCTCTTAGAGCCTGTCTCTTCTCTCTCAAGAAGCTTTTTTTGATAGACCAAGCCTTTTTATGGAAAGAGAACACTTTTCACCTAAAATGTTGAAGGTTTTGCGAGGCAAAGTTGGATCCGAAAGGGAAAGAAAAAAAAATCTTACTTCTACCAGAGTATTTCTGGGAGAGAACAGTCACCTTCTAGGCCCTCTCAGCAGTTCTGTCCTCTCTGTGTTGGGCTTAAAATTGCTCAGCAGTGAGGCAAATTCCTGGATCCTGGACCCCTTAGCCCAGCTGAAAATGTGAGGGTGAACAGTCAGGAGAGGAGGAAAAGGCAAAGGGGTTTTGGAGCAGGAGCAAACAGAGCTGTTAAAATGGCATCTTTTCTAACTAGCAGCAGAACTGCTGACTCTGGTTTAGATTATTGTTCCTTGCCTTCCATGAGCACTAATAGGCTATAAATAAACCCACAAAACCTTACTGCCAGGGAAAGCTAATTTCTGGTGCATTTACTGATGTTTAGGGCTTTCTTTTCACAGCAGATGAAATCACTGGAGTGTTTGCTGTGATTTGGTGTATAGTAGCTTAAATCAGAGCTTTGCTTGGACCAGCTCCCAGCCTTCCCTTTGTTGTTGGATCAGGGATCTTGGTGTGAATTTGCAAAGGGCCAAAGGAATTAAGTGCCCACACTGACTTACTTTGGTCATCACGATGCCCACATTCACCTTACAAATGCAAACTTTTAAAAAGTACACCCTGTTTTCAACAAGAAACCTACTGAACAGACTTCTAAACCGGGGAGATTTTTTTTCCCCATGGTATCTTACTTGAATTCTTCGTTTGGATTTTGGTCCGTGCAGCAGGGGAGAGGTGCCAGTGCTGAGAACAGCTGAAAAGCAATTAAAGGCAGCAGCTGCTGAGGGGCTGCTTCTTTATTGCCCTCCACTGAAAAGGTTCATGGAAAACTATTTACTTTCCCTGAGCTGCTGGAGAAAATGTTAGACAAGTTGTAGCTCTGTGCAGAGGTTTGTGCTTGCTCCAACCTCTCGCATCCGTTTGATATCTGAAAATCTATTGACAAATTATTTCCTATCTGCTTTTCACACTTGCTAGATTCCTGGGATGAGAGAGTCTTTATTTCTTTGCAGGGCTGCACTACACCCAACTAGATTAGAAAATGTTACTTGCTGATAGTTTTTTTTCCCTTTTAGCTGCCTACAGAATGCTATACCGAGGTGCACTGAAAAAAAATAAATTCCACACCAGAGATATGATTTTTCTATTAACCTTCTCACCCCAAACTTCTTCAGAGACGTTCATTTTTTCCCCTGGATTTCTATAGAATTTTGCCATAAAAGCTGAAGAAGTTTGCAGGAATCAGCCATTCTTAAAAGAATTCCTTCATGCTCATATATTTATACATTGCTTTTTAAATCTGATTCCTTGTAAATATACAATTCTACTATAGATGAGGCCTTGTGAGGCTCAGTTGGTACATTACAGAGCCCTTCATTACCAGGCTTTGGTGAAACCCAGCTCTGCTGTGTTACTGGTACAAGCTGCAGGAAAAGGCATCCAGGAGCTGCTATCACACATGGTTTTCTACAGAAATCTGGTGTTTAACAAGAACTGGAATGATAAAGGAAATGGTATTTTGGGGACTGGGGATTCACCAGCCCATGTGGAGTGAGTCTGCAGCACTTCTTGGCCAAGTTCACCAGCAAACCAGCCTGTAAAACACCACCACTGGTACCAGCAGGGATGTGAATTAACAATTAACCAAACTTTTTGAAGTCTGGAAAAAATCCATTTCATATGCAGCTGAAGACAGCCCTGCAGAAGACTTCATCCCCATTCCAAAGGAAGAGTGCCCACATTTTGATTGCACCAGCTCTTGAAGAACAATATGCAGAGCACAGCCATCAGAGAGGTATTTGCAATCAAACACAGCCTAATGCAACCCTCACTCTTGGGGTTTTGGGGTTTTTTTCCTTCCCTGTTCTTTCTCCTGCTCTTCTTTGTGGTTTATTGTGTCCTTTCAAGCATTAATTTCACAACAGATAAATAAAATTTCCTACTGACTGGGGTGCAATGGCAGTCAGGCCAGGATTTACACTTCCAGTTTAATAAAACCAGTGAGAATGATTTGTTAAACCAATGCAAGAAAAATGTAGGAGGGGAATTTCAAGGATCTCTCAGTTCATGGGCATGATTGCATGAGATGGAAGTAATAGCTTTGATTTCTTCTGATCTAAGCAGTGTTCTCATGACCCTCACACAGTTACAGTGGTCCTACATTCCTTCTTTATAATGGATTGATGTTTATTGCCTAGGATTTGGGATGTTTGTCCTGAAATCTGCAGAACTATTAATTTGAAGATAACTTATGGCTACACATAAATCTAATTATTCAAGACAGCTTTCAGTAGAGGGCCAATGTGGTAATGACTCCCTTAAATTCTGGCTATGAGTTTGAGCAGGCTGACTTATTTCTGTTCTGCAGGCACCCAACAAATTTATTAATCTTACAGCAACAGTTAGATATCAATGCTTTGTGTTGTTAACCATTATATTAGAAAATTGAGGATTCAGAAATCCCCAATTATTAGTGGTTGCTATGGAGAATGGACTAGACCATGATTTTTACCAAGGTAGATGTGTTTGACTTCACACAACTTTCCTTCTCCCTGGTGTGTTATTGATGGTGCTCTGTTGCACTCATTCTTCAGACAAAAAAGTAATTCACCAAATAGAGCAGTTTTCACTGATGTCCAGATTTCATTGTGTTGTAATGCTATTATTTTCCCCCTAAATTTTATCCAACCTTTGTCTAGTATATGTGGGTCTTTGAGGACAAGAACAGGGAAATAAAAATACTCTGGAGACTCTTAAATCTTCCTTAGTTATAACAAAGAGCAGGACTGCACGTAGGGGCTGTAAGGAGGTGTGTAAAAGGGATCATGATTTGGCAGACAGGTTTTTTAAAAGCACAGGAATAAGAAAACCTATCAAGACTTCTATTTCCTTTAAATGTATCCCACACCCCATCCCATGGCAGCTCAGGCTACAGGGGCAGACAAACACAGACCCTGTTACCAAGGCAGCAGCAGCACACAGACACCCTGCTGCTACCATGGCAGCAAATGTTATATGGTTTAAATAGATGTATTTGTTTGTGTGTACACATCTGTCCTGGCTTTAGGCCCAAGTCCCACAAGTCAATGCCAGAAGCTGCAGTGATTTAAGACCATGGAGTTAGGCTGGATGTAGTGAAAGCTTAAGCTTGCTTCTTGATGGGAACCTTCTTATCCAATTAAAACTGGGAGGGCAAGGGCAGTCAGAAAGCCAGGAGATCAGTCAGATCATCCAGGGAAAAGAAGTGCAAGTTGTCACCCTCCATCACAGCTTCCCAGGCAAACAGGGCCACATCCCTGGGGCCACTGTACCCTACAAGGAGTCTCCCAAGTCAGGGTTCTCCTTGGCCATCTCCAAGTAATACCCAACAGAGAGAGTAAATACTTTTCAATTTTGCCTACAATCCAGAAGGCTTTCTGCATTATGTTTTTGTCCAAATAGATACAAATATTGCCCCTCATTATCCATAACCCCTGAAATATCGTGGGTTTTGATTTTTTTCCTTCAAATAATTAAGCCTGTTTGCTGTTGGCAGCCATCACATTTGCCTATGTGAGGCCAAGTCTTTCCAAGTTTATTAGATTTACTATTTCCAAGAAATAGCTTTCATTACCAGGGGTGCCCATTAGTTCTCCAGCTATTTCCTGTCTTATCCCCAGGTTGTTGCCCATGCCAGATTCCCATGCAAGGGTGGTCTCATGTTACAGAAAAAGCCTCCTTCTCTCTGGAGAACACCAACTTCTCTGACCCCACACAGATATAATGATGACTTTAAAACACAGGGTGCAGCAATTACCCATGCACGTGTCACAAATCAGGTCCACAGAATTATTTACTGTCTCTCTGCTTTTAATTTTGTCCTTGTTCTGCATCTCATAAAGGTCCCTGTCATGCTGCCAGCGTTTTGGTGCCTGTTATTTATTTTATTTACTGATGAAAAATGAAAATATGTGTAAATCCATAAATAGCTAATATAAGAAATATTGCTTCTGTGACATAAGTCTGAGTCTTTCATGGCTCTTGCATCAAATGAATGGTCCAATGGGTCAGGCAGCTTCAGCCAATCTCCCAGCACCTCATGACATTTAAATATAATTTAGCTTTCAGAGTTAGGGGGGAGAGGGGAGGGGAAACTGAATGAGTTATGAAAATACAAATTAAACTGCATTACTATTGCTTTACAACAGCCTGTGCCATATTAAATAGCTGACATGTCTGTTCCAAGACTTTGTCTTGTTACTTTTACATTTATGTAAACTTACTTCAGTTAAAGAGAGAGCAGGAAAAGAAAAATCAATTGAAACAGAAGACAGAGATTTAATTTGGCTGGGGGAAAATCAGATCAAGGAAGGCAAATGATGAAGATAAAAGTAACCCCTGTCCCAATGTAGAGAGAGAGTGGCTGCCTGATGTTCATTAGAATTAATTAACAGCATTCTGCTCCTCTGGGATCCAGGGGGCTGAGGGGGGTGGGATTTGCTGCTGTTCCAAGAATGAATTAGAAACACAGACCAAAGGAAAAAGGAGCCAGGGGTTCTCATCCTTTAGGACCACAATGGGTTGGTGGATCTAGATGTGGATGGACAGAAGTGAGGTGGTTTAAGCACAGGCCTTCCTCACCACAGCTGGGGTGGAAAAAGGCAGTGACTGCTGGATTATTGTGCTGACAGTGTACCTGGGAAAATGAGTTTGATGTGATCCACACTGTGCATGCTGTCTGTCTCTGCCTCTGTAAAAATCATGATGTCCACTGGCTGATTTGAATGAGATACCTGAATAATCTGAAAGATTTTAAGTTCCCAGAAGGAAATAGCCCAGCAGGTAGAAAAGTGTCTGTGTTTATGTTCAGGCTGATACTAGGAATGAACTCACATTCCTTATGAGACACTAGAGAGCCAACATTAGACAGAGCTACCATTAACATCCCAACAGTGCCAAGCCCACCACCAACCCATGTCCTCGAGTGCCACATCTCCACTTCTCAATACCTGCAGGGTTGGTGACTTCACCATGGCTCTGGGCACCCTGTTCCAGTGCTTCACAACCTTTGGTGAAGAAATTTTTCCTCATATCCAATCTAAACCTCTCCTGGCACAACATGAAGCTATTTCTCCTTGTCCTGTCCCTTGTTTGGTGTGAGGATCCCCACATGTCTACACCCTCCATTCTGGGAGTTGTGACACCAAAAAGGTCACTCCAGAGCCTCCTTTTCTCCAGGCTGAACCCCCCCAATTCCCTCAGCTGCTCCTTATCAGACTCATGCTCCAGTTCCTTCAGCAGCTCCATTTTCTCTGGAGACTCTCCAGGCCCTCAATGTCCTTCTTGTAGTGCAGGGCCCAGAACCAACCCCAGGATTTGAGGTGCAGCCTCACCAATGCCAAGTACAGAGGGACAATCACTGCTCTTGTCCTGCTGGCCACACTGCTGCTCACACAAGCCAGGATGCTGTCAGCCTTTTTGGCCTCCTGGCCACACTGCCAGCTCATATTCAGCTCCAATCCAGACGATTAAAACTGGGATAATCCAAATTACCAGACACAAAATGGCAGGAAAGAGGTTTCTTGAATTCATGTGGGTTTTTCCCCCACATCTCTCCCCAAGAAGTCCTGCCAGGACCCTGTGCCCACACTTGGTGTGTGCCAGAGGAGGAGAGGCAGCCAGGCCGGGAGTGTGAGCAAACCAACAAACCTGCTTCCAAGAACACGGGAGGCAGCTGAGTGTGGAAGGACACAAACTTTGTTTGTTTGGTTTGGATTGAAAAGGAAGGCTCATTTTAAGCTTCATAGGGTTTTTTTGAGGGATGGAAGAAATCAGCCTTTACCAAATGCAGGGAAAAACTGGCTTTTCAAAACCTGGAGAGGATCAGGGCCTAAACAAACAGAGCCTCTGAAATTAAATCATGCAAATGTACTTGACAGATTCCCTGTTCAGAAAATGGTGCCCAAGAACAAATAGTTCTTTGGCTGTTGAAATGTTACAGGATGTTGGCAGTCTAAAGAAAAGAAAATAACCCCCTGAATCAAGACATTCTGCATCCCCTGGGCTGCTGTGCTCCTGCCCTGTGGTCAGGGGGTGTGAGCACTCTCAAGGTGGTGATGACTGAATGATTTATGAAGCCCCTTTTTCAAAGGATGCCTTGAAAGGTGCATCTGTATAGCTGATCCCAGCCAGCCATGGCATCAGTCTCTGAAGACTGTTCCACGTGTTGTCTGTTCATTACATAAAAGCAGAGTGTGGGCCACTGGAGTCTTTGTTTGCTGCCTCTCCCAGCAGTTTAGAGAGGGGACAAATGTGAGCAAGGTACATGCACTGCTCAACTCAGCAGTCAATAATATTCAATAATATTCAATAATATTCGATAATATTCAATAATATTCAATAATATTCAATAACAAAGCAGAGACCAAGGGGATGGGGACAAAGCAGATCATGTTGATGGCCTGCTTAGATTTGTCCCTCCAAACTTGCTGCAACCTCAAGACTCCAGAGCTCATCCTTCCAGGTGAGCAAGCTGGTTCCATCAGATTAGGAAGATATGATGCTGTTGGGAAAAAAGGGCCTCTTCCTTAGGATCATTCGGCCATGGAACAACATGCATAAGAAATTCCTTAGCTGGACACTGATTTGAAAAGCAGGAAAAGGAGGGGGAAGGAGCAAGAAGCCTCTTGGACTGCACTCTGACAATCTGAAAATTCACCAGGCATTTTGACTATCAAGCCCTCCCAAAACACATGAGCAGTGTGAAGCATGAAAGTAGAGCTAGATCTGAATTTGATGGGTCAATATCTTCAGTGATTTGATTGCACTAAATTCAATCTTTAGTTCAGAGAGGTGACACAGAGCTGAAAATTGAAGCTCAGCTACTGAAATTGAGTCTCAGGAAGGCAAGAAAGCAGCAAGGCATAAAGGGAAAAGAAAATAATTTCTTAAATAACTTCCCTTTAGATTCCTGTAGCTTAAGCCAGTGTTTGCCAAGAGATAATCCATGCTAACTCTGCCTCCTTTGCTTTGGAAAGGGACTCACTGGGGGCCAGACTTTGAAACCCCAGCAGCCAAGTATGAACTATATTGCTGGGGAATTTCTTTCATGACTAATCCTGCTGGCTGCTTTGGTAGCAGGGGGAGCCCTTCTCTCCTTGAGGGAAAAGAAACTCAGCCTGGGCCATGATTTGCACACAGCAGGACCCTGAGGACAATGGTCAGTGCATGGTAGTGTGATGCCACAGAGATGTTCACCTAGCAGGGGCAGGTTCTCACTTGTCACTGGGGTGGAGAGGGAATGGATTGAAGATAAAAAGCTCTCGGTGTGTTGACAGAGACCCCAGCCAAACTGGGGATTGTCTATAGGCTGCTTTAACTTCCAGGGCTGTCACCTACCTTGGAACAGTTGTTGCTCTCCAGGAGCCAAGGCCATGGCTCTGGGTGGCCCTTGGAGCCAGTTCATGTCTCAGTATGAAGAATTCTGTTTTGTCCTATGAAGACAAAAATTTGGTCTTTCCTGCACTCAAAAATACTCAAACAAAGAAACTCTGAATTCAACCCTCTGCAGGAACTTTGGGATTTCCTCCCTTCCCAGCCTGGGAAAGCTCTTGCAGGCATGGTAGAGATTATCAGTAGTAGTTACAACAGTATTTATGCATTGTATTTTAAAACATTTTGCTTGAAGCATTCTGCAAAGAACCAATATTATGATAATAAGCAACAATTTAGAAATGATCATCAAAGTGGAAAACCAAGATAGATACAGCATAAAGAGCCAAAGGGCATCATTAGAAGGAGGGGGAGGCTTCCCTTTGGAATGCAGCCATGATGCAGAAAATGCCTATTCAGAGCTAACTTTCACCTGATCCTTCCTCCCTTGGAGAAAAATGTGCATTAGAATTTAATGCTGCAATTTCTGTGTTGGAATTCAGAAAGCAAACACAGCCATGAGCTTCTGCTTGTTCTGAGATCTGGTTAGCCCTGCTTTTCTCCTCTTAGTCCTTATTCATCTTTAACAGGTTGTAAAGGAAAACACAGCTCTCTTGACTGCACCAGGGGTCAATAATGTTTTCTGCTCTTGCTTAAGTGAAAGATCAGGATTTTCATGGACTTGGGCCACAGCTGTGCTGTGTATGACCACACAGTCCAATAGCAGTGCCACAGGCAGAGAAGAGGAATAGCTCCAAAGTATTATATTCACTATGCTTCTTATGGTACTGTGACTGTGCAGATTCTTACAGCAATCAACACTTTTCATTAAAGCCCATTTTTAAGAGAACATTCATTTTCACTGGAGGGAAAAATGTCAAAGACATATCTGTTTTCCTTAAAGTCTGGGCATATTATAAAAAATAGTTGGAGTCCTAAAGGAGAACATTTTAATTTTCAGCTGGAAAATACTGACCAAAGTGTGAAAATCTTAGCTTCATACAGAATAGGAAAAAAAAAATGTTTGGTGAAGTCTTTTCCTCTTCCTCTGGGTCATCTTTACCCGGTCACTGCTACAAGCTACATTCCTTTTCTTCTCTTCCTTGACTCCTCTAGGACATCCCTTCCCAATTCTGCTCTTTCCCTGGAATTTCCCATCTCTGCAGTTTTATATCCACTGTCCCGTGATGCAGCAGGAGCCTGGCAAAGCCCCAGAGGCTGCTGCTTTGGGGCAGCAGCTCTGTTGTGCTGTCAGCTGAGAGTCCTCCCATCAGTGCTGATCTCTAAGGCAGCTTTTATACCAGTTTGTAGTGAAGGTGTCCTTCACTCTGCTATTTACAGAGTGCAAAGATAAAACATTTAATATTCTCATCAAATTTCTCATTTCAAACTTCTCTAAGCTTCATCCACTTAAGCTGAACTGGGCATACGAAGTATTCAGCTTATGTGAAACTTCTGATAGAACATACTGGGGTTTTTTTAAAGAACATGGAAGATGGGACAACCATGACACTAATTATTATTATAAGAATGCTACTTAAGCATTCTTCCTGCTTAAATGTTTTTGTCTTGCATTCAAATTGATTTTTTTTAGTATTTTGACATTTATTTTAAAGTATTTTCCCCAGAACCACACACAAAACCATATGTATTGTAAATCTTCTTTTTGCTTCTAATATATTTTGAAATTTCTGAGTTCTGACAGATGTGGTTCTCCCCTTTTGATTCTCACAGAAGTTTTTCACCATTCTTGATGGGATGATTGATCACACCTCTTATTTTTCACATGAACCACTGTGTATGTATATGTAATGTGCATATATACATTCTACATGTTTATTTTGGGCAGCTGGCTGCCCTTAGCCAAGGGTTGGGTGGTGGCTGTGGCCTCATCTACTTGAGACAGCAGGAGCTCCTCAATTTTAGGTCCCTATTTACCTCTGCTGAACTGTGCCTAGTACTTCTGGTGATTGTGCTGGTCATTGAGTAAATGCTGCAGATAATTTCAAAATATCTTCTGGAGGCACCAAGACCGATCCTTTGTGAGGCAGCAAAGGCATCTGTGAGTGCATCAAGGACTCTTTCCTCCTGATCCAAGTGGCTGAGCACATCTCTACCTTTAAGAGCTCCATGTGGGAGGCAGCTGGGCTGGCAGGCAGAGCCAGCCCTGTCACAGGGGCTGGAGAAGGCTGACCAAGAAGCCACAGCTTCCACACTGTCAAAAGCAATGTTCCCATTTAGTCACTCGCACTCACTGTCTTTCAAGCCTCATTGAACTCCAGCAGGGGTAAAAAAGCCTCTGTGACGAATGTGATCCTCCTCTGCAGGACAGAGACGTTTAGAGGATGTCACTGCCATCACTCTGGCTGGGGGTAAGGCTGAAATAACTCCTGTCAAGCCCACGACGAGAACAGGACCGAGGAGTGCTGCGAACAACAGGCAGCCGTCAACACTCCCAAAGCTCTGCTCTGAAATGAGGCCACTGGGCTGCTTCTAAATCCTGCTAAGGGTGGGTGTGTGTGGTGCTGTGAGTGCAGGGCTCTGGGTAGCAGGGGCTGTCTGGAGCAGTGAGGGGCCCTGCAGCTGTGCTGCCCAGCTCCACTGCTCCTGCTCACAGCCACGGCCGCCTCGGCTCCGCTCGGTTTATGTGTGACATAATTTCCCCATAAAGGAGGGGCTGATTGTAAACCCAGATGGAAATGGATTTGCATGAAATGCACTTTAATTAATTAGCTAAATGTTTGCAAAGTGCTTTGAAGATGTAAAACTCCATACAAGTGTTCAAGGGTTCTAATAATAAAATAACAATAATTAATTTCCCCAGGAAGCGTGTGTACAGCATGTGCTCAGAATATTCCTATCCAAGAACATAAAAAAAAATAACCCCACTTTACCTCTGACATTTTATTGAGGACTGAGTACTGCAATAAAATAAATTAATTCATTTATTCATCCATGGAGACTTCAGTTTGGCTCTAGTTTAAAAAAGAAAATAGCAGCCATAATGCCCATTAGTCAATGTGACAGAAGTATAATTTACAGCAGTTAAGCAAGACAGGGCTGTTTAGTAAGGAGGCATCTGATAAGGGGACCAAGTATCTCTACTTTCAGTTTTCCCTAAAAGCAGTAGGGCCCTGCAATGAGGTGGCCTGCAGTGACTCAGAATCTGGATGTTGTTCTGAGTACATCAACTATGAAGAAGCAGCAGAAACCTGGGCTGTTACAGATGATTTTACACATTGCTCCTGGATGGGGTCTGGGAAATTCTGCTCCCTTCCCTTGGAAGAAGTGTTTATTTTGGTGCTTGCATTCCTTTGGATTTGATTTCTGCAAACATTTGGTCAGATTTCTGCATGCAAGAAATTAGTGAGATAAAAAAGCCATTGCAAAAGCTCATGCAAATATGCATTTACCAGAGGATTTGCATCTCCAGCCAAGGCTTCCAGCATTTCAAGGTCTTTACAGCAAACCTTCAGCTCAAGAGTCAACCTTCAACAACCTTCTGCTGCACCACCAGGATTGTACTCAGAGCATTAGGGATTTTAAAGCTGAGGAGGTAATGTGACAAATGAAAAAAAATTATGTGAATTAGCAGAAAACTGACTTTCCCCCTTGATATTAATTCATTTCTATGGCAAGGGTGCACTTTCAGAGTGCAATCAAATTCATGAAGAGGTTTTGATGGATATGGAGAGACAGGAAAACACCATTTATCACTTGGAAAAGCCTCACAAAGCACGAGAAGGGCCCCTTTATGGAGTCATAACTGCAGGAGATGTCATCTGTCAGGGAGCTGCACCATGGCCCTCCCTCCCCAAGTGGGGATGGGCAGATTGCAAGTGAGGCTTTAAACTTCCCTCCAGAGCCTGAGTTCAGGAGTTTGTTTTAGTGTATTTTAGAAATAAAATCAGAGAACAAAAGTGGAAGAGTTGGGCTGCTTTCTACAGAGGGACTCTGCCATCCAATTGAGAAAGGAATTGTGTGAGATTCACCTGATTCATCTGTCTCGGAGCAGAATTTTATGACAAAAACCATCTGGTTTGTTCCCTGTAGTTATTATTATACAACAAGAATCACTAAATGAGACACTCAAACAAAAACAAACCTGTGCTTTATCTCCATGCATTTAAGCAGATTGAGTGAGAGCAAATGATTTTAGATGTATCTCTAACCTCCTTACCAAAGCACAGGATATATTCATTCTCCACCAGAAGTAACAAGAAGCATTCAGAAGAATAGCTGAGGCCAGCTATTTTCCCCAAATAGTTAACTCTTTGCCAGAACCTGGAAGATTATTTGACAGTCATCAGCATGAATTTTCTTGAAGAGGATGCCTAGAGTAAGCAGAAAGACCTGAAGGTTTTGAGCATGCAAAACTGATGTAACTTTATCCTGACTCTGAATTCATCCTGCTTCTGGAGAGAAGCAATGGGGAACTTGTAATCTCCATACAATCTCAACACCCTGACTGAATAAAAAGAACACTACTGACCTGCTGCATTTGCCCATTATGTTATTGAAAAATTCCCACCTATGAACTAAGGGATTTAGCCCTTGGAAAACCTACTTGTGTTTGCAGAGCTGTTTCCTGACCTTTTCTCTAAGCCAACATAGTCATGAGCAGTAAGATCAAAGGCCTAATGAATGTCTGATGTGAAGAGAAAAGAAAAGGCTTCAGGCTCTTTCCCTTAGAGACTGATGAACACTCATTTCCAGTTAATTTAATAGGGTATATGCTGAAAAAGGGACTCCTGTATACAGTACATTGAACACAATCTCTTATATTTTCTCTGCTTAAGTGGATGCTCTGTTCTAGTGAGCCTCTGTCTTAGCAGACACTAAATATTATGTTTGTCAGATGAATGTACCTCTTCAGGAGCTCAGTTTGCAGGCACTGAGTGCACTTCAGAGGGCAGATGTTGATTCAGAATGCATACAGAAACCCTGTCTGATTTGGGACAAATGGGAGAGGTGACCTGAGCCTCCAGTGAGTTAAACCAGCCAAATTTAGCTGATTTTGGTGCAGCAGCAGTGACTGTGGTCCCTGATGATCTAAGCTGGATGCTCCAGACCAGCTGACTGTGGAGCAATTAAAGAAAGGGAAGAAGAAGCAACAGGTTTGAAGGCAGCAACACCAGCATCAGGCTTTAAGCTGACAACTGAAATTTAATAATGCATTTCATGACATGTGAGCATTTTGTAGCATAATTTCTCTTGCAGCAGCAAATAAAGAATCAAATGGTGATTGGAGCCATCAACTTTGTCATCTGTGTCCCTGCTTCTTCTGTCAGGTTCCTTTGTGAAGCTCAAGTTTGTGTCAATCTCTCCCTTAAATCCACTGAGCAGAGTCAGGGCCACAAAGCAGACTGTTCTCTGTTCTTTTTGGAGCCTAAATGAGGTTGGAAGAAAAATAGAATGTCCTGCATTGGAAGGGATCCACAAGGAGCATTGTTAATCTATTTCATTGTAGCTGGGGTGGTCAGGGCTGTAAAATGGTTCAGTGCTTAAATGCACTTTTATAACCCTGTGCAGGAGACAGAGTGATGCCAGAAAGCCTCTGCATTTACCACTGCAGAGGAGGAGGAAGGAGACAGGCTCCTAAAAGTGCAGTTTACCAGGGGAAGCTGCAGCAGCTGCATCTATGCTAACACCAAACTCTTCCCTCAAGTTCAGCCTAGGATTCGCCCTCCCTTTTTCCTGAAACTCAGACAATTCCACATTGGATCAAACACATGTGAGATGCTACCAGGCTGGTCTCTGACAGCTGGAACAGCTCCAAGGATACTACAGACTGCTTTAATCCTAGCAGATCTGAATTGCATGAGGAGGAACTGAGAGCTTGCCATCATTACCCTCTGCAAATCAGGACTGCAGATGTCCCTGCCTGTCCTGTTCACTGCTATCACTTCAATATTTACTTATCCTCCATTCTGTTTTCTTTTGATTTAGTCTCCAGTCATGAGCATATTCTTCCACCTTTCTTCTCCCTGGATCAGGGTAGAGTGTGGCCCCTGGCTTTCAGCAGGCACCCTACCCTGCAGGATACCTGCTGTGCCTCACAGGCACTGTCCCCGTTATCCAGCTGGGACAGAACTTTGCTTCCAGCCTGGAAAATGGAGGTGCCAGCAAAATGAGGAGCTGCAGTTCTTCTTCTCTCTAAATCCCATTCTTGGTCTCAGTGGTAATAAATCAGTGTTTAAAACATTTTAGCTTTTCATCATCCATTAGAGTAAACATCCGCTGCTCATCTGTTTTCCTTCTGCAGTATCATTGTCTTCACCATCGGAATTAATTGATTTCTTTGTGTTGGGTTGGGTTTCATAAGAAGACTAAATATTCCCAAGAGATGAAAACATGAACTGAGTTGTGTGTGTCTGTGTGTACAAAATACATTTCCATCTAGATAAGGTCAAAGTGAGAGTTCAATACAGAGCTACTGTTATAGTCCTGGAGACACAGGAAAACCACAAAATTGCCCTATGTGCAACATGGGAACAGGTTGCTCAGAGAAGCTGTGGCTGCCTGACCTTTGGAATTGTTCAAAGTCAGGCTGGATGTCCCTGCTTATGGCAGAAGGTTTGGACTAGATAATCACAGAATGTCCCCTCCAACCCAAACCAGTCTGGGATTATATGTGGCCTCTTAAATAGGTACAGAAATATCTATTTTATAAATAAAATAGAAATCCATGATGGAGATTAAATTGTTTGAGAGAGATCAGACAATAGACAACATAAACCTTAAGAAAATTGAGGAATTCTGGATGTCACTCATGCTCTCCCTTCTGAACCGTGTTATCATCTGAATGTGTAAGAAAACAAACTCTACAATAAAATAAGCTTCAATCATAAGTCAGTGAAGCTGAGGGGTCAGCAGGTCTCCCAGTTCCTCTCATAATCAAAACCCAAAAAGACAAGGAAAGTTCCATTTCTGTCCAGTAAAATGCCATTATTGTGTCTGACAATGACAGGTTTTGCATACACAGACACACCATGTACATGCACATGCATACAAAGCTGTTCCATAATAACAGGTTTCCTGGCTTGGTCTCAAAGCTGACATAAATGAGAAGACCAGGAGCTTCTCTCCTGCTGTTTTATGGACTGTGAATAAAATTGCACTTGTCCTGATGATCCTTCCATTTGGCCATCATTCCTAACCATCAGACAGAGTGCCCCTCACAAAGAAAGGACACGTCCATACCCAGGAGTCTGTCAGATAGAGTCAACACATCACTCTAAACATACCCACAGGGAACCAACACATATTTTTCTCCCTTGTTTAATTTAGAATAGTTTTTCTCTTTCCCTTCCATTTTCACCTGCTCCCTGGATGGAAATTGCACTGCTGGGAAGGCAGGGACACCAGCTGCTCTGTAGCTCTCCCCATTCATCTCTCTTAGGTCCTGAATCACTCAGGTGCTTTTGTGATGCTTTTTTGTGATAAGCACCTGCTTAAATCCATCCTTGTTCAGTGAAACATTTAAAACTCATTGTAAGCCTCACTGACACCAAGCAGAGTTAAACACAGTTAATGCCATACTTAAAATTCAGCCCAGTTGTGTAGTGCTCTGCCAAATCATTATTTGGCACTGGATAGCAATGCAGGCCTAAGTGACCTCCAAAAGGCTGTTCATTATAGCTGTTTATAGCAGTTAGAGGCAAATGCTTTAAGGTGCAGTTAAGGAAATGTACCCAGCTCCAGGTCTTTGTCACTCACAAGCAAAAGTTCAAGGAAGCTGAGAGGAGAAGGTTCATTTTGTTCTCCAAATGTGACATAAACTCTGAGGAATAAATGCACAGAAATGCTGCTTTTAAAATTTTGAGGTTAGCAATCACTCCCAGCTGCCATAAAAGCCAGAAAATTTCCATATGCTTCATTTTAGCTGCCTAAAGACTAAATTCACATGTTACAAAACCCGAAGGTGACTTAGGGAAGTTTGCTTGCAGCTGCCTACCTCCAATTCCCAGCACTCGAAGATTCATCATCTAATAAAATGATTTGAGGGGAAACCATTCAGTGTCTCAGTTATGTTCCTGACTTTTCATGACCAACTGAGAGAACTCATCACTAACACAAACAGGGCATGTGCACATCAGCACCAGCAGAAACAGCCCCCTGGAGGGTGTGCAGTGGGCTGGTGATGAGAATATTTATGCCAGGGAGCGAGGAGTCCAAAGCTGTACCTACAGCACCCATGTCCTCAAGAGCACAGGGGCACTGAAACTGCCTGACTCTGCTCTACAGAAAATCTGTCTGAGCCATCTGCTCCCCAAGAGTTTGTTGACCAGTGCACAACTGGAGTGGCAATGCCTAATGGGAGGTGTCTAATGGGCAGATGAAGAGAGCAAGCTGAACAGCTCAGTCTCTGACTATTAAAAACTGGCTTTGGTTGGGCTGCCTGGCTGAATTGCCAAAGGTTCAGCTATTAGAGGGCTCAAGATGCTTATCTAAAAATAGGTTTAGGGCTTTTTGTCAAATTTCAACACTTTGGTTCTTTTTAACCCGCTATAAAATCTGCCTGATCTTTGGATCTGCCTGGAGCTCTGTGAAGATCAAACTAAGGCAATGAGAGCCACAGAAAAACAATAGACTTAGTGGTGGGAAGTATTCAAGCCTATCTTTTATTTTCTCTTAGATGCAGCCCCTGGTAGTGATCTCACCAGAAGCATCCAGAAGTTCTTTCAAAGTGCAAGGAATCTCTCAGGTCAGGTGTTCATTGGAAGAAGCAAGACCTCAGCACAAGCCGTGCTGTCTGCAGGCAGAACCCCTCAGGTCCCACTTCTTCCTGCTCTTGAAGGGGTTCATGCCTTGCAAGAGCTCCAGGGGAGCACAGCTCCTCTGCCTAGCAGTACTCTCACCATGAGCTCAGCAGAGGTGACTCTGCACCCTTTCCCTTGTTCTAAATATCTGCTGAGATGTTTATATTTGGCTCTGCCCGTGTGTGAAACCTCTCCTCAGCCAGGACCCTGTGAAGAGCTTTGCTGCAAAGCATCGGTGGAGCTCCAAACTGGTGAGATGAGTGGTGAGACAGGAGGCACAACCTCCACAGGAGGGAAATCATGACAACACAGCTTGTGAAGAGCAGCAGACGCCACCCTGCTCACCCAGGGCTTGCCAAAGAGCTGGTTTGTTTGAGTTCCCTCCATTGCCTTTTTCCACGTACGTGATTGCTCATGCACACAAAGCCAGTGAGTGACTGCACAGATAAACACACACATGCTCAAACCCAACCACACTCTGCTCCTCCTGCCAGCTGGAAAAGGAGGGCTGGAGCGTTTCTTGTTTTCCCTGTTTCTTACCCCCACAGAAAAGTCTGGGATACCAAACAACAACCTGTACAGAGAAGATAGAGTGGTTTAAAATGGGCACAAATACCTGAAACAATCTCATTGCTTTGCCCAGGAGGAGCTGCTATTTCACTTGGATGCCTGCTGAAGCTGTGGATGTCTCCCTTAGTCTCAGCAGTGATTTTCGTTCCTTAATTAATCAATTACACATGTAACTGTGGTCCATTAGCAAGGCAGATGACTGTCTTCAGATGCTGATTACTGGTTTTGGAAGAGCCCAAAAATATTTCAGTAGGATGAATAAATTTCCTCTATGAGGTTTTAATGAGACCATTTAGCTTTTTTTCTTTTTTTAAAAAACAAAAACTGAAATGGGTGTAATAAACCAACTCCACCTACATGATGCACAGGGGAAAAACAACAGGCCCCAGTTTTAGACCCTGTCTGCACTTAATTGTACTTGGAAGAGTATATAATGGAGGACTAATGGTACCTATGTGTTTAGCTCACTTAGCAGTGCAGAGGGGATGATTTCCTATACACAGTGTAGCACTTTGATTGGCTGTTTTATAAGATAATGATCAGGACACATACATTAGTAATAGACTGCTGTGGCTAGTATGTCCTGAGTTATAAACCCCAGCTGGTCATGGTCATAATTATTAATAATAACAGTAATCTGCATTTCTAAATCATATCTGACCCCAGGAGCTACTGGAATCTGTTTATATAATATACACATTGCAGTAAGTCGAAGTTCATCTTTGTATAAATATGGGGTATTTTTTCAGTATGGGGACACATTTTCAAAGAAGCAAGAATTCAGTTCTTAGAGCAACTCAGTCACACAAAAATACAGCCAGGATTTCAGTACTTAATTTTCTGACATCTTCCCATAGTATGCACATTGTGTCTGTTCATTTCATTAATCCGTTATTGACAAGAAGAGCTCAGGACTTTGATTTTAAATCTCATCTGAGAGTCTGAAAGCCTCTCCTCTCCAGCAGCTGCTTGCCCCTGGGTCACTGCTACTATTATATGATGATTTATATTTACATATTCTGCTTGGAGGTTGCATTGTATTTGCTTGCTCCTGTTTTTCTTCCTGACACTGAGGATAAGACCAGCAAGGGCTCACAGCTGGCCCCATCCCCATTACCTTCAGCCTTTCCTAATGTTTCACTGATTATTTTCCAAAATGAGAGGCTTAAGCTGTGAAATTCCTGAAAAATTAGTTCTGAGCTCAAGCGCTAAAAATACACATTTCATGTAATGCTGGAAAGGAGACAGGGTGATCCCCACTCTGTGTTTGCCAAAGCATCTCTGAAATCCAAATAAATTAAACTTCTTATTCAATCAGTGTTGCCAAGTGGATGGGTACAAGCAGCTCCAGTAGTGAGCAAGTAAATTGGCTGTATTCTGGGATTTATTCTGGTAGGCTTTTTACTTGTAAGGAAGGCATCACAGTCTTTAATTCCTGCTGAGCCAGTGTCCTACATCCCCCCTGGACACATCTCCAGAACTCCTGGTGCTGTCCAAACCTTTGGAGTCAACTGGGCTTGGACTCCTCTTTCCTTTAAGGATATTTAGATTTGACTCAGGAGTCAGAAGTCAGGAATACATGGATAAAACATCCCTAAAGCTGGGATAAAGGCAGTAAGAAGCAATTTGCATTGTAAAGAAGTTTTATAAGTATGCAGCCTATTAATAACTGCCTCCACTTGTGACAAATGTCACTGGGCTGATTTGAGCTGCTTTGGAGGCAGCACAGATACAATTATCTATCGCCCTGGAAGATACTCTCCAGAAATTATTCACATTTGAAGGGTGTTGGGATGGTGATTTCTTTTGTTTTGTTTACCTGATGAGCAATTTCAACCCAAAGGTCCTGCTTTTTAAAGGCTTCAGACTCAGGGTCACTTCTGCAGGGCATTTACATCTCCCCAACCTATCAGCTCTGCTGTGCTTTGTGTTGCACAATCTTGAAAGCAAAACATGAAAAGAATTAGAAATCAGTGGAGAAGATCTGTGCATTTACATAGCCTCAGAGCTGTGATGGCCAAGGAAAAGGTTGCTGTGGCACCTGGGAAGACAGGAGTCTGTGAGCCTTCTTCAGAGAAAAGTTTTGCAACTACCTGGCCCTCATCATAGTTTGACACTTCTGAGCTATGTTCTACAGAAGAAGTGCTCTTACTGAACCCAAGGCATTTGGAGGAGAAAACAAACTCCCACACAGGCAGAAAAATGGCTGTAATTCACCTGGTGAAGTCACTCTCAGCAAAAAGCCCATGAAACAGATCCCATTACCCTGTCCTTTGCTGGGAACACGGGGAACAGAATTGGTCACATCTCTGGCTGTGACTGTATGTGGGAGCTGTCAGTCCTCCAGACTGCATGAATCATGAAAGCCAGGCAGCAAAGTCAACAGAGAACATTTCAGCTCCCTCCATCTGTCCCTGCAGATGCCCTGGAGAGCCCCATCTCCTGCCACCTCCCAGGGGCTGACTCTGCCACCCCCAGTCCTATCCTGCAGCAAGCTGGGGTCCTGCTGAAATCAATGAACGTGGTTCTTTGCAGGACTTGGCTTCCAAACAAGGTGCTGTGACAGGTGACCCCACACCCATCCCAGTCCAAGCAGGACTGGCTGCAGCCTTGGGCCAGGGGAATGGTTTTGTGCCCAGTGACAAAGGCACCAGTTCCTCACTGTCACCCAGCCCTCCACACCTCTCAGGCAGTTTAAGAGACAGTAATGGCACAGTCACCATCACCTTCACATTTTCTGTTTTGTTACCTCCAGTACAAATATCAATTACACTGTCTGACAAGGAGAAAATGGAATTGCAAAGTGTTAGGCTGCAGGTATTTAGTCCAATGATTGGGGCTGTCTTTAAAACACTGTAATGACACCATCCTGGATGGATAAGAGAGAGATGGGGTATTGTGTGCATTCCTACACTTTGAATTTAAATTAAAATTTGCTGTGATTTAAGATGTTATCTCCTTTGAAGGTCTATACTTTCCTTGGAGAGAATAATTATTCTCAGCTAATAATGTGAGTTGCTAGGCTAGTGATTAGTATATTTGCAACAGGGTAAATTTCCTTCTTATTGATGAAGACTCAGGTGTGTTATTTACTGTCTGATAATTTCAATCTGGAATTAATCTTTGGCTTGAAAGGACACCTATTCTTTAAAGCTCATCATCCCCTTGCCCTGCTTTTGCTTATGTCTTCAGTTTTGAAGGTACATTTTTCTTCATGATTTGCAGAAGTCATTACCAAATGCTTGGAAGTCCACCAGGCAGGTTACCTTGATAATTTCTTTTATGAATAGTAATAACAACAATGTCAATAAATAAAGCTAAATCATGCCCAGAGGAAAACAAAGTAGTCACTTGTGAGTTGTGCTTGCAAAGATTGGTAGTAAGAAGGTAGCAAGGACATAAAATAAGCAGGCAGCATTATCCCCCATGTCTCATTTTGAGACCAAATTAATCAGGCCACCACCCAAGGACTTTGCTCATAAATGTAATGTCACACAACACATTCTTGCTACAGAGTCAAAGGGGAACACAAGAACTAATAACTAGGGCTATGACCACTGAGTAGTTCAGGACAGAAAATTTTAGTGCTTTATTCCTCAGTCAGCACAAGGGCAGACATCAAACTAGACCAGGATCCCTATATGGCAAACAGAAAGATGGAGATTGTCCTCCACACTGGCTTTAATGCCTTGTGCACTTATTCAAGAGGCCAATTGAGAGCAGGGTCCTGCACTGAAATTCTCTGTGGGACAAACATTTCACCTTGTGCTCATTCCTTGTTGTGCAGGAGGAAGCCCTGGCTGAGGTGATCAGCTCAGCCCTCACTCATCCCTGCCATTATCTCACAGACTGGGGAACTCATTCCCAATGATTCTGTTGCTGATAAGGGAATTCCCAGGACTACAGTGGCTGAACATATTGAATTTACATAATCTTGCTTAAAAATCAGCATTTCATTTGCATCATATCACCAGATTCCAACTGCATCAAGCAAGGGAGGGGGCTTGGGGAAGTCATACCTGAAGAGAAAAAAGAAAACCAAGAGAGAAAAGGAGACAGAAGGTGATTCTCCCAGATTTTGCTGTGCTGTGAGACACTTCAGAGATCTAGTTCAGAAAGTCTCCTCCTCCTAAAGTGAGAAGGAACTGTCAGCTCTCCAGTGAGCCACACCACCACCCCAATTTTCATTCAGAGATCTTGCCACCCACCCCCACGAGCCTGGGGCTTGCACACACAGCAGAGATCTGGGCTGAGGCCTCTGCCTTTGCACCCTGAGCAGTGTGGTACTGGGAGAGGGCTGCATGGGGCTTTAAACAACCTACTCTAATGGGAGTTTAATGTGAGATAATGGGCAGAAAAGGGTTTGGGTTTGAATTTGGGGCATTTTTTTGGGCTGGATTTTAGCATTCCCCTGCTTAGTTTTCCCATCTAGATTTCCTCTTTATGAGATCCTGTCTCTAAAGCCTATCAAGGCAATATTTCACCCCCAACTGCAAGGTTGCAATAAGCATGTTCATGATTTAGGGATACACTTAACTTCAGCCTTGAACTCTTCTGTGGTTGATGTGGCCTTCACCCAGGGTTACATCTTTTTTTTTTCTCTTTAAGGAGATTTTCTTCCCACAAGTTTTATACTGAACCTTGCCCTGAGGAGACAGGGAAACTGGTTATTTGGGAGTAAATGTGTAACATGTACAAGAAAAAGCTGCTGTAACTGAGCTGGACAAAGGGCATTCTGCAATACCAGAGATAAATGTCAGCAAGGACACAGGACAATAATGGCACTCAACCCCAAAACCTCAGAAAATCTGCCTGAGAAGGTCTCTCAAGCCCCTAAAGTTGGGGTCATCCCACACAGAGCAAAGGATCTGTCCCAGAGACCAGCACAAAGGTGACACAATTCCTGTCCTCTTCCAGCTGGGATGCAAAAGGGACAGAGTAACTGAGCAGGGTCCCACAGCTGTGCCAAGCCAGGGCTGCTCAGAGCTCTGTGGCCTCTTTGGATATGGTCAGAAGAGGGCTGTAAATAGTTGTTCTGAAATATTTCTAGGCCTAAGGGCTCAGTACAAGGCTGGTTTCTTCAGAGCAGTTTGTTGTTCAGGGGTCTAAGGGAAGGAACAGGGTTCCTGGGAAGATTTCAAAGCTCTTATCCTAAATAAGAAAGGATGAAAGAGCTGAGTTTATCATTCAAAGATGTGTTTTGAAGGGCTGAGTACAATATTCTTTTCCCATTCTGAAGCAGACGATTTCAAGGCTAAGAAAGGGCTCCCTCTGGAGAAATCTTCCCAACTTCTTCTGAAACCCCAGGACAGGAGTGGATCCTGCTCCTGTGCTGCCCATGGCTCTCCAGTGCTGGACAGGCTGCAGCCCTGGGAGTCACATCCTCCCTGGAGTGTCCCTTTGCTTTGCAGGGTGACAAAAGCAAGGAGTGAAACCACTTGAGATCTGGCTTTGGTTTCCTTGCTGTCAGCTCTGTTTGTATTTAATGAGCAGCTCTTTTTTTTTTGTTGTTTTTTCTATAACAAAGGAAAAACTTTGCAGGGAATTCTAAACTTGTGGTTCTCAGAGAGAAAACATCAGCACCAAATCCATGGTGGACCTCAGCTGTGTCCAGGTGTGGTGGGAGTGAGCTCCCAAGGCTGGGGTAAAGCCCTGCTTAAGAGGATCACAAGCCTCAGGCTGGGCTCTGTGGGTTCTGGAGGCTGTGGGCAGGACAGCTGCAATGTTGATTTTAGTTGGTTAATTCACAGCAGGATCAGAATTCTGATCTGAGTCATCCATGTAGGGAAAGCATCAAGAGTTTGTAGCCTCAGGTTGTTTTGAGGTGATAAGCAAAGCACTTAGAAATACCTGTGTTGTCCCCTGCCTTAAATTCCTCATACAGAGATATGGGAGAAGGTTCACCAAACCACTCTGTGCTGAGAATTCTCCTTTAATTGCCCAAATTTTAACTGCAGAAGGTTCTGCCTCCTGGAGAAGGAGGAACTTAGGAGACAGTGTTGGTGACACCTTGTCATGATTAGCTGGGCTGGAGACCTTGTGGACAAAGCCCATCCCTGCAGCATCTCAGCAGGCTGCCCCAGGAGCCTCCACTGCTGCAGCCCTGCAGGGAAGGCACTGCCAGACCACAGCTTTTCTCCTCTACCTGCAGTCTCTCCACATTGTTACAGTGAATCTACATCTCCCCTTGAGAACACTCAGGATGTGCAGGCTGAGAAAGCCTGAAAACCATTGCACTGGCCCACTGAAGCAGAAATCCTTATTTTCTCCCCCATAATTACATTTGCTTTGCTTCAGCTTCGCACAACTTGCATTCCAAAGAGCTTTGGCATTAGTCAGAGCTGTTTGTTCCCTAAACTTTTGAGTCACTGCTTTTTTTTGGTTACCTCCTTTTCCCTGATTTCGCTGAGGGTCAGAGCCCTGTGAGCTGTATCTGATGGCAGCACCTTGTCTGTCTGATGGGGGTCCTGGGCACAGCCTCCAGCAGTCACTGGTGAGCAGAGACCAGTCAATGTCGTGGGCAACTGCTGCCATCTCCTGGTCTTTCAATCCCCCAAAAAGTTCGGGCCTCATCAGTAAGGTCAAGTGCAATAATTTAGTTTTACATATAAGTGCATATGTGTGCATACATGTGCATATATGTATATATACACACATATTTTTGTAGGTGAAAAAATAAGTGCCAACAATAAATTTAAATCTGACTTTTAGTATTTTCAAATAGTACTATGTGGGTTAGTACAGTAATAACTCCGTACACTTAAAATGTTAAAAATTGTATATAATCCCCTTACTGTTTGCATTGGCCATGGTAGCTGAAAGTTCTTCAGCTAATTCTCCTTGCTCACTGAGAATGGTGAAAAAAATATTTTGATAGTTTTTTTTCTGGTTTATAATCACCTGCTCACCAAAACCTTGTCTGAGAAGGACAGACTCACTCAGTACCAGCCCCAAAATCCGACCATGCTTTGTGCATTGTCAGGGTGCTCAGTCTCTGGATATTTCTGCCCCAAGCTGGCAAAAACAGGGCTCCATTTCCTATCCACAAGGACCTGGCCAAGTTTTGCCCTTCCTTTGTCTTCTCAACAAATGTGAACTCAGATTGCCAAGTTTGGTCTCTATTTTTAAAGTCCCCAAATTAGGATGTGAGATACAGGAGCACTGGTAAAATGATTTGCCATCTTACCACAACTTGAATCAAATCATATTTCTAATATGAAGTCACTTCACAATTCAGAAGCATCACTATTGCTGGATTAATTTTGTGGCTGCTAGGAATGCCATCATCCCCAGCCTTCTTCCTCCACCAGGTAACCTTCTGTGACAGCTTGGATGAACTTGCACATCCAGGGAATCTGGGTCATTTATTAGTAGCAACGAGAATCTGTGCCAGAGAATCCACATGATGATGGTCAGGGCAGGAACATCAATATGGAAAAGCAGGAACACAGATTTGCAAAGGTTTTCTTACCAACCAGTCCATCCTATGTGATCTCAGGCAGATGTGTCATGTAATTCTGCTTTTAAATTCCCTGTGCCCTACTTTAAAACTAGTCAGGGGTTTTTCTGCACTGTTTTTGTCAGCAACCCTCTCTGAACATTCAAATATGGGATTTTTCTGCTTACTGAGACTTCAGCCTTATGCAGAATGTCAACTAGCCTGGAGTAAGAACGACTCAAAAACACCTGCAAGGCTTTCAGTGCAAATCTCTGACCTTTATCTAAGAACTCACTTTGTAGAAAATGATTTCTGATGCTGTTTGCTGATGCAGGTTTTCCTACAGGCTGAACACACAGAAGGGCTTAGGGAGGGTTGACTCCACAGCTCTGCACTCTGCAGTTGGACAGGAGCATTGCAAAATTCACAGCTGGCAGCTCCCACCTGAAACCAGTCCTTTCCTGTTCCCACCTGAAACCAGCCCTTACTGATTCCACCTGAAACCAGCCCTTACTGATTCCACCTGAAACCAGCCCTTACTGATTCCCACCTGATTCCAGCCCTTACTGATTCCCACCTGAGACCAGCCCTTACTGATTCCCACCTGAGACCAGCCCTTACTGATTCCCACCTGGTGCCAGCCCTTACCAACCCCAGGCTGCTGCTGGGTCTGATTCACCCAGTGAAACCCCAGCCCAGACAGGTCCTATCAGCTGAACCCAAGCTGAGGGAAAATGCTGGTTTAGTCCCCTGACGATGGAAATACCTTCAGGGTTTCTTTATTACATTTCCAATCTCTCTGGCTCTTTATCTCCCATTTTAATATTACCTTTAGCATGTTGCAGTGGATGTGATGTGTAATCAATGATTTACCCAACAGCTTTTCAGCACTTGAATTTCTTAACAACAAGCCAGAGCTGACTCAAATCAAAACCCTTCAGTGGGCCTAGGACAAGGGAGATTACTGCATTTAATGTTTTACATAAAGAAACTCTTACATAAGCCCCACGGTCTGGCAGCCAGCCTCCACTGCTTGTGCCATGGGCTCTTTTCCTGTGCAGTTGCTGCTGTCTGTATCATTGCTCTGAAAGCATGGCCTGGGCAGTTAAATGTATACAAAGAGCTGCAAATAGAGAGAAAGAGCTCTCATCCCCAGAAATGCATCTGAGAAGGGAGTGTGCTGTGGTCAAAGGGTGTGCCAAGCCTCAAAAACATTGCTTCTTTGGGGAGGCATTCCTGTTACAAAGCAGAGTTTAGCTTTTTGGTCTTGCACAGCATTTGAAGATATTTTGTACTTCCTCCTACCAGAAAATGTCTCAGGGTAAAGATTTTCTTGTGTCCTGTGTTTGGTAGTCCATGGTATGAAAGGATTGTGATAGAAGGCAGACTTAATTGAGTTGGGATTGTATGAAAGGAGGAGGATGAACAAGTAGCAAACATCAAAGAAAGCCCCTGCAGTGTCAGGGTACAAAGTTACCCAGTAGAGCCCTTGTGAAAAGGCTCAAAGTGTTCATTAAACACAAACACTACAAGAGCCATTCTTTTTCTTCCAGCCTTTTAATGTGACAGAGAGAACAAAAACAAATCCATTGGAACAGCTGCAATTTCCAGTGACGACCAGACACAGATCAAATAAAAAAATAAAAGATGGTTTAAAATGAAGAAAAGGAACCAAGGGACTGGAATTGGCTATTTCACACACAGAGTTGACAGAATATCTAAATGAAACTTTCCATTAAAGCACGACACCAGGTGTTATTTACAGTGGAACTTGCAGTGTGTGTACATTTATACAGCACTAGCATCACATACAGCAAAGAAATTAATTTCATTTTGTTTCCTTCACAGTTCCCAGGCTTGATTCTTCCTAAAAGCAGCATTTGCTAATAATATAAGGGTGAGAAACTGAGGGAGAAACTTAATGCAAAATAAAATACATAGGGCTCAAATCTACATAAACCTAAAAATATCCTCTCAGGTTTTGTGACTCCTTTGGAAAGTCAAAGGACATGAGCAGGGAATATAAAAGGACTCCTTAAGAGCATCAGAGCATACTCTGCTGTTGGAGGTCTCAAAGCAGGAGCTGGAAGGGACCTGGAATCTGCAGAAAGCTCAGCTCCATGCAGTCCTGCTCTGTGCCCTTGTGTGAAGGCAGCCTTGGGGCTGGGCCACTCCCAGGCTCGGGGTCATCCCTCAGTGCCTCTCCAGCATCACTGAAGGACATCAGGATGCCTGAGCACTTCCCAGTGTGCAGAACTTCTGCCAGTGCATGTGGGTTTTCCAAGACTGACCCTCCTCATAGTCCAAAAGATCCAATGCACCACCATTTGTCAGTCCCAGAGCATTTCAAGGAATTTCAAAGAGTGATGTTGATATGGGCAAGGAGGGGCTCACCCCACCCAGCACAAGCTGCAGCCACCACCTCTAGGATGTAGCAGAGCCAAAGGCAGCAACAGGAGCTGTCCTGCACAAGTGGAGTAAATAAATCACAATACCACAACCTGTTAAATCAACAGGAGGCAGAACTCTTACTGTAACACCACTGGTCTTTAACAATAGTATCAACAGTGCTTGGTGTTCCTATAAAAGCCTGTGTTCGTGTGCTCAGAAATTCAGCAATGGACCTCTCCCACTTCAGTGCTGTAGAGCTGAAATCACAAAGCCACAGCAGGCCAGTTTGGGTTCCCTAAATTCACCTTCCCCATGCCACAATGTCCCTGGCTGAGTGGCTGTCCTGCTGTGCCACACGTGTGTGAGGAGATCCAGCTGTCCTCTAGAGGAGATCTTTGGGATTTAAGGCAAGTCCCCTGCCCTGGTCCTTCCTCTGTGTCCCTGTTGCAGTGAAGTTCACAAATCCATGGGGATGGTGCTGTGCAGAGACCAGCAGGGGAGCTGTGGTCAGCAGGTTTCTCTGTGGATGGTCCAGTGTATCCCAGACAGAGACAGAAACCAGGGCAGATGTGGGCAGGGGAGCTGAGGGAGGAGATGTGTTTGCTCTTGAACAGCATGGGCAATGCTGGTTTTACAGCAAAACCCAAGCTGAGCCATCAGAGAAGGTGCCTGAGGAGAAATCTTCCCTTGCTTGAGCTTCAAGGATCTGTGACTGAGGCTAAGCCTAGCAGGTGGCCAAGGCTTGAAACTGAGCCCAAAACAAACCCCAGCCAATGAAGAGGGGGCTGCACCCAGCTGCTGTTTTGCTCTGGAGAGCAGCAGTGTGACGCCTACACTGATTTACACCATGGCAAGGACAGCAAATACACACTTTGGGAATATTGACTAAGCCTGTCCCCACTGAGTTGAGATGCCAGCCCAGGTGTCACAAATGCAATGCCTGAGCTGGAGCTGCTGCCCTGGATCTCTGTGTCCCTGAAGAAGCAGGACTGTCCAGGACAAGCCATCTCCAGCTCAGCACAGGGCCTGGCCAGGGTCCCCCTGTTCCCTCTGCCTTTCAGATGAGAATAATGGCAATCCATTCAGATCAACCCTAGGTGTGTCTCAGCTGGGTATGGGAGCTCTCCTCAGCTTTTCCTTCCTTCCTTCTCTGCTCTCTTGTCCTTTATCTCAGGCTCTCACATGCCAGCTGTGCTGTGTGTTTGCTCTCTCCTGTTGGTCACAAACTCCCTGGTCAAGTCAGGGGTAGGAGCCTTGTCCCAACACATCCAATATCCCTTAGTCCTTAAGTGACTCACCCATGGATTTTAGGGGTGCAAAGAATTTCCAGGTGACATTGACAGTGAGATCCCATTACTCTTTACCTTGTCCCAGCTGGTCTGTGAGGTGAAGTTTAGCAGCCTGTGAAAGAGCCATTTTTTAAGGAAGAAAGGTTTCTAATATTGGATAATATTTCCTAATATTACCTTGCCATTTCTATCTCCTCATGATTTCAATTTCTTCCTTCTCTGGAAATTAACAGGGAAGTTTTGCAAAATAAATGATGTCATTAATGTCACTGCAAAATGTCAATGGAGGACACAAACAGGTTTGCTGTGAGCATTGGGTGACATGTAAATAGGAATGCTATGCAAAATAAATATTTAGACAAATAGGTTCTAGCTCCTCAGAGCTGCACAAATGAATAGTCCAGAAAACGAAACAAAATTTCTCCCCCTCTGTCCATTTGCAATGTGGTAATTGGCAAGCACAGCCCAACAAAGTGGATGAAGCCTAAAGGTCATGGTGACCTTTTGTGTTAAAATACATATTTAAACTGTTTCTCATCATGCAAAAGGACCAGATATTCTTAGAGAAAAAAACTCACATTCTAGTCTGTAATTCTGAACAGAAGCTGTGAACTGCTGCCAAAGGACATAATTACATTCACTCCTACCTTAGAGAAGGAACCTTGCTGTTTTGAAGACAAATAAAATAAATAATAATAAAAAAAAGCCTAAGCTACCCATAAAATCAAGAAATTATGCATAATAAGCTCAGCTATTATAGCAGCTTGTGATTTCATCAATTTCATAAACCTCAGAATAAAGGTCAAAAATCTCAAACAGCCCATTGTAGCCTAGATGATCCATGAGTGTTTATCCCTGATTGACACAATGATAAAAGTGATGCTCATTAGAGGCTTTTGCCTCATTGGCAAGGATTTGCTGCTCGTGATCTAACCCTGCTGTGTCCCTGTGCAGCCTGGGCTGGCCCTGGGGCCTAAGTGCAAGGGGCTGTGCCTGTGCAGCCAAAGGCAGGGGTGTGAGACATCACTCCTGCAGCATCCAAGCCTAGCTTTGCTTGGTTTTCTTAAAAAAAAAAAAAAAGTCACCAAAAAAACCAAAACCAAAAACTGACAAAGGAGATCCAAGAAAAGGTAAATGAGAAGATCACCAGGAAAAGTACAAAAGAACTTTTTTATGTCACAGAATATCCTGGTTTGACAAATGAGCTGCACTATGTGGTGGTTTCAGATCAATTCTGGTCTGTTGCTGAGTTGTTGAAAGGGTGTAATTAGTGTTATCTCATCCATTGTGAGCACTGGTGTGTTATTGAGCAGGGTGCTTTTCCTTCTGGTTTCCCAAGAAAACACACCCTAAAATACACAACTCACTTTGCCTCTAGGTGCAACAGGACTTAACTGGTATGATAAAAAGGGCACACGAATTTGAGAAATGTTCTCCACAGGATATCAAGCTAAACTGTGCCACTTAATGGGGAATTTAATGTTCTGTACAGTGAAAGCTTGCTGTGTGCATTCCCTGTGTAACAAGTTAAATGGCTTTAAGTAACTGTGCTTACAGTGTTTCAATGAGACCCAAGTATATTAGAAAATCAAGCATCATATTCTTCAAATAATATGGCTAAAATGCTGGTAAATTCACAGTTACCATTCTCTAGGTATTAGGCAAAAATCCCCTATTTACACTGGATAATATGTACACATTTGGTTTGTGGAATGCTCCAATATCATATCAATTTCTCCTCTGTGAAAGCTGTAAGGAAAAAACCCTCTTAATCATTATAGAAATATATATTCCCAGCCAATAATACATTTAAATATTTGGTATCTGGATGTAAAGAGCAAAGTGTCACTAAATTGGTCATGACTTCTGATAATCTTGAATTATTGGGATTTTAGTGTCACTCTTAAAATCCTCTTAAGGGTGCAGAAATTAAAAGTCCTAATTTTAATAGCTGATCACTTCAATGGGTGTATGTAAGTTTGCAAGTAGGTGTAAATACACATACATATATATATATATATATAATTATTTAGATATTTCTCTTCCACAGCAAGAAAGTGTCTAGTAATTCCCTGTGCCCAAGTGAAGACAGTAAAGGGCTTTGAAGCTCTGAGTCTTCTGAGATAGCTGAGCACCCACCCTCAAATCCTCGATGAATCAGGACTCTCACTCTTCCAGGTGGGTGGAGTGGTAATCCCAAAATCAAGACAGCTGGGGCCAGTGGCCACATCTGCAACTGTTAGCCCTATTGCTGGAGCTCACCTCGAGCAGGTTTGTCACCTGCCCTCCCTGGATGCTCTGTGTGTCTGAGCACAGCTGGATGGCTGGGCAGGGCAGGGTCTCCAGCTGGGCAGGGCAGGAGGGTCGGGTCTGTCCTCCTGTCTGTCCTCCACGCGGGCACAGAGCTGCTGTCTGCCTCTGGTGTCCTTGCAGGGGGATGGACAGGGACAGGGGCACAGGCAGGGTGGAACCCAAGCTCTGCAAGGGGTGTGTGGGGGCTGCATGCACCAGTCGTGGCTGTAATAAGGTCAGGAACGATGGTTTTGTTGAAATCCCTGCGGGTTGTTCTTTGTTCTTCTTCCCCTCTGCCGTCTCGCTTTGAGGTACCGACAGAACAGCGCAGGATGAATGTTTTGGGTTTTCCAGACATGGCTGGTTTTTGTTCTTCTTCTACATCTGCCCCCACCCCCCACAAGCCCCCACGGCCTCTGTTGCTCACATCAGGACCTGTTCTCGAGTCTCTGGCAGGCGCAGAGCCAGCAGGCCACCCCCAACCAGAGCAGAGGAGGCCAGAAGGATGGGAACCACCTTGGTTATCCCTACGAAGGAGGAGAAGATGGAGTTCCCCAGGATGGCACCAAACTTGCAAAGCCCATTGAGGATGCCAAAGGCTGTTGCCCTGTGGGGAGGAAAAGCAGAAAGCAATGGTTGGGAGGCGGGTTCTGGCACAGCTACACAAGGTTTTGGATGGGTAATTTTGTGAATGCTCCTATGTTGCCCAGGCTACGCTTGCAGCAAGTAAAACTGGGTGGAATAAATAAGTAGATAAATAGATGCAGCCGTTTTTTGTGTCTGTGTGAATGAGGAGAATGTCTGTGTTCACCCATTTCTTCTCATCTCACCTTCTTCCTAGAGTGACCCACTCTAGGGGCCTTGAGTGGCCCATTCTGTCAGCCTCTGCCCTCCCTAAAGACAGCAGGACAAAATCTGCTCTAGATCTCCTCAAAGCCCTTCCAAGGGCCGCCTGGACTGGATTGTCACCAGAGAAGCAACCACAGCTCTCCTCTAAATTCTGTTTCACCCAGCAGCTAAAAGCCTACTATTTTTAATGTACAGTCTCTCTCCTTCATTTCTGACTTGCCCCAAGAGTCTGAAAAAGGCAAAAAGGATCTTATAATGATGTAAGGAAAGACTTAATCTGCAGGACATTGTCCCGAAGTCTCCTGCTCTTCCCCATGTCCCAAATCACTCTGTGTACATGGCTTTCTCCAGGTTTTGGGTGGGAGGGCTGCCCCAGTGATGAGTCATGACAAGAGGATGGGGATGCAGTGTGAGAGGCCAAATTTCCATGCACATCCATGGAAATGACAGAGTGCTTCTTTCATTTGGAGGTTTAGAACTAGTTGATCTTTAAGGTCCCTTCCAACTCAAACCATTCTGTGATATCATGGTTCTATGATTCTTTGATTTATCAGCCCATAACTTCCATATATCCACACGATCCCTGAGTTCAACCTGCCACGCATGCAGAATTATGCTTGCAAATGTCTGTTCTGAGCCAGCATTACACAGCTCTGACGGACTGGTGAAAGTGAAATAAATAAAAGTATACAGCTCCCCCACCTAATGTCTCTAGGGCAGCTTTTTTTTTGCTGGGAACCAAGAGGACTAGGCAGAGGGTGTGGATTAAGGGAGACATGTTCTGAGCACCTTTTGTCGGTGGGGTAGAGCTCCACGGTGATGACATCCAGGGCGTTCCAGGCGGCGATGCTGGCCCCGCAGAAGAGGCACTGCCAGCCGATCATCGCCGACTCGCTGTTCCCGAAGAACAGGAAGAAGCAGCACACGGCTGAGATCAGCATCGAGCCGCCTGCAGGGGGGGAAACCAACAGAAAAACACTGCCACAGCTTGTTGCCTGGCTGTGCTCTTCCCCTGTCCACAGCTTGTGGAAATCACCCCGAGTTTTTAAGATTTTCTAAGCCTTCTGATGTTTGCGTTCTTGCAGCAAACTTTCTCGCACGCTTTCTGTAAATAGCTTATTGTTTTGCATTCTTTTATTCTCTTCAAATTTGATAGACTGTTGGTTTGTCCAGTGTCACTGGAGAGGTGGTACTTTCACCCTCCAATCCACTGTCACTTTTAGAAAACTATAAATGTTAAAGTCAGAAAATAAACTTCCCTTTTCTTCACCTTGAGAGTAGCCGTGTGTGCGCTCGTACTGTTTCGTGTCCTATAGCGACAACAGCTGAGCAAATACATTTGTTAAAGATGGCTTTCAAGTGATGGCATTTCATCCCAATAAGTATTAAATCTGTGAGGATCCAAAAACACCTTGATGCCACCTATCTGCCATTCTCTGATGCTGGAAGCCAGCCAGGAAAAGTTCTCAATGTCCACCTGATCTCGCTGATAGTTCTGCTCTACAAAGACTGTGAAGACAGGCTTTTCCAGGCAGGCTTCCAGCATCTCAGACTTCCAGATGGACCCAGGAAGAGCAGAGGCAAGTAAACATGAAAGTCAATGAGGAGCAAGCATCATTGTGAAGGTTTTTCAACTTGAGCTTCAAGTGATAAGCTTGTGCATTTCATATCGTATCACTTGACACATTTCTAGTCCCAATTAGGATAATTTACAGTCACTTGTATGAAGCACTTGAGGTCTCTTTTAATTATAAGAACATCATTAGATTTCATGGCACATTTGCACAGGAGCCATAATTTTATGAACATCACCGAGGGAGAAAGTGAGAGCATTCATGCTCAGTTAGGCACAGTTCAGATTCAGAAATATTAATAGCTACATCACTGCTTTCTACCCCATTGGGAATTTTCAACTGAAAGATAAAATTTGGGAAAAATTAAACTATTTTTCACCAGAATGTTCTGTTATCACTGAAAAATCTCCATTTATTACCAGGAAAGCAAACAATTTTCCCTGTTGTTTGGTGTTTTTGGAGTCAATTTAGCGCCATACAAAATAATTTGGATGCTGAAGTGTAACTAAAGTGCTTCAATTTGGACGTTTTGTTGCATCATGCAGTGGCCTGCCTATGAAAAGCTGCTGTGCAGGACTCCTTTTCCACTTCTCCTCCATGGTACAAGGCCAGACCACATCCCCACAGTGTGGTGTGGATATTCCCCCTGCTGCAAAAGCCCAGCCCAGCACTGGTGAGGGCACCAAGAGATCTGCTGTTTTGTACAAGATAAAGTTTGGCAGGACATGATAAAAATGAATTGAAGCCCCAGCAAGGCACATAACACAAAGGAGAAATTCAGTTTTCCTGTTAGGCTGACCAGAAATAATATGTTCCTCAGAGTGATACAGGTGGGATGCCAGAAGGCTCTTTCAATTGGAAATTCCATAGTGAAGCATTTCAGCATGTCATTGCTAATTTTTGTCCCGTTCTCTTCTTTTTGCAGGAGAAATAAGCATTTAGGGCTCCAGCTGTCATCTCAATTCCAGATGAAAATGCTGAAATGCTGACATGTTTGCAGGATGGACAATCTGATTCTCATTCAGCTTTCTCTGGTTTATTTCTCACAGACCCTCTGGTTTGTTTGTGCCTTTTTCAAATTCACCACATGAATGCTCATTTTCCCTCAGTGTAAATTCCTGAGACACTCATCTTGCTCTACTTTAACCTGTCTGAAGGTGAGGCTGAGCTAAACCTTCCCTCTGTTCTCAGAGGAGAGAGAAGAGCTCAAGAGAGTGATTCATCCCTTTCCCCTGAGCCACATCCCTGATTTTATTACCTTCCTGTGGCTGTCCCTCAGGGCATGATTCCCATATCATGGGATGAGAGCAAGCTCTGAACCCTGGAGGCTGCAGCACCAGCAATTCCCAAAGTATTCATGAAGCTGATAAGGTGATAACTTGATAACTTATTTTCATGATGCTAAAGTGGGCTCCTTTCTTGGCTGTGACATGGTCAGTTAATTTACCATATGGTCTCTGAAGCTGCTTGTGCAATCATTTGAAAATCAGATAAAAAACCAAAAGAGGAAACTCCTAGGCTGTCAAGCTGCCACATCAAATAACCTTTGTGAATATTCATTGCTACAAGCAACATGTTCATTTATTTATACAGAGGCTTTGGACTTCAGCAGCAACTCAACAGGACCAAGAGCTCCTTTTTTAGCTCTGACCCTGATTTGCTGAACACTGCAAAAACATGCAGGATTTGACACAAAAGGCAAAATAAATTTTAAAAAAATGTTACAGACACACAGAAAAGCAGGGTGAGGAGGCGGGGAGTTGGTCACTTGCTGCCATGGATCACCTGCCTGACCCTCTAGTCTTCATCCTTCTGCTCCTTTTGTTTTGGGGATGGCTCATTCCCAGTAGAGCCAGGCCAGTGTGCAGACACACTGAGCAGGGCTGAGCTCCACCCTGTCCTTCCCCATCACCACCATCCCCACTCACCAATCATCTTTATCCTCCCGACTTTGTCCATGAGCAGAGCAGAGATGATGTTGCCTGGCAGCACAGACAGGCTGCCCAGGAAGCTGACCAGGTAGATCAGGAAATCATTGTCCTCCTCAAAGTCGATGTGGCAGCCTTCCTTCTCCTTCATGAAGGTGCTGTTGATGAGCCTGCAGTTGATGAATTTGTGCTCGTAGAGATCTGTGAGGGAAAGAGGCAAAGGCTTGACCCTGCTTGGCTGAACTCCCATACAACAGCAAGGACCAAACCAAAGACCCCAGAGAAGTTTCTCATCCAATGGAAATGGCCAGGGAGCATTTATTTCAGTGGAAATTTATTAGAGTGGCAAACTCTAGCCGAGTCTTTGGCTTCTGGCAGATGCAAGCTCTTACACTCCTTTTATTTTTGGAGTCACCTGAACCAGCATCCCCATGCCACAAGGACAGGGCAATGCAGGCTTTGGTTCTCATAGCATTACCATTTGTTCTTTATTAGAGTAGAAGTTAACAGCTTTTTTTTTGTATAAATTAGTGACTTTTTAAAGTGAATTTTATTAGTGACTTTTGATATAAATTAGTGACTTATTTTACTGATGATGATCTTCAACTGCCAGTGGCTTGAAATTATATTTTAAGCCAGTTTTACTGAGTAGAGCTGTAAAGTGCTGAGAATTTTGCCATCACTTTAACCTGCCTGAGCAAAGAATTTTGCATTTCCCATACAGCACCCAGAGACACCAGAAGCCATGGGACCAAAATCTCTGATGGAGCCACCTGAGGTCACCTTCCAAATGCATCACACTCTTTTCCTCCAGCATCACTCTCATTATCCAGCACGCACTCAAACATGCAGATCCCTACCATCCTTTCTCCCAGAAAGCAGATAAAATAGTTCTAATAAAATAGTTTTCTGATAAAAAAGTTCCTAGTTACAGAGGTGACACCACAGCAGGAATCCCATTACCGGTGTTATAAAAGACAGTAGAGATGATGGTGCAGTTTTCAAAGAAGGTCTCACTGGATCTCACATCTTCAAAGTAGCAATCCTCAAATAATGAATCCTCAAATCTCACTTCCTTGAATTTCATGCCAATAAATCTGTGGGGCAGGAAACAGAACTTCACTCTGTGCTTTAAGATATTTTCTACACTGCATAGTGTGCAGTGGCTGTTTCAAGAGACAGAGCACTAATTCTAATTTCTAGTGTCATTTACAGAAAAGGTGTTGCTTGAATGTATAACTCACTCCAGCTCCTTCTGTGTTTTACTAGGAGGGAAGGGTCTGAAGAGTATTTTTTTTGAGAAGAGACATGGATCTTTTAGGATTTGTGCAGTTTTTCTATTCCTCGAAATAATCACATCTGAGAAAATGCACTTCTAAAGCTGAGGGGACACAAATCCTCTCTTGTTCAGTCCTAATCTGTCTGAAGATGACAGAATTTCACTCAATGCAGGGTATTTCCTTCATGAGCTGACCTTGCTGCCTTCCTTAGTCTCCCCCTTCCTCCATCATAAATAAAACCAGACATTATCAGGAGCCTATTGAGCCATTTGGTGAAAGGTTTCTGACAGTTGTTTAAACTCAAAGTGATTTTTAAAGTGAAAATGCAGCAGGGATTCTGCAGAGAATGGGGAGATAATCTGAGTTCTGCTTGTAACCATCTCTGTTTGAGGTTTCTTACTTACCATGTAATGAAAACAGATTTCACTAAAAATAATAAACTGTGTCAGGTGATTGATTTCTCCTCTGATGGGAAGTGTGACATGTCTGACCTGGCTGCCTGAAGGATGACACAATATTGATTTACCTGTGAGGTTTTGCAGGAACACTGAGATGATGTATTAGGTAATGCACAGACATGTTTAGAGGCTGTAAAGAGCTATTAAGAACAAGCATTATTGCTCCAGTTAAAGAGGCCATGACTGTCACCAGATGAAGAAAAGCCTTCTAACATATACTCTGCAGCTTAATTGAGTTGAGCACTTTTAACACAGCGTAACATGATGGTTGTTTACACCTTTAAATGAGCACTGCAGGGCTTCTTGACTGAGCCTAATAACAGAAATTATTAATGCACAAAATACCATGAGAAGATTATTCAAGTGTTTTGCTCCATGTAGAGGGTCTCACAGGTTACAGCAAAACTTAAGCTGTTCTGCATTTTCTCAGTGATGTATTTACTTGTAATGTATTTACTCCTAAAGGCTGTTCAAACCCATTTTCCCTCCTGCAGTTTGCTTTCTTAACATCCAACTTTAAAAGCCTCACAGAGCAACATCCTGGTGATCCATGGAGTTCTAGCTCACAGCCAAGGGCTGCAGAGCAAACACAGCTGTAAACCATTCTGAGATAATTTCTGGGCATTACTGCAATTTAGCTTGATGAGGTTTTGAGTATTGGAAATGGAGAGGGCCAAGGTGGGAGAATAGTGATTTACATCACAGTTTTATGTCTTCATCCAGCCAGGTGCTGAGTATCCTTAATTCTCAATGAGGTTAGTGAAAATTCTGCACCTCCTGTAGGCATAAGAAAAATGTCCCCAATCCCTAAATTTGACCAACATACACTTCTAACCACTTTCTTTTGGGGAACAGGAATTGTGGGGCTAGGTTTGCATCATCAAGCTCAGCTCCTTGTTGCAGGGAAGGTGTATGGAAGGACATGAGGACACATGTTGGGGTCCCTCACCAAATATATAAAATATATAGCAAGAAAATGATTTCTGAGGGGATTGGAACAACCTGGCTGAACAATGGGATGTGGTTTCAGCTGTGAAGATTAAAACAATGAGTGTTTTGTGTAACATTGAACATGGGGAGGAGCTCCTTCCAGCAAGGCAGCTGGAGCAGCATCCTGTTAGGTCTGCCTGGGGCAATGAGATCACAGAAATTACAGAGGGATATTTTTCCTTTCTATTGGGATTTCCTTTTTATTGGGATTTTATTGGGATTTTGAATAGTAGTAATGGAATGACCAGGATTTACACTGCTGTGGAACATAGAGTGGTTGGGGTCCAGGCTGGATGCAGAAGAAAAAACAAGGCCAGCCCAAATAGGAGGAAAAAGGGAAGGAAAGCAATGGAAGAAACAGCTTTTTATTTTGGAACTACAGCAGCAAGTTCATTCCCAGTGGCTGCCCAAGCCCAGTAGATGTCAGTGTGGGCTAAGGAAAAAGAAGTCACCTCTGCATGCAGGGCTGCCCAGCACGGCCAGGTGGGCACTTGCTGCCCTGATCCCAACACAGGGCTGCTGGAAGCAGGATGACCCACAGGCATCCCCTGGGTTCTGCAGAAGCCAGTGACAGAGGCAAAGTAGGTGGAAAAAAAAGGATTAAAATTAAATTTTGTCTCTCAAAAACTGCCTCTGGGACTTGAGAGATTTAGATTGAGTGTCCAAAAGAACAACAGAGAAGTTCAAGCTGATGGAAAATGGAAAAGAAAGAGCTGTCTAGAAATTTATTTCAGTTTGAAAACATCAAAGCAAATTCTGTTCACTTACTTGTCATTCCTGTATTCTCCATTTCTATGGATCTGGTTTTCCAGGGTGAAATTAAAGGTGAAATGGGACACTTCTTCCTCATCAAAGATCTTCACCCGGGATTCATATGCCTCGTCTTGGAAATAGCGGATCATGTCAGGGAACCAGACAATAAGGCCATAGTAACTGCAGCAGGGTTGGGAGACACATCAGGACACAAGATTCTTCCAAAGACCCACTTCACAGCTTGTAAACTTGTTAAACCCCAAATGTGATGCACGTCTGACACAAATCCTTGCTCAGTTCTGACACAGGACTGAGCAAAGTGGTTTTGTGCTCTAAGCACCCTGCTGATCTCAGAAGAATGTTGGTCCATTCTCCTTCACTTGAAGCAGGACAATTCATTTCAGTTCCCCTTGGCTGGGGAATACAGAAGTGTGCAAACTGTGTTACCCATTAAATTAGCAGAGAATAAACAAACTGGGCTGATTTCTGTAAGTGTGCAATTCAAGTGAGAGTTAAACAAAATTTACTGGTAGTTTAGATTTAGACTCCCCTGAGTGGTTTTGATCTAGACTAAGGAACAGCTGAGAGTCTGGTAGGGTTGTGTCTTTTTTTGTGTGTATGTGGACAAGATCAAATAAAAGATCTAAAGGTGAGAAAGTCAATCTATTACTGTGCTACCAACCACTTCTCAAGTCCTGATTTGTTCAAAGCACCTTGTACTTCATATAAAGCAGTCAGATTGATCAATATTTGTAGGAGAGCAAGGCTTAGTTCACAAAGACTCTTTAAAATAAGACCAGGATTAATTTTGTAATAGTTTATTTACATGTGTAAATAACTATTCAGACTCTGAATAATGCTTTAGTTTCCTGAAAAATATAAAGAAATATCTTCCTTACCTTAAGGCCATTGTAAACCAAACCACAGCCAGCATCAGTGTGTTCATCCTGTACTGGGCTGTTAAACAATATAGCACATTGTCCCAGACCTACAAATCCACAAGAAGGAATTAGCTGCCAGGACATCCCAGCAGACACTTGACAGCTTAATTTCTGAGTGCATCATAAACTTCATGTCAGAAAAATGGGTTCATTAGAGGAAGGTCAGATGTGTGGCTTATATTCAGTGTTTTTTCAAAATTATATTTATTGAGTAAATGGCTCAAAAAAATCACTTATTCAGCTCAGTGCCAGAGTACTTGATCTGAGCCCTCTGTAATGAGCTGGAGTGCACGATCAGGGCTGGGTATGAGGCAGTGTCTCTCTTAGGTTATATCACCAAATGTGGATATGAGATTGTTCTCAGACCCTCTGACAACTTTATCTTTTCAAATATATGTATGGTGTCAGGAGTGCTTTCAAACTGAGATCAAAAGCTCTCTGAAGAGCAAAAGCCCAAACACAGCTGGCACTTTAGGAGGTATAAGATGAAATCGGGTAGGGACGAAGCCAAGCAGGAGGCAAACCAAGATCTGCTCTTGACTCATTGCAGAAAATGCTATCAAGAACATGAGGGGATGCAACTCCTCAAGCTCTTATCTTGACACATAAGTATAGTGATAGTGTAGCACCTGCATTGCTATTAAGAAGAACTTTCCTTTATTTTCAGCTCATCCTTCAAGACTAGAAGTTTTACAAGGTTTCCACAGTCCTACATGGGCATTAGGTGAGCAGTATAGCAGGTGTGAAAGGTTAAATTAACCCAGGAGACAATACAATATTCTTAGAAACTTGGTCTCAGCAGGAACAAAGAGCAAGCACTTTCTGCCTCCACTGCAGGTGGCAATTCCCCTTAAGGCTTGGGGAGAGAAAATCAATATTTATCTGCTCAGGAGGAGAGCCAAGTGCTTGGGGCTGTGGCTGCTCCTGGAAGCTCTGCACTGCTGGATGGCAGTGATGCTCACAGGGGCATTTTGGGGCCTGGCTGGCACCATGGCACTCAGATTAGAGCTCTTTGCAAAAACCAGAACATTTTCTGAGGTGGGAGTCAGGGTTTCAAGATACAACGACCTGAAGCAAGGAGGCACTGGAGCACTGTGTGAAGTTTTTTTTCTTCTCTTTACCTGTCTTAAAGTAGTTGTGATTCTGACCAGCCACCGCTGGTACCAGGTCCCCGTTGAGCTCTGGATTTCAATAAATTCATCTACTTGCTTTGGAGTTTTGATATAGGAAACCTGGAGAAAAAAAAAAAAGAGGAAAAAAATTGGACTGCAGTCTCTAGAATTGATCTTGGGTGGATTTAAATTCCACTGTTTTCTGGGCAATGTTTCCACCTAATAACCCATATTATTTTTTCCTTGAAAGTTAGCATTAGCAATTGAGCTCATTGATTTAATTACAGCAAGAGACTATTAACAGAAATAAGCCTTGCTTCCTTCTTTTCATCTATCCCTTCATCCCCTCTCTCTCTCTTCCTTCTTCCATGAAATATTTTAAATACATCATGTCCACTTCAATCTTTCATTTGCTAGCTAATGTTCCTGTATACTACCTTATTTCTCTATCTTCAGATTCCCACTACAAATCAGGACTCACAAAGTATAGTAAAAATTATCTCCAAGATCAGCCACTTGTACCCAAATTCTCTCCTCAGGATTTCATTCTTCTAAGACAACCAGCAGGAACATTTGTCATTCAACATCTTTTAAATACCACTGACAGAACTTCTATGACAAATGAATGTGTAGATGGGAATCTTTGCAGCTGAAAATGTATCCTGCCATCAAGTGAGCCCACACAATGCAGCCAGTTTGCTTCACCAAAAGAATCTGAATTTTCACTGCTGAATACCTGAACTGGACTGCTCAGTAAAACTTACAAATGGATCCCAGTAAATATTTGCTTAGTAAATTTAATTAAAGGACATATTCAAGGCAAACAGAACTGTTTGTAAACACACGGAGGAGGCGAAAATCTGCTGAATAAATTTCTGAGTGTGAACGAGCGCCTTGGCTCAGCTCTGGAGTCTCCACATTCCTCTTCCTGGCACCGATTAAATGTCAGATCTGGGAGCTGTCCCGTACAGGCTGACTCACCACAAACTGACAGCTTCTGGCCTGTCAGAAAAGCACAAACCCTGACAGTTTGTGGCACACCAGGAGCAGTGATCAGCCTCCTGTGCCAGCGGGTGTCAGTACATCTCGGCTCAGCCTCGAGGTGCGACACCCAGCTCAGCTCCTCCACTGCAGTCATGGCTCTGTGGCACGGAGTAACCAGCACCAATGGGGGCTGTACAGCAGCTCCTTCATTCTCCTACTCAGCTCAGACTCTCATAGTGCCCTACTTTGTGAGATATATATATATATTTATATATATTTATAGTTGAGCTTCATTTCCCAGCTCAGCGTTACAGCAAAGCCGGTGGTGGATTTGAAGAAAACCACTTCTCACCTTTGCCATCAGGGCTGGCATTACTCAAATGGTTGGTAGCCTAAAAATAACACATGCTCATTAAGATCCTACATGAACCTGCATGCAGTTGTCATGCTCAGATATGAAATTTTATTTTCCTTGAAGGATCACTCCCAAGGGGCACAGTCTCCTGACAACCCTTCTGAACATGGAGTGTTGTTTTCCTTCTTGATCAAAAATACATGTTTCACCCACAAGTGTATCTCCTTTTTTTCCATCCTTTAAAAGCATGTGTGCTCTCATCTTTAAAAGAATAAATCAAGAATTCTTCCCTGGCTGGCTCACCAGGATTTTAACACTGAATTATAGTAATTTGCAGCTAACCCCAGCATAAACCTTTCCTCTGATTTTACTGTTAATGACTCTGCTGGTGTGACCTTTTTCACAACAAGCAGCAGGCCAATGAGTAATAGCCACTCATCCCACTTTCCCTTGGAGAGATTAAAGACTGGATATGAGGCAGGTGGAGTTTGGAAAGCTCATTAGAAAGTACGTGAAGTTTAATCAGACTTTGATTAGAAGCCAGAATGGAGAAAGGAGTGACTCAGGTCTCCCACATGGCTAATATGTCTCTTATTTTGTTTTAATCTCTTAGAGCAAGCTAATTAAACACGTGCATAATTGAGAAATCACTGGTCTAAAGGATGTAGAGTAACATCAGGAATGAAGAGTACTTTCTGCAATTGACAGACTTGACTAATTCTTGGAAAAACAGACTGGCATCTAAGTTTAAGCCCACAAAATGTTTCTCACAGTCCTTTTTCTGGTTGCTGGGGGAGAGATTACATTGAAAGAGTCCCGAGGAGAAATAAAGTCATGCTGTCTGCACTAAGGAGGGTATGCCCAGCTTTTCTTAAGCAATGCCTTTGCTCAACTCACCGTAAACACCCTCTCTGGCTCGCCCTTGGCCCTCATGTTGGTGTCATGGACTTGCTTGAGAATCATCCAAGCTTCATCATGTTTACCAATCTGAAAACACCAAAGAGAAGGAAAGCAAGTGTTCAAGCTCCCAGCTCTGTAATTTATCAAAGCACAGAGAGAAAGCAATTCTAGGGGTCCAGCATAGTAGAGAAGCACACAGACAGCCTTGGCTGCATGAAACCTGAAGAGCTGAAGGCATGGTTGATACTCACAGAGTGCAGCATCTCTGTGCTTAAGAAAGGAATTGTCTTAAAACTGCCTGAGGTAGAAAAGGGGTCAGGGATAGAGCTTTAAAAACAGATGAAAGGAGAGGAGATGGATGAGGAGAACTGGACTCTCATCCCAACTCTGCTAAACACTTGCAGGCTTGAACTATGTACTACTACATTTCCCATCTGTGAAGTGGAGATATAGAAACTTGCTTAAGATTTCTGAGCTTTAAGTATTTTACTCGGTGAAATGTACTTTACCCTTTGCTCTACCACCAGGATTCAGCAGTTCCATGCCCAAACTCTGTGAGATGTTTTCAAAGTGCCTTTGTTGGACAGATAAAATTACAGATAAAAATACCTTCCTTCTGTACCCCACCTGGCAGTGACACACTAATCATCAGTGACTGACCCCACAGTCTGCAACCTTTGGGGTTCAAGCACTCTGTGGAGCTGGTTTAGACACACAGGAGTGGCTTTGCCTCTGAGCTTGTGCTCTGTGTGTTTGATGGGACAAAGCCAGACAGTGACACATTAGGGAGCTGCCATCCTCTGCAGATGTCAGAGATTAATCACCTTACCTCCAGCAAAAACCGCGGGCTCTCAGGCATGAATTTCAGCGCCACCAGGGAGGCGATACAGGGCAGAGCACACACCAGCACAAAGACTCTCCAGCTGTGGAAGTGGTACTTGGTTCCCATACTGAACCCCCAGCCTGGAAACAGCAAGAGCCAACAAGTGAAAATACTGACCAGGAGCTGTGAGTTTTTCTCTGCTCAGAACTTTGCAGCTCTGTATGACATGAGGACAGGTTGAAGGTTTGCTATTCTTAGTACTGGAGGCTGGTGCTCAGTGGATAGCAGCAAGTTCATTACAGAAATTGGAGCATGCTCAGGCTCTGCCTTTTAAAAACCTTCTTTTATCTTTGAGTTTAGAAATCACCCAGTGATAGGAACAGCTCAGAGCAGCTATAGGCAAGTAAGGCTGGAAAATGGTGCAGGAATAAGGGCCATAATTGATCACTTCTCAGTGAAGGTTTACAAAGGTTAAATCTCTGATCTGAGAGGCACTTTAGAGACAGCTTCTTTCCATCTCCTACATCACATATGTATTTCACATTTCATGGAAGTGAGCAAGAAAAGCAAGTTTATTTTTTTCCCAGACCTACAAAACCTGAGCTGGGGTTCAAACTTAAAAACATCAAAATCCTCATCCTGCATTTGAGATACCCCTTCTCCTGCTTCTTTCCTGGTGTTTGACCAAGTTAGGTATTCCCCTGCTAAGAACTGGAAAGTAAAGCCTCATTCTCTTACATTGCTCCATTCACTCTCCCTAGGCTCAAATCTAATAAGGAGTGCTAAAATAATTTTTTTCTATAATAATTTTATTCACATAATAAGGAAATCATCAAACAATGGGTTTTGTAGAAGTCTCATCTGAGCCTGTCATGGTGTTCTAATGATTTCACAAAGTTCCAAAAGAGTAGGTGGAATACTGGAAATCAAAAAAGAAGCTACAAAAACACAATATCAAAAAGTCATCTGAAAAACAACTGTAATGTAAATATCTAAGGGTTTTTAAAAGCAAATGTTGTTGCAGGTAATAGAATTATTTCCACCTGAAATCACTACAGTAAGTTTACCTATTTTTTCCAGCAGCCTCTGTCATGTCAATCAAAAGCATGAATATTTCTTTATACTGCATGTGCTTTAAATGTGCTAAAAATGAAATGATGGATAGGTAAATGTTAGTGGTTTCCTTTGGGGGTTTTGTGAACTGTCCTACTTTCCTCAAACAGGATTTTGGAAACAGCTGGTGTCACTGAATACTGGGGGAATTAATCTTTTCCAGTAGATATTTGCTTCTGGTGTTTTCCTAAGTTATATACACAAGTTACAAGGAATTCCATGCGATATGCAGACTTTTGCTTTTCAGAGCAAAAGTAAATTTCAGTTTACAGCCCTCTACTTTTTCATTCCCACTTCCAGCTGAGGGCAGGGAACCCATTCCACTCCTGCATCCATTTAGGTGAAGTCAGAAGTGACTTCAGCCCATTACATGCTGGGCAGATTTGTCACAGGTACACAGCCCTGACAGTGTGGACACTTGGCTAAGGGCAAGCACACGTGCTGTGCTCACTGCTGTCATTCACAGCATCCAGCAATTCCCTGATTAAAGTTGGTTATTTTTGATAACTGGATCAATTTTTGCAATATAATCACAGTCAATTTTTTTCCCCGAATGAGCTGACATTTAGATTAAGAGCTCAGGCTCCAGCAGTGTAATTCAAGGGATGTATTTGAGACTTTAGATGGAAAGCAACCCCATCCAGTCCTATCTACAGCCTCAGTATCCATCAGTCAATCGTGCAATCAATCTATGAGACCTTCTGTGAGCACTTCAGGTATCTATTATTTTCACTGCTATTTGTGCTGGGATGTGTAAGAACTGTCATTATCTGTGCAAGGGTTTGGGGTGGTGTAGTGGTGCAGGAATGTGGTGGTGTAGAAATTCAAAAGCAACAAATTACCGTAATGTGGGATGATGCTCCAAGCCATTGCTGAAGCATAAATGCCACCAATCATCCAGAACATGCAGAGCCAGCTCAGGTGTTCCCCCCTCTTCTCACGAGACAGGAATTCAGAGAAATAGGCAAACACGATGGGGAGGGTGCCCCCGATACTGAGGAGAAAAAACAGCACATGAGAAAAATGAGAGTCAGCTTCAATGTGTTTGTGGTTAGGATTGCATGTTTAATGAGGGAAGGTCACACTCACAGATGGGCTGCTCAGAAGTGAGACTTGGAGGAAAAATGCAAATCTCTCTTTGGCTGGACTGGCTTTAGACGTGAAAAAATGTACAAGATCCTTCTCATGCTCTAAAAGCTGAATTTTCTGTAGTTTGTACAAACCCAGATTAATACCCTGCTCTTTGCTTAAACATCTCCTCTTGTTATTTCATAATCACTCATTTTAGGGAGGCAAAATACTGGCAGCCAGTGGGAACTGCTGAGGATCTCATTGGAGGCCTTGCAGGTGGGCATTTTCCAATCTCACCCACATTTCTGCACAATTTGGGCAGTACCAGAAGAACATCAATGACCAAACTTTCCCACCATTACAGCTCCACTGGTCAAGAGTGAGGTAACACAGCCACACGTCCCAAATGGCAATGCCATCCTGGCTGGGCACCAGGGGTGCATCTCCTGAGCACCTTTCCTTGTCCCACCCCACACAGCCCCACTGCCCAGCTGTGCTGGGGCTGCCCCAGGCCAGATTCACCAGGTACCCACCCCAGGCCTGAGATAAGGCGGCAGAAGAGGAAGAATCCGTATCCCTGGACGAAGGAGGAGAGGAACGCAAAGGCAGCATTGATTGCGAGTGATATGATGAGGCATTGCTTTCTTCCCAGTTTGTCAGCGAGGCCACCCAGCAAGACAGCCCCCACCATCATTCCTAAGTAGACTATCAAGCCTGGAAGGGAGAGAGAGACAGTCAGCTTGTTAACAGGGTGGAAATAGTACACAGTGTAGAAGCAAATTTGAAAGTGCTCCTGTGGCAGCTGATGTCATCCTGGCATTCTGTGCAATACAGATACTCCTAACCACCCCAAATCTCAGGCACCAGAAACTCTGTCCATCAGCAGGACAGTAATTTTCCCATCTCGTGCCTGAGAGCTTGCATCACTTGAGGCAATATGGACATACCCTCATTTGACCAGCCCCACATCTTTCCTTCCCAACCTTGCTGCGCACATATCCCCTGCACGTAAGCAATGGCCAGGCATAAGCAGCTTAGGATGCACGTGTCCCAGCTATGTGCCACCAACAATACAACAGAAGTCTGATGTCTTAACTCCTCTGACCCCCTGAGTGCAGTGGGATGGAGGATGTGTAGGGAGAGGCTCTGTCAGGCTGCTGTTTATGCTCGGAAAGCTGTGAGAGCAGAGAGGCTGATGAAGCATGGCTAAATCTCTTCGCAGTGTTTCATCTCTTTCACTCTCTGCTTTTCCCAGCTGTGTCTGAAAGGATCAGTCTGTTACCCAGACTCACCTCGTGGAGCTCAGCTACTTCCTTCCTTACTGAGCCAAGAGCTGGTGTCTAACTAAAGGACAGCTTACTCAAGAGTGCAGTCTTGATCGGAAAATTTCAGGAGAAGGGAGAATCTAAGGCTTGTCTGGACAGTTTGCTCTATAGAGTTGTCTCTCTAATATTGTTAAGAAAGATGGATTCTTCTTTTTAACCTGACTTCGCTAGATTTTCTGCTATGAGGTCCTCAAAGACAGTCTCAATGGCTCACTTAGTGCCAGGCTGAATAGGAGAGAATGGGTTTCCACCCTGGGCATTCTCCCTGTATCCTGCTCAGTTTGTGCTTGCCACTCTCCTGGAGAACATGGCAGTTGTCCTTTGCTCTTCTACTGTCACTGCTGCAAAAGATCCACAGATTTTATTGCCGTTTTTTAATGCAGGTACCAGAGTAAATAACACTAGTTCATAATGCTCAAAGGTTCAGGAATATATTTTTCCATTTATTTTATCTACTTTCCAGATGTAGCTCAGAAGAAATTGGTTGCAACCACAGCTTTTCCTGGGGAGCACAGAGGTACAAGAGGCTGCTCCCAAGAATACCTCCTGCATCATATCAAACCCCATTGACAGGATTGTAGCCTGTGTCTATAGGCTGCACAGTCCTGCTGTGGAGATCCTGGTGGGGCCTGACCACCACTGGATGTGATCCAGATGGGCTGAGTTATTTCAGAATGGAGAACATCTGCTGGCTGGGAAGCAGAACTTTCTGCTTTCCCTGCAGTGCAGGGAGTTCTTGAAGGAAAGGGATGATGCTTGAGGATGTTTGGAGACTGGGGACATATCAGGTTCAGGACCCAGCTGAGCTCCCTGCATCCCCGGCCTCAAGTGAAGGCATTGGATGCTGAGCAAGTAAATACACTGCCTTAACAGGAAACATTCCTATCACTGATTGAAGAAATCCAGCTAAAAGAAACATTTTTCAGGCATGGTTGACTCTTTGCAGGTTCTTTCCTCACCTTGAACCAAGTTTGGCGTCTCTTGAGAGCCAATGCCTTCCCCAGGTTCTGTTCTGTCAAATACACTTGGAAAACAAGGTGGCAATGTACGTTTTTGTAATTTATTAATGTTTAAACAAAACAATCAGTCTGGTGGCTGAAGGCAGCTCTGTGCCATCCAGCAAAGCTAGCTAAGGGCTAATGCAGTTATCTGGCAGCTGATCCTGTCTTCCTTTTGATTGCAAATGCCTGCACTTGATTTAAAATGCATTACTAAATTAAAAGCTATGCAGCAGAGACCCATTGCAGCAGTTGAAGGACACTTGCGTCACATTGATCAGATGGGGAAAGGTTTGGATTTCTTAAATCTCCCTATTCCACAGTGGGGTCACCTGTCTGTGAGTGATTCTTTTCAAACCACATGATGTCTGACAGGCAGGATTTGTGTGTCAAAGGCAAAAAATCTGTTCTTGTCTATTAAAAGCCTTTGTACCAGAACTGTGGAGCTGGATTTGGCCAACTGTACCTCCACCATGAGCACACAGCTCTGTGCTACCCATCCTTGCACTCCCTGCCCTACCCTCCTGATCCAAGCTGTCCTGGTGAGGAGATCTGAAGGTGTGTAAAGGTTTCAGGTACTGATCTCAAGAGAAGATGCAAACACATCTCAGAGTCTGGAATCTCTATTTCTATTAACTTTGACCTCCAGCTTGTTCAATGAAGTGCAAATTGCAAGGGTGAGCCAAAGCAAAAACAGTTCCAGTCTGAAAACTTCCTGAAGGAAGGATCTTAACTTAATGCAGTGCTGGATGGCTTAATGCTTTTACCCTGGCTCTTGAGCCACATTTAATGGAGCAACTCTGTGGCAGCCAGAGGAAGGAAGTGATGATAAGCCCTGTATCTACTCACTGGTGCATCACAGCCACCCATCTGACAGTGAGCCCTGCCAGCACTGCCAGACCCTGGTGAGGAACAAAAAATGATCTGCCAAACTTTTTTTTTTCTCTTTTCTTTTTTTTTTTGTTCCGGAGAAAATCCCTGGATGGCAGATGTTCATCCAAATCCTCTTAGTAATGGAAAATGTCCCAGGTCAGGAGGAGGTGGAGGAGATTGTACTGTCTTCTAGCTGGTGTTTTACTGCAGTCACTGGTGAGGGACAGCCTGTTGTCTGGCCAGAAGAGTGGGCTCAGTGTGGGATGAGGCAGTGCTTGAAACTCAACATCAAGTGGAGCTGCTTTTGTAAGCAAACCCCTGCAGACTCTGACTAAGGGGCCCAAACTTGGGATGGAAAGGAAGATTGGATCTCTGCAACACAGCATCCATCACACAGCGAGCAGATAAATCACAGCAGAGCTGTTAATGTCACAAACTCATTTAGAGGATGTTGTTTTAATTAGTTATTGTATATGATAAACCAATTGATATGTGATCCCCCAGAAATTTAAAACAATAAAAATCTGTAGTGAAGAAAATATCAGGGACAACCAGAGACTGTCTACTTGGCCAGGTTTTGAGGGCAGGGTCCTGGTTATGGAAATATGTGCTTCAGGGTTGAAACAAAATCAACAGAACACTTCCTTATCATGGAGAGGTCTTTTTTTGGTGAAGACTGCATGTTCTGGCCAATGTAATTAAAATTTTGGGGTAGCTGCTATAGAACACTCTGTCAGCTGATGGATCTCAGGACCCAGGGTGCAGAACAAAGTCTGCTTTGCAGATTGCTGTGCCCTGGATTGACAACAAGGCGGCAGGGACCCAGGGAGGAGTGGAATAGTTACTCAAACAGCCTCTTTGCAGGGAGACAATCTTCCAGAGAGCACAGTGATGGCTGCTACCTCTGAAAAAGATCCAGCTCATGTCAAGGAAACTAAAATCTTAACGAGAGTTGGACCAAGAAAACAGATCACAAAATGATATTTATTTTGGGCTAGTTCTGTCCATCAAATATTCTACAGTACAACACTACAATGGTCTGCACCAGAACCTTGACTTCTAAACTTTGCTTCAAATCACATGGACAGACTGTGCTAGGAGGGATCAACTTCCCAATTGACACATAAGGTGCTCAGATGAAATGTTAAGGGCAACTCTGAATAAGCCATTATTTGCAGGCTATTCCACAAGTCCTGGAGTATAAAGAATGCCTGTGGGAAAGTCTGCAACAGCCTCCCATAAAAGTGGTGGAAAACCAAAGAGCTGAAATTCTATGAATAAATTTTGGGTTATGACTCATCCATTGCTGAAGTTATAAGGAAAATATGTGACCACTGACTGGGCTTATTCCCACTAGAAAAGGGGTAACATATTTAGCATTTTCACACTAAGAAATTTATTAGCCTTTACTGAAGTTGTGTGCTCTATATTAGACAGAAATTTGAAGTTAAAAGCTGAAGTTCTAGGAATAAGGAAAGGAATATACTGCAGATACAGTATATGGCTCTGGGTGTGCCATAAACTGTATTTTTACTGCTTCAATATAGTTAGAAGTAGATTTCTAAGGGTTTCAGAAAAAAAACCCCAAAATTCCAATGTTTACCTATATCTGCATCACAAGTGTGAATTTTTCCTATTGTTAGTTAATGGGATTAAAGTCCTTAAAGAAGAGGCACATCTAAAAATAATCCCTTTAGGGACAGGACAAAGACTTGTGGAATAAATAGAAAATTTGAGCTTTTTGAGCCAAAGAGCTCACTGAGAAGAATTGCTTCCAGAGTCCTTGGGGCTGTCAGGAAGGTAAGGAAGCTGCCTGGGCCCAGGGTTGTCTCTGGTTTGCATGGAGCCAGTAACCACAGGGATGGGAAAGCTCCCACCTTACTTCCAATCCCAGGCCAATACCACTGCAGCCCTATGGTAAAAAAAAAAAGGGGCTCTTGAAGAGGGAAAACATTTGAACAACAGTAAATTATTAGGACCTTATATTTCTTGTAGTTCAAATTGTAATAAAAACAAAATTAAAATACTGTTACTGGTGTAGAATCTGTTAGGGATACACCTTATAGACACAAATAGAACTTTATGAGCCAGGTGGACAATTTGGGAGATGGATGTGGCAAGGCAGAGGATCCAATTGTAAGTAATTAAAAGAGAGAAATAAAGCAGTGATGGTGCTGACTCTTGTACCATAGTGATGGGAGGGTCTTGACACAGGATGAGCTGAAGGCTGGTGGTCTTTTCTTCCATTCCTCCTGCAATTTTCAATCTGCTCTTCCTTTTAGGCTTATTAATGCTTTCCCCATGGTCACCTTGACCTTTTAAGTGGAACTCAAAGGAAAGGCTCATCCCATTGCACTCTCCTTGTTGGTTAATACAAGCAGTGAGACGCCCTCCACAGCCCGCGCCTCTTGCAGTGAGAAGGGACTCTCTCTCCCATGGGAAAGGCAGCACTCCATTTTGGGAGGTCTGAGTGTGGATATTGGGCATGTCTGGCTGCTGGGATGGAGGGGGCTGTGCAGCTGGAGCCCGTGGGGCCGTGGCACAGCACGGGTGAGGGGAGGCACAGCCGGGCTCGGCGCTGCCAGCGGGGCGTGGGTGCTGTTCACACTCAGCTGGCTTCACATCTCCCCATGGGACTCGTCCAGCACCACAGCATTCATGGGACCATCTGCTTCTCCCCCACCCAACCCTTCTGCTAAAGCAAAGATTTCAACAGAGGAGGCCAAACAAATCCTTTTCTATCCAACAAAAACCTCCTCACGCTGGAATGCATCAGATGAAATTCCCACAGTGATTACAGATGAGGATGCAGCCATTCATCCCCATATCAGACCTACACAAAATGGGGGTTGTTCTCAAATGACAAAAACAGAAACACCTTTATTTTTTCCTTACTGCTCATGGTGATGATGCTCCTTGGGCTGAGCATTTCCAACAAAAGAGCAAATTTGCAGCCAGGAATCTGTGCCTGACATGGGCAGGTCTCATCAGGGCCTGGTGGCCGCTGAGTTGGGGCTCCATGGCCATGGAGGAGCAAAAGAGGCAGCAAATGACCATGGCAGAGCAAAGGGGCCATGGCTGGGCATGTCTGTGCTCAGCCAGAGGAAAACAAAATGAAGTGGAGAAAAGCCATCGAGCTCTGCAGAGGGGATTAGGATTTACTGTCATATCAGGTGAATTCAGGGCAATGAGAAGCTGCGAGCAGATTTTATCTCAGCTGATAATAAAACATCCTTTTCACACAACTAAAAGCAGGCATGTTGTACACATTCTATTTAACCTGACTCACACAGCCAAGCTTGAGTTGCTACATAAAAGCATAATTACTTATAGGATCTTTTTTACTAGTTTTTTTTTAATCTGGCATTGGGAGTTTAAGAGTCTGTGATATAATATTCTCCTTAAAAAAATTATCAATAAATCATAAAAAGGAGAAGGGAGCCTGAAAAAGCAATTTTATTTTCAGCCTTGGTGTAGCTGTTTTACAGTTATGGGCAAAGCCCTTAAAAATTTCCTTGTCTCAGTTAAGTGAACTGTGAAATGATGATAACACAACTGCAGCTCTGGGATCTGGGAGGGCTGATGCTTTAACTGTGCCTTGAGATTTTTATATGCAGGATGTGAAGAAGTTTAAAACATTACTATGTCATTATCTTTTATACTTGTGTACTTATTGCTCTTGCAAACATAATATTTAGTCCTCTAAGAAGTGATTTATAGCATGTGAAGATATATATTTATAAGATATTTCGCCAAATAATGATACTACATGCTTTTCAGCAAATATAAAAATACAAATTTTATTACTCTTTTGATTATCCTTCGCATATTAAAAAGAAAATGTTTCCAATGGTCTGTATCATACTGAGAAGGAATATTCTGTCTCAGTAAGTTTAAGAATTAAATTATTATTTTGTCTACTGCTGATAAAAGCTCAGCAAGGCTAATCTCTCAAATAAATATGTAAAAATAAAGTTGTTACATGTTACCAAACTTATTCTTAACAACTTATAATATAAGTTGATTAAATCAAACTGTTAAAATGTACATACTGTTGTTTCTTTTTTTTTTTGTTGGGTTTTATTTTTGTAATACCCCTGAAATCATCTTTACAATAGCATTTCTCATAAAGGAAAAGCTCCAAATACGTATTTTGTCCCACTCAGGCTATTTAGGGCTAAAATAGCTGTTAATTTGCATCTGATGGTGAGATGTTTATTTTCAGAATGAAATGTAAACGTTTTCTAAGATGTGTCATATCCATTTCACACATTTCATGAAACACCGTGGGCATCTGTTTATTTGCAATTTTTGCATAATTTGGCCATAGTTTGCTTGATATTTTCCCATGACTGCTTTCCAAGGGAGAAAAAATATGCAATATGCAGAGTGTTTAATGCAAAATGTCCTTTTAACAGAAGCTGAACTTCACTAAATTGGTCTTTAGGAGGCATCTGCTTTATCACTCTTATTTGTCCCTTCCTATTTCTGCTGGAGTTTCATTATCCACCTGACTTATTTCCTTGTTTTTTCCCTCCTGGCCTCTCTTGTTATGGCTGAGCCCTTGTGTGTTTAAATGTTAGCAGCTGTCTGGAAGTGACCTTAACTGCTCCTGGAAAAACCTGGTTATGTTTCCTTAGCAAAAACTGGGGAGATAATCAGTTCCTTGGGAATAAACACGAGCTTATCTGTGGATGTTTATTGGCACAGGGAGATAAGGCAAGGGGCAGTAGCTTATGTGTGGATAATATCCCTGCTTCCCTAAAACCATGGGATAACTTGGGGGAAAGCTGTGCCTGCTCTAATCACCCCTCTGTTCATCCTGGGCAGACACTCTTGTGCACAGGATGAATATTAGAAACTGAGGTGAAGGCTCTTTGATTGCCACCAAATCAATCTCCAAGTGTAGTTGAACCCTGATCAGTGTGCACTGCCATGGACCACTAAGGGAATGGATTCACAGAGGGACATGAGCTTGTTTTGGACACTGAGCTTTGTGGGAGATACATTTTTTCCTAGCTGCAGGTGGATGGGAGCTGAAGCTATCCTAAGATTTTAATGATTTTGTTCTTGTCTCCACCAATAGCACCTCCTCAGCCTTCCCCTTGAGAAGCTGATATCTGCTGTCCTTATGCCCCAGCTGCTGAGAAAAGAGATGAAACCTCCTTGCAGGGCCAGTATTTGGGACATGAGGCTGTGCTGGAGGCAGGGCTGCACCCACGCCTCGTGTCCCTGCACTGCCCTGCTCCCTGTCAAACCTCCAACACCCCCTTCCCTGCTGCTGCCACCCCTCATTTGGCAGAAAGGTCCCCTTCCCCTCTCCAATCCCAGAGATCTGCACTGTTCCCTTCCTACACCCTCCAGCAGCCCCCTACCCACCCCAGGTTCATCACATTCTCTTTTCTTGATGCCCTGGGTACTCATTACACACATCAGAGCACTGCTGGGCAATGTGAGGCTTTCCAAGCCATGCTTAATTCATTTTCACGAAGCCATCTCACAAACCTCAGACCCAGCAGCAGAGAAATGTCCAGCAGACAAGAAAAGGTGTTTAACAAATAAACTGGACTGAATGGACTGAAACAGAGACCTGCCCCATGTACACAACCAGTCAATAACAACTGCATGCTGCCATAACCACCCACTCTCCTCCCTGCCCCAAACTAAGATGAGCCAGCTTTTATTGTTTTAAGAAAAATCCTTTTTTTTTTCCTCTCATAATGAAGTCATGAAATAGTTTGAATACAAGCAGATTGACAGCAGATCCCCCAAACAAACAAGCTAAGGACAGGAGAAATTGTTCTGCAAAATCAGGTTCTCACAGGCTGTGTTTGAAAGTGGGCAGAAAAGGCAGCAAGAGGAGCTCTCTTCCCCTCATTAGCAGTCCCAGATTAGCTCTGGTAGTGCGCAGGAGGCTGGAGCTGGGATTGGATACGGACCCAAATGTCTCCTTGCTTATTCAGAGCTTATCAGAACACCCTGAACTTTCAGCCTTGCAAATACTGAGCTGGAAAAAGCAGAACAGGCTCTCTGGGGAGATTTCGTGTTCATTTTTACCTGTGGTTGGGCCAGAAATACTTCAAAGATAGATTTCCTTGTGACATTTGAAGTTTTCTCATTCAGGAGCCTGCCAGAACTTGAGCTATACAAAGGTAGATATTTATGGGGTCAGAGTTTCAGAAAATCTCAGCTTTCATAGAGTCACCAAAATAAATGACCTGCTTTTCAAAAAAGGTCTCATCACTAAAAAGACACCAAGCCTTGTGTCCCACAGGGAGCTGGTGCATTCCAAAGCCCCTTTGAAATCAAGATCTAATTGTGAGAGGTTTGCTTTTAGATATCTGACCGGAGATATTTCAAGCTAGAAATTTTAATGGGTTTGTGAAGCAAAAAAAGTTGTTAAATTCTTTAAGGCACAAAAATCAGTACAGACCTGGCTAACTATAGAAAGAAACATCCCAATCCTCAAGTTCAAAGGAAAAAGGGAGAAACAGAAAAGTGAATATGACCTCAGTACACCAAGAGGAGAGGTTTATATAGGGATAATTTTCTATTGCCTTTGTCACACGAAAATAATGTCAATAGAATGAAGACACCGGCTGGGGTCTAGTCCCAAATCTGCATTTTCCTTGCATCAGACAGAGCTTCTGGGCCAGCATGTATGACCCAGAGTCCCTGATGATTCCCTGCAATGCCAGTACATGTCCATCAAGACACACTCTCTCCCTCTCCAAGCAGTTATTCCAAGAACTATTTTATTTCCCTTCCAGATGCTCTGTCCTATTGCGTGGCTGGCTCTCACTACAGACCCTGCTGGATCCTGTCCTGATTCTTGGAGATCTGGGAGGCTTTGCTGTTTTGGCTGCTGGAATTTGGCTTGCCTATTGTTCAAGGGGAAAAATTGTTCATCCAAACCTTTCCACCCAGTCTCAGTCCCAATAAATAACTAAGCTTTGTATTTCGACCTCAGGGAGATGTCAGTAGTGATGCAAAAGGGATGTTGCCAGTAGCCTCAGCTTTAATCTTCATGCTGCACTTTAATTGCATTCCACAGACCTAAAAAGGAACCTCCATTGACTACATTTGACCCAGGACAAATGAGCAAACTGAGAAGTTAGCAGGCAGAAGGAACTGACTGCACAGTTGATTTGCCTGTTGGGACTCTGGCCTGAAGAAAAGGGAAACCTGTGGTTCCTAACAGCTTTGAATTTTGAGTCACTAGATCCACCTTTAACTTTTCACTTATTTATCCTTGAACACCCCTTGGAGTTTTGCCCTGTGGACCTGCAGACTGTGAGCTGCCTTGCCCAGGTCACACACACTGACCAGATTGGCGCTGGGGCCAGAGCACATTCTGGTACAATTCTGCTGCTCATCAGCTTGTGAACCCCTCCTGAGTCAGATCCACCCAGGCATGACTATGCATGACATACAACACAAGAAGAAAGTCGTCAGAAGATTCTGAAATCAGCTGGTCACTAGAAAAGGTGTCCAGCTACTCCTAGCTGCATTAGAAGAGCAGTTTGCCAGTGGCACTTACCCAGCATCCCTTTGTTGGAACTGGACAAGCACATATCCTTCTCAGCACTGGGAAGAACAAATCCAACCACAAACACCTCCACCCCATCTGCCATCAGTGCCAACCCTAAAACAAAGAAGAGAGTCCACTGGAAGCGTCCGTGCCCACACTCCTCAATGATGTTCTCATACTGGTGGGCGAGCTGCTCCTCATCCTCCATCCTCTCGGCCATGAGGTCAGCACGGTCTCTGTACTCATCATCCACGGCAGGGGCTCGCTTCTTCTGCTTCTCTTTAATGTCATCTGGGTGTGGGATCCCTTGGTACTCCCCCTCATAGACCTCATCATCCTCATCGTGGCCTTCTGTGACATCACTCTGGGCATCCTCGTCCTGCGCGGGCTCATCCCCGCCCCGGTAGTAGCCATCGTTGGGTGTGTCATAGCTGCCATCCTGGTACCTGTAGTCATCTGAGACCTGGTTTGTGTTTCTATATCCATCATCCATTCTGAACAGAGAGTTCTAAATGCTGCAGGTCGCTGTGTAGATATTCTAAAATGGGTTTGTGCAGTTCCTGGTGTCGGTTACTTGAACATATCTTCTCTCCGCTCTTTGGAACTGATGGGATGCACAGCTTCCCAGGCTTGGAAGGAGAATTATATATAAAGGTTCTCTCTGACAGAGCCTCAAACAGCTTTTGGTAATGCTTCACTTTTCAGCTGTCATTTGTGACTTGCTGGCTCCTGTGCCTTGGGTGAGAAAAGCTGCTGTCTGGGGAACAGCGAGGGAAGAGCAAATTGCACAGCTGGGGAGCTAGGAGGACTTGACAGGTTTTTCCTGATTCATTGTGGTGCTGAAGGTCATGTCCTGAGAAAGAGGAAACAATAGCAATGAGACAGCAGTAAGCTTGCAAGCACACACGCACTGAGTTTAATGCCCGACATTTGGAATACGTGCTTTTCCTTTGAAAAAATATGGCAACAGAGGAATGCTTTTGCATCATCAAAAACCAAAGCCTCAGAAAAAAACAGAGCATTAAAATGTACCAAGTTCAGTGGAAACCCAAAGTAGAATGTAAAGTACCATGTGGTCCCAATTTCTGTCTTTCCTGGAAGTCCTGCCTCCCATATGTGGTCCTGCTTTCCATGGAGAGCAGAGCAGCACTGGGCTGGGTTGCTGGAACAGAGCTCTAAGATTGCTAAATATGTTTCCATCCATCTCCTCAGAATACAGTCATCCCTGGTCCCTACAACTGGCTAGCATCATAATGAGACAAAATATGATCTTGGTTTTCTTTTTCATCCAGATCCCCACATTAATTTCATTTATTGGCTTCTTCTTTTCCCTAGTGTCTCTCCATCTGTATCCCAGATGCACAACTGGCATAAAGAGTCTGCCAAGTCACCAAAAGTCACACCAAGCTCTGTTCTCCCCATATCTAAACATCAACAGGGGATGATTTTCACAGAGAGCAAAAAAACAAAGCTAATACAGAATCACTGCTGTCTGCAGGGAAAAACAAGAAAAGTCAAGACACATCTAAACACACACTCCTTCTGGACACCTGATTTCCATTATTTTCCAGGCAGTTCCCAGCCAGCTGGCTCTGCAGTGTTCCCCTGCCTCTCCCAGCTGCAGACACAGAGTTTGGAAGGAGGAGCACATGGGAAAGGGAGTGGAGTCACGCCAGAGCAGCCAGCACAGCGTAGGCATGCACAGAACGTGGACTTTGCTTCAAGCTTTGAGCTACTTGCCTAAATAAAGTGCAAATGAGGTATGGATTGACATGGGCAGGCACAAGCCTGAGGATGTGTGGGTGTTGTTACCTACACAGTCAGTTGACCTATAGAGGCGCACGCAAACGCACACACTGTAAATAACAGTGCTATATGCAGCTGACATGACTTCAGAGGAGAAATTCAGTAGCTCTCTCTATAATAAAATGCTCAGAGGGGCATCACTCCTGCTGCAAATGCTGTGATTTTCTGGCAGCCCAAATGCTCAGGGTAAGGAAGGAGCCAAGGCCTGACTTCTCTGCATGGATTAATGGCCATACCTTGCCTGTGCTGTTCATGGAACTGCCCCAAGGAACTTCCTAAAAGCTTCCTCTGCCCTTCTGTTTATCTACCTGTATATCTGTGGCCCATAATTACAACACAGCCTCTGCAGAACCTGCCAGAACTTCTTCCTCTTCTCTGCTGTTTGTCACTACATTCAATGCGTTTCCTCTTCCCTTTCTTTATGCTGAATCACACTGTACATTTTGCATCAAGTGAAAAAGGCAACATGGCATTCTTCCAGGGCTCAAAAAGAGTGATCAATAAAGCAATAGAAAAAAAAATTTAAAAATTCCAAATGCATTCTGATCAGGTTATAATGATCAGGAGTCCACAGTGCAGGGAGGGGTAAAGAGAAGTATTTGCATAGGCACCAGAGCTGTTAATGTGCAGGGGAGTTAATACATCTGACAGCCATCAGAAGCACTTAAGTGAGTTCTACAGCTCTTGTTTCAGTGCTGGAGTGTTACCTTTAATGGTTAAAAAAGTCCAAAATTGCTTTTGAGTCTCAGAACTCTCTCCCAGTCCTGAAGTAACTTTCTTGATTACACAAAGATTTGTGTCATGACTGAACATCGTGTTCTCCAAGGCGGTAAAATGTAGTTCCACAGAGACATATTTTCTTTGAAAAGTAGGGGAAGGAGCCTTTTATTTAAAGAGAAAAAACAAAAGAACAATATGTGCAAAAGAACATTAGGTCTTGCTTTGGAAGTCTTTAAGAATCATCTGCTGACAGGTCATGCTTCAAAGCAGCCTCAAATGTTGGAGCAGGAAGCGCAGTGACCTCACTGTGTTTGTCCCTTTCTGGTTGCCACAGAACTAAATTCAAAACTCCTTTTAGGAAGCGAAGTAACAATAACCCTAATGATCAATAGCAGAACTGATCAGACTCTGAGTCTCCACAAACCTTATCTCTCTTTTCAAAAGGTAAAAGTATGTTCTTAAGTGCTGGAAATCTTTTTGTTCTCTGTTTAAAAGCTGCTGAGGCTTAAAGCTGGGCTCTTTGCCTCCCACAACAACAGGACCAAAGATCACAAACTCAGAAAAGACCTATTGAAGCATCCATGCTTTTTCACTGACACACAAAGTCTGGCATTTACCAGATGGAATCACATCTTGGGCAGCCTAAGAAATAATGACATGAGCTGATGAGTCTCACAGACCAGTGAGAGTCACCTGTATGGGGAAGAACAAGTATTTCAAAGAAAAGGTCATGGCAAAAAATAGGGATTGGTTTCCCATTCAGTTTGTAGGATGGATATTTTCTGGGATCACCCCAGGAGAAGGGGCAGTGCAGAGAAGCAGGCTGTAACTTCAGAATGCTACACTTTCTATATTTCACACCACTTGTTTTCTTTCTTTACCACATATGCACAGGCTGATTCACTCCAGACCTGATTCTTTAACACCCTTTCACTCAAGCTGAGCTGCACTCACTCATTAACAGCCCCATTTAGCATTTAGATGCGAAATCATGATGTGTCATGAAGATGGCAGGCTTGGGTTGCTATAATTACCCTTCACAGTGATGCATGAGGCTTGAGACAAATTTACACATCTCACCAAGCCTATTGTAGCAGGGTGGGTGTCAGTCTCTTCTCCCGGATAACAGCACAACAGGAAACGGCCTCAACTTGTGCCAGGGAAGTTTCAGACAGGATATAAGGAAAATTGCATCATCAAAAGAGTTACCAAGCATTGGAACTCTCTGCCCAGGGCAGTGGTGGAGTCACTGGAGGTATTTAGCAGACATGTAGATGTGGCACTTGGGGACATGGTTTAGTGCTGGGCTTGGCACTGTTGGCTCAATGGCTGGACTTAATGATCTTACAGTTCTTTTCCAATCTAAATTATTCTAATTGCAACCCTTGGCCCTTCTAAACTGCCAGATCCCTTTGAGACACACAAGTGAGGTTTAAAGACATGACAAATGTCAGGCTCCATAAGGCAGAGTCTGCAGGGGCAGGAAGGCAGAGGAAAGGAAAGCCTTATTCTGGTTCTGCCCAAAAGAGCCCATTAAAATGAGTGTTGGACACAGAAACCTGGGATACATCAAAATTCAGATTCTTTCCTCATTTCTTTAAAATACACTGTGCACCATGCAGATTTCTTATAGTCTTTAGCTCTTTAGTTAGCTCAGATGTTGCATACTTAGCCAGGAATTCAGTCATTGGAGCTCTGCAACTTAAAATAGGAACCTAAAGTCTTGGATATCCTCATAATAGAAATGGTATCTAGTCTAGGAAAAGAGATATTTTAAAAAAGCAGATGAACACCAGCATTTGCCTCTCCGAGGGGGCATATGGGTAAGTCTGGTGTGCTGAGGTGATAAACTGGGGGCTGGAGGGCAGCAGAGCTTGGAGGGCATGCAGAGAAGGGGGATTTTCTTGTGCCTGGTACTAAATGAAGAGAGCCCAGGGCTTGTCAGAGAGCTGAGCTCTATCAGAGGGCAGAAATCATGTCAAATTAGTGACCAGGGTAGATATGAGAAGGGCTTTCCATGAAATATTGCACCTTGGGGCATGATGGAGTTTCTGGAAAAGCAAAGAGAGTGAGGATGTTGCTTTGTGGGAGCATGAGCCGTGGGTGCACACATGTAAATGCAATATGAATGCACATCCATGGTGAGCATCCAGCAGGGACACAGGGAGCCAAGGCTGGGAGCTGCCTCCCAGGGCCTTTCTGCATGCTCAGAAGGGCAGAACACTCAAAACCAACAGCAGGAGGGAGAGGTTACTTGAGCACTAAGGAGAAGGAGCATGACAGGGATACCATAAAAATGCTTTCAAGGGATTTTTAGCATTCACCAGAATAATCCCTGTAAAACAGATGGCAGAGCAGTTTAATATTCTGCCTGAAGGACGACTCCTCCTGCAGAACATCCTCACCCCCAGAGCTGCTTTCTGCTGACAGCAATGGGAAGGTGCCCAGATCCTACAGTGACCATAAGGACATTCTGCAGTCACAGAGCTGACTGTAAAAAAAATCCTGAGAAGAAATTTTCCTCACTGAAAAGAGAAAGATGGTTATGTAGGTAGGATTCTGTGGAGTTCCAATCTCACATTCTTAGTGAGGCTGCAGTTAATGGATCTTCTTGTACACAAGGAGGGACAGATTTTTGAGGTGCCTAAGAAATCACAGCTCCCAGGGCAGCAGCATCCTGGATTTCAGCAGAGACAGCAACATTATCAGACAGGCTGAGCCCTGTGGCAATGAGTGATCACTGAGCTGCTGGAGTAAGTGCTGCAGGTTGAGCATCCTTTGCTTTTTGGCATCTCTGTGTCCCTCCAGACCCCACATCAGGACAGCACAGATTTCCCCTGGTGGGAATTACAGATCCCTCACAGCTGTGGTTATATGAATATATTCATGTATGGGCAACTTGTGTCCCCAAAACCTTAAACCTTAAATACACCAGAATTTGGGGGGATGAGGTCTCTGTGCTTCCAGCTTCACAGCTGAGAAGTTGTCAGGAAAAGTGGTCCCATGTCTTTGCCAGGTTTTCAATGAAGTCTTGCAGTCTAGCATTTTAATTTTTTTTTAAACTAAGAAAGATGCTATTTTACCTCAGGATAACTTTGAAAATTCCCCTCTTTCCAACTAGTATAAATAATAATAATAAATTTTTTAAATCTAAAAAATTAGACAGCAACCCTATAATTTATAACAAAACTGCTTTCAGATCAGGTGCATTATAAATTCTTCATCTTACACTGTAGAAAGTTGCCCTTTTCAATGGCATAAAATAATAAGAGGTGCATGGAGATTTTTTTCAAACTGAAAAAAAAAATTTCATTAAAGAAATGCCATCCTGTCAACTGCTTGATCCATTTTTTATTAGAAACATTCATTGAAATTGTTTGTTTTTTTTTTTCTCCTAAATAATTCAGGTTTGGAAAAATGGCATGTTTTTGCCAACAAAAATTGTAACAGGAACTTTTATTATGCTCTCATGGATGTAAAATTATCTCAGGTGCACCTTTAAGAAGACAATATAGAGAAATATGATATAGGAAAAGTAATCCTGCTATTTATATGCATATGACTAAAAGTATATGACCTCTGTGAAGAAGAAAAGGGTTTTTCTTCTACAAGGTTCTGATTATTGTTGGGAATTTTGTTGGTTTTGGTTTTTTTTTTGGGGGGGTAACATTAGAATTGGTGCTGCAGCCACACAGTTCAACATCCAGAAGAGAGCTGAGCAATATCATCATTCTCCTGGACAGATGGCAAGGCTGGGATCTTGGCAAGGATCCTGCAGAGGGAAAAGCAGCAGGATCTGAAGAGAATTTATATGTGAGGGAAGGTAGAAACAGGAAATGAGGGGGGTTTTGAATAAAGAAAGGTAAAAACCAAGTGAAATTGGAAGTCAAGGAGCAGGAATGGGGGTTAATGGTACAAACTATGCTCAGAATAAAGGGGGAAATGGCCAGGGAAAGATGGAAGCCCTGACATATTACTGATCCACAAACTGTGGGAAAAAAAAAGCGTTGTAATAACAGTAGCTCTTGCCTTCATATCCAAGGATTATAAATGCATCTGGTGCCATCTCTCTTAGAGATCAGCCCTAAGCCTTATTAATTCTTGCTCGACTTTTTGCATCTCTCCTTCATTGCCAAAATAACAGGAGAAAAGTCTTAGAGCACAGGACTCTGAAAGACTTTTGGAAGAAGTTGGATGTGGAAGACATCACTCAGTCAAAACAACCCAACCCAACCCAACCCAAACCACACCAATGGTGGTGGAATATTATTTTAGGGGATGATTGTATCAAAATAGATCACATCTCTCGCAGGTCTTCAGCAGTCATTTTCCTTCCTTTGCCTTTCCATCAAGTACCCTTGTCAATGGTGGTGAAGAGCAATCCCTGGGGAATTTCCAGGAGGACGTTCTCAGCTCTGAGCACTGGCCAGTGAATCAGTGGGATTTAATCAGCTGATGACCTGGTCTCTTTTTTTGAAATACAGAACAGCCCTTGGGATGCAAGGGTTAATAACTGCAACTGTTTTCCTCACCCTAAACACAATCAAAGTCCTAAAGCTATCTACCCTAATAACTGCATGGACCAGAATTCCATCCCTGAACACAATACTACTCCTAACTCTACCCTCCCTCGGATCCTAGACAGGATTCTAGACAGGTAGAGGAGCACTGAATGTATCACTAGGAAAAATGTTCCATTCAGATTCCTCTCCAGTCTCACAAGATTGGAAGTAAAATTTATCTGCAATTAATGTCCAAAAGAAACCATAGTCCTCAAGCATTCCTGAAGGAGAACTATATCACAGACCCAGGTAGAAAAGCCATTGCAGCTGGAGCAATATCAGATCCAATATAATTTCTGAGGCCTCTTTTCTGCTGTTGTTCCAGAGGGACAAGATAATCAAGGAGGGTATATGGGTTTAGACATAATCAAGGAGGGTATATGAGTTTAGTTTTCTCACTCAGTGACATGGTAGCCAGAAGTAAAAAGGAGCTGCTTTGCCATCAAAGACAACAAAATTACACAGAAGGGCATGCCAATATATGTTTTTCAGGTGTAAAATTATGTGTTAATGGCTACAACAATTAACTGTGGCTGCAAACCCAGGAGGCTAACTGGGTCTGGGCAGCAAGAGATTTAAAAATCAAAGTCTGTAGCAGAGCCTACCTCTTAAAAGAATTTGCTTTGAACTGTAGAAAAAGAGCTGTCTTTTGTTGTAGCTTCAGAGGAGAACACTGTATTAAGTGAAAACTAAGGAGAAAACTAGTTTCTCCTGAAACTTTTTTTATTGTTAAGAAATTATTTGATAGATATGTAACACAGCTTCAAAAACTCTCCATGGAGCTTGTTAAGCAAGCTATCTGTGCCACATATTCTGTAAAGAAGAGCAAAATATTTGAAAGTCATTGAATTGAAATCACCAGGTTCAAAGAACTGACTTTCAGCAGGACAGATGGCACCTACTGATTGCTCCCCTTCAGCACAGGTAGGACAGGTAGGGTAAAAGTCCTCTGTATAAAAAATATTGATTTGCTCAAAGATGCTGCCAGGGTCTCTGGGACAGGATTCATTTATTCACTGCTCCCACACTGTAGGTTGGAAAAGATTGGTGCAGGTGCAGTCCTGGTATATCAGGAAATGCAGGGAAACCAGAGCTGGAGTATTTAGTGAGTTACCAGCAGCCCTGATTAATTATTTAGAGAAAGCATTTGAGTTCAAAATTCTCTGCTACAGAGTTCATTGAAGTTCTCCTACAGTTTCTGGATAATCTCTATTGATCTGTGGTGGGTTTTACACATTCCCAGGCAGGTGCACACTGTGTATGTTTGTTCCACCAGGAGAAAATACTTATTGCATTATCTGATCCTACAGTCCTGCATTACACAATGTTCTGTGAGGAGAAACTATTGTCTTTGAAGCTGAATCATTTACAGTAGCCCTTGGATTTGGAAGCAGAGATGGAAGGGATATAAACACAAATAGTTCAGTAGTTTGATTGAACTGATTTATGCTGAGTAAGAATCTGGCTGCACTGCTCCAGTGCCTTTACATTTTTTCAGTCTCACCCATCCCACTGGGGGAGATTTCTGCTTTCCAGCACATTGCACACTAAAATGCCATTGCCTTTTGTGGTGGTGGTGGTAGTGACTCACAGCAAAGTGGCTGTAGGCAGAATTCAGCTTGTAATCCACTATGTTATGTTATGAACCAAGGGACAGAAAGTCCCCCAGACTGTTAGAAGGAGATTATACCCTCAAGTCTGATACTGTGCTGGTGCAGATGCTTTAAAGGTCATCTCTAAGACAGTGTGTGCTACAGCAAGCTGGCACAGCAGACATGCAGCAGATGAAACAAGGAACAAGCATCAGTCAAGCAGAATAAACAGCTTTTCTGAAGTTAGGGGCACAGACTAGCAAGATGGGTGTTCATGAGATAGATACAGAGAGGAGTGTTTAACAGTAGGAGTTGGAAAGCAGCAGCTTAGCAGCACATATCTATATAAGGAGGGACAGACTACACATTAGGAACCCAGAGAAAGGCCATAAAAGGTCAATTTGACAAGCTGAATATGGATAATGAGTTGAGACAGATGGTGTAAGAGTATGGGAGCTAATAAATAATGAACAGACTCGCTTCAAGGAGCAAACACGGCAGAGAGCTTAGTCAGAAGGGAGGTGGTGAAGGGGAAAAGAACAAAACCAGGGAGGATGGAGGAGAATCACAGCAGGAGGGCTGGTGGCAGAGGAGTGTCTGCTTTTATGTGCCAGAGTTTTGTGGAAATGCTAATTTACCCAAAGAAAACTAAGAAATGCATATGCCTGAGGTGGAATTTGGCCATTTTACTGAGTTTAACAATTTTTTAGTGGAGAAATTACTCACGGTCTCTAAACTTCCTCTAGATATCTATTTCCTCTTCTCCTCTCCCATTACCACAGCACCCAAGTAGCCTACAGTGCTCCCAAGTCCCATCAAAGGTTGGGAAAAACTCTCAGGTTTTTTTTGCACATCATGACTTGAGGCAGAGAGAGACTAAAGCAGTGTCTGAGCATGGAAATGGAAATGGAAATGGAAATGGAAATGGAAATGGAAATGGAAATGCTGTGTGCTATCCCCCATATTCCAGGACACTGTGGACAAGCAAGGTAAGGGTTTATTCCCATCTTCAAACCCAGCTATCCTCCAAATGATGACCAACATAAAAGTGAGTTTTTCTGCCCCACAAACATTTTCCTTCATGTGGATCTGAGGCACAAACCACAGCCTGGACACCAAGTAATACTTAGAGGTGTCCCAATGTAGATGCAAATAAAGGAGCTTTCCCAAAGTCACCTGGGGGAGCCATGTCAGAGCCAAACAAACAGCACCTGTTTCTATTTCCTTGTCTTTTGAAATATCATAATGAGCTAGAATCTTTGAGGGTTTACTGCTTATTAATAAACCAGCCTCTCTATCAGCATTGCACCTGGCAGTGTAAACCAATAGGAAATTGGATGTTTATTCAGAAACAGCAGTGCCCTGGTGCCCTTTCATGAATTTGAGCATTTCTACGTGTGTTTGCCCTTGGACAGCTTATTAGGTTTAACCTGACTGGGCTTGGGGGCCCTGACAAGCTCCCAGAGAGGACTGTAAGCAATAACCTTGGAAGGAAACTGCTTGCAATTCAGCAGATTCTGCCTGTGTCAGACAGCAAACATCCCTGATTAACTATAAACTGCTTAGCTCATTGGCAAAGATGTGCCTCTGGCTACAAAGGGGATTTTTATTTCATCACACTTGCAACCTGAGTTATTAAATAATGAGCTGCTTAATTAACTAATTCATTAATACATGGCTGTGATGAATAGATTTGCTTCAGTGACAGAGCCATGAAAGCAGAAAAACCCTGAGTGATTTCTAAGAACTGCTTTCTTTCAGGAGGGATTTTATTTGAGCAAGTATCCTTATTAAATACCCCTTTCCTTCTTTTTCCTGCCTCTACCTAACAGAGCAGCCTTGAGGTCTGCTGTGTCTGTTTGCTCCCAGGCTCTTGTCCTTTCCTCCTTTCTGCTTTGCTCCCCCTTTTCCTTTGGATCCATGCAGATTTTCAGAGTGTTGTGCCACAAAATTACTCTTTGTCCAGGGCCAGGGTGCCTCATCCTCCCCAGTATCAGATGGGAGGTGACTTTGGTGTTTCGGGTTCTGATAAAACCCCACCAGTTATTGCCCATGATCACCTTCCCATTGCTGGGGGACCAACCAACCTCCCCAGTCCTGGAGACAAAATAATTTACTGCACCTCAGGGCAGCCTTTGCAGGGTTGTCATCTCCTGTTTTCTGTGGTATTGGAGTGTGTTGAGAAAGAGCTGTAGCAGAGACATTTCCCCAGCAGCTCTTTCCCAGCCCAGGATGCTCAGGCAGCTGCTCACCAGCCCCAGTGAAGTGTACAAATGCAGTGGCCATGCCAAAATTCTCTCCTGCTCCCAGAAATCCCCTGCAGCCTGTCACAAACACAGCCAGCCTTATGCTTCCATCCTGCCCTTTAATAGGTTTGATCCCTGGGTTTCCCTTTGGGGCTGCCCAATGATCAAGGCTAAAGGGGCTCAGTTGTTTTGAGATCAGATAAAAAGGGTGGTTCTCAGACCAAATCCAGCTTCTTTCCTTCCTGCATAAGACCTCCAAAACAATTGTATTGTGGCCTCAAGGGCTTTCAAAATTGCAAATATACTGTTCATTATGCACCTTGCCTGTGGAGAAATACAACTGCAAGCAGAAGCAGATTCAAAGAGCCTCCTTTCATGGTTAAGTGGCAGGGAAAATACTGGAGCATTGCCTTTTGCTCCTTTCATGTCCATGGCATTTTGATTAGTGATTAGTTTAACCTTTTTTTTTTTTTTTAATATGAGACACTACTGAGGAGACCTGAACCTTGTAGCAGCCATGATCATTCAGCAGATTCGATTTTGTGCCCCACATGTATCACTGCAGCACAAACAAAACACACCCACAGAGTGATGTCTTCTTCTGTAAGGAGGCAATTTGCAAAGCCTGTCTGAGCTGTGCCTTGAATATCTCAGATTCTCAGATCTTTGAAGAACCTGCTTTTGAAACCAGCATCTTGAAGAAAGTCACAAAAAATTGCCATAGGGCCTGAAATATGTTGGTATTGACTTACCAGCAACCTTACACATAGCAACTCTATATTTATACTTATGTTTTTATGCTCATGAAGGATTTTGACTCAAAAGAGCACCCAGCAGTATTTTTGCACCTGCAGAAGAGGGGAATTGATAATTTGAGCACGTGTAATGGGCCCTTTAACATTTTGGAAAGTTGGATTGCCTGGCAGTGGTTTTTCCTAAGCCTCCCTCATTCCTTTTTGTTCCTGCAGGAGCCTTTAGGACGGGTCTTTGCAAGAGGAGCTCATTTACACAGAGCCTTAAGCTTGGCCAATATTCTGACAACCCAAAGTCTTGTGGCTTTCAGCTGTGCCATGGGGCATTTGCTGTCTCACAGCCTTCTGAAATGATGTTTGTGCCTCTGTGCAATAGAGAAGGAAAGGAGGAAAAAACTGAAAAAAGAATATACTGCAGGAGCTAAAGAATGAGAGAAAGCAACAGCAGAGCATGAGATATAGGAAAGGAGGCAGGACAAGGCAGGGGATGGTGAAGGTTGGAAAGGTAGGGAGAGAAAAAGTCATAACAGTATCAGTCTCAGAAACTAAAGCTGCCTGGAGCCAGTAAAAAGAAGAAAAACAAACAAAAAAAAAACCCTGTTAGGCTCAGCACTTCATAGCAGTGAGAAGGTTCTGCATGTGCTTCCCAAACACACAAATAAATTCCTGCATTCAGGTTGGACATTAACGATGAAAAAGCTTCATCTCCCCAAATTAACAGCCACAATACATCATCAGGCTGTAGCACTACAGCCTGTGTGTGTGCAGAGAGAAAATCCTCAGCATCACCTGCCGAGGCAGAAGAAGGATTGAGCTGTTATTTATTGCTCACTGTGACTCATGCCTGTGGGTAGGGGCGCGACAGTACAGATGGGAGTTAAAATCAGACTGCCAGCAGGGGGATTCATGCCAGGAGAGTTGAATTCAGGCAACTTCTGCTTATGTTCTACCTGGAATTTCTCTGTAAAATATGAAAAGAGTAAAAGAAATTTGAAAAACTCATGCCTATGCAGGTATTTGTTAGGACTCAGACAGGTTTGATTAGAGGAGACGTGGCTTAGTGACTTGGGCAACATCAAGAACTCTGTTCAGTTTTCTCTAATGCCACAAATGGCTCAATCAACTTAAGGCAAGGCATTTAGTTACCCTTAGGTTTAGTTCATTGTCTGCAAAATAGCTGTAATAACTCTTTTTCTCTACTTGTCAGAGAAAACACAGGCATAACTACAAAAACAATCTTGTACCACTGGTGAAGAGCTCAAAATTTCACCTTTCTCGACTTCAGATTATCCTTGCCAAGACCACTGTGATGTTGAAATTATGCTCCCAGAGTTTCCTGTGAATGACCTTCAATGTGCTGTTTCTGATCAGAACCAAGAATATTTGCAGCATGTTTCATGGCTCTCCTTCTGCTCCTCTCATTTCAGCCCTAGCCAGAGAAGACTCTAAGAGCCATCAGACTCCCTAAAAATGAGAAGGCAACTGAGAGAGATCCTGAAGCTCGAGCATCCCCTGCAAAGGAGACACTCTGGCTTTCAGAAGTGGGGGCAGGTATTTTTTGCCCTGTCCCCACTGTCCCTGGTCCCAGTGTGCTCCTTCCTGCAGATACTGAAGTGAGGGGCATCCCTCAATCTGCTCCCAAAACCCAGACTCTTTGACCCAGCTCAAGGAGCTGTACAGCAGAAATGCCAGCTCTGGACTCCCTGGAAGTGGGTTTAGTGGAGGAATATGGCTTTCAGCAAAATTTAAGCAGCAAGGGCCATCATCATCTTCCTTCCTGCTGGGAGGCTGGGACTGGCCTCATGTACACCTTGGCTGGTTTCCACTTGCCCCAAGCCTGCTTGCAAAGCCCTGTTTGGTAAAAATCCAGGCAGCTTTTCCCTCAGCCCTCTCCACACCTCAGCTGGAGCACAGCTCTTGGTGTCAGCAGGAGAACTGAGGGTCTGAGGTGGGCAGCTGCATTTGGCCCCATCTGAGCATTTCATCAGTCCCTGTGTCATTACCCAGCTTCCAGCCCACATCCCAACAGGCTGAGCCCAAAGCTTGCCAAGCTCCTCAGGGATGGTTTGGCTGCCTGTCCTTTTGAGTGGCGTTTTGACAGTCCAGAGCTCCAGGAGAGCTGGCCATGCTCTGTGTGCTGCAGAGCCAGGCACAACAGGCCTCAAAGAGCTGCTCTTGAACAGCATGTCAGGGACTGGCTGCCAGGATCTGGGCTCCAAGTGTCCCCCTATTGCCAGCCCTCCCCAGCAGTGCTCCTCCAGCTGGCCTCTGATGGGCAGATCCATGGCACCAGGGGGCATGTGTGTTACAGACATAGTTTATGAAAAATCTTTTTACTAAGACTTTTTCTTTTCAGAAGCTTCAGCTTCTCCATGTTTTGTTGCTTGAGAATGTAATTTGAAGAATTGTTTATTTAACATGACAGCCACTTGTGTTGAAGCTGTGAGCAGTCACAAGATTTTATCATGATTTTTTTTCTCTAGCTTTTCGATTAAATCTTTTTTTTTATTCTTTTAGTGGAGCTTTAATATATAACTTTCTTTTGATATAACGTTATATTAAAAGAAAGTTATATATTAAAGCATATATTAAACATATATTATAATATATGTTATATAATATATAATATACTATATACTATATACTATTATATATAATATTATATATATTATATTATATTATATTATATTATATTATATTATATTATATTATATTATATTATATTATATTATATAATTTTATATAATATTATATAAGAATATATAATATATAATATATATATTATATATAATTCTATAATATTATTATATAATAATATATTATATAATATATATACTATTATATATAATATAGATTATAAAATATATAATGTATAATATAAAATATATAATATTGTATGTAATATTTGAATGTAAATGAGATGGAGTCTCATAAGAGGAGACAAAGGGATATTAAAGAAATTTGAAAGACAAGAGATTAAAGTCTTGCACAAGGAAATTCCTATTTACACGCTAACCTGTGCAGCTCCTGGGAATAAAAGGCAAGGTCTTAGGAGCATTAAAAAGCAGGGATTGGATGCATTTGAAGGAAAGAAGATCAGTTTCATCTGAGTTTCTTTTTTTTTTTTTTACAACATTTTTTTTCTACTTGGAGAAATAAGTTCTTCAAGACATGAGGCAAACATCAAGAGAACTTCAGTCTGGTCAAGGCTGATCTGTAAGTATCCACCAAGAAGTTTTCTTGGCCATATTTGTAAGTACCCACCAAGAAATTTTCTTGGCCATATTTGTAATTATCCACCAAGAAGTTTTCTTGGCCATATTTGCTGGTGCCAGCTGTCAGGGAGGGCAACCCAAGCTAGATATTTCCCTGGGCTCTCAGTCCTGGGTAGCAGTAACAGGAATGTTTTTCCCTTCACCTGCTACACTGGGACTACTGACACAGAAATGACACCAGGAGATAAAGTGATATCTCAGCAAATGGCTTCTGCTCCTCATGGGGAACAGAGAATTACAGTCCATCACACCTGGAGGAAAGACAAAATAAATCCAAGGCTTTGGCTAGAAGCAGAAATCCTGGATGATATATGGGAGAAGTGGAGTGTGAGAGCAGGTGTCCTCCAGATGACAAGCCTGGGGGAATTAGCTGGCAAACTTCAAGGGGATAACAAATACTTCAAGGCAGATAATGTTAGTGCCTCTTCAGGGGAAAAAGGATAGGATATCCCAGGTGAAGAAAGTGGCAAGGAGGTGATGATCAGAAGTTATTTATCAAAGTGTAACCTCACACTTCCCTGTCAGGGAGCCAGGGAATGGCTGACAGACTGCCAGGTGAGGCATTTGATCCCTCATGGTTTTTAAAAAAAAATTATTTTATTATTATCTCATAAAATTTGGTGTCTAAAAGGTCTGTCTGTCCTCTACAGAGTGTAGGTGACAGCTTTACCTGCTTCCTAAGTGTCCCCTGCCCAGCTGTCCTCATCTAGGCTCTCCTTCCAAGATTCTGCAGAGGTCTCTGTCCAACAGCAGATGCACGGTGCCTAAATTTGTGAAGTATGAATTTGGGGTACCAGAGTTTGATGCAGACATGAGAGGATTGCAGAGGTTTGCTGTCTGCAAGCAATGTACCATGAAAATTTACTGTGGGCAGGATTTTCTCTGGGAAATAACTCCCCTACTTGTTTTGAAACTACTCTCCTACCTTGCTGAAAACAAAGGAAATGTCTCTCCCCGAGGGTTCCCAATCTGTTGCTGTCTCTGAATGCTGCAAATTGTGGGGAACTCCCCTGTGGTCAGAGCTGGGTGGCAGCACAGTGAGTTGCAAACACAGCAGGGTTTTGTGAGCCCAGGTTCATCCCAGACATTTACCTGTACAACCCCAAGGCTGCCTCAGTGCTGCTCCTACCAACCAGCAGCCACCTCTGCTCTGCTCCTTTAGGGCACCCACCTCTCCCAGCCAGACTAAAGCCAGTCTGACCCTCCTGGTACAGGCAGGGAAGTTTTGCCTGACTTTTCTCTCTACCTCTCCCATTTGTTGCACTTGGCAGGAGGGAAGCACTTGTCACAGACATATTTTCTGAAAACCCCTTTCATTAGGATCTTTTCTCCTGAGAAGCTGGGAAGCTTCAGCTTCTCCATGTTTTGCTACTTTGGAATGTGATTTGGACAATTGTTTACCCAGCATGTGAAATAGTTCTTACTTGATGACCAATGACAGCCACCTGTGTCGAGGCTGTGAGCAGTCACAGGATTTTATTATCATTCCATTCCTTTCTTTTGCTAGCCTTCTGATGTCTCCTTTCTCTTTTCTTTTAGTATAGTCTTAGTATATAATTTTCATATAATATAATAATAATATAGTATAATAATATAGTATAATAATAATATAGTATAATAATATACTATAATATAAATATTAATAATTAATAAATATAATAATATATTATTAATTAATATATTATATTATTATTATACTATATTATTGATATAATATACTATACTATACTATAATATAATATATAATTAATATAGTATAATATAATATAATATAAGAGAATAGAATAGAATATAATATATAATAAATAGAATATAATAGAATATAATAATTATAATATAATTAATATAATATAATATAATATAATATAATATAATATAATATAATATAATATGTATCATAAAATAATAAATCAGCCTTCTGAAACACAGAGTCAAAATTCTCATCTCTCCCCTGAGACCCCTGCAAACAGCACCACAAGCACTGGCTGTGGTCTCTGCAGCAAGGGGTTCCCCTGCAGCATGACATCATGCACAGAGCTCCCTTGGCTCAGGGACAGGGCTGATTTCTTCTGGTAGAGTAACCCTGGCTGCCAAGTGAAGGCAGAGCTGCTGATCTTTCTGCACAGCACCCTCAGCACCTGCCCCCAGCCACAGAGAGCTCCTTCCCAGGCTGGCTCCCACTCTAACCTGACAAATCACCCACTGTGCTGCCACAGATGGCTCAGCACTGCTGACTTTCTCTGCTAAACGTGGCCATGGTTTCCAGCTCTCCTGCCCTCCCTGCTCCTTTCTAGCTCAGTCATTCTGTGGGATTTATCTTTTTTTACACATTACATGTACTTTTTAGGAATTTACCAGTGACTTTGGCTCATGCTGCTGGTCTGTTTGCCCCTGAGCAGTGTCTATATTCAAAGGGTGCTAAAAATCACCTGTGCTTTGCTGTAGGAGACCATGTGAAGAGAAGGTTGGAGAATCTGAATCAGCCCCCTGAGCTGTTTGACTCTGAGAGGGGTAAGATCAGAGGATATTTAATTAGGTTCCTAATTACAGCAGGTATTAACTGCAATAAAATCACCCGTGTTGGGATCCCAGAGCAATGTGAGCTGGAGATTTCAGAGATATGCAGTGCATAGATACACACAATTATTCCTTTGGCTTGAGCCCAACTGCACTATCAGTGAGTGAAGATTTAACTCTAATGTGTCATTTGTTCTTTCCATGATAAAAGCAATGTAAAGAAATCACACATGAACACAGATGGGCTGAAATACCATCAAGACCCACTGTATTTCAATCCTAAAGTAAAATCAAAATAATAAAAAAGTGGGGTCACTATTGGAAAGCCCATATGGTACTTGAAGAAAAACCACCTTACCTCTCTTTTCTGCATCCCTTCCAAAAATACAGCCCTGCTGAGAGGAACAGACATTGTTTCCTCCACATGATTCTGACTAAGAACCCAGAAAATGGGGAATCTATTAGAAATCAGGGGAATAACTTTGAAGGTTAAAAAAATCAATCTGTTTTGTAGTCCTTGCTTGTTTGTTTCATCAGGCTGATAACGTAGGAAAAAGCATCAAAAAATAGCCTGGTTTTCTATGAAAAAAGAGCTGCTAATAATGCTCTTTTTTTACCTAAGTAATGCTTTTCTTGAAAATTTGGCTGGTTTTCCCTGATTCAGAGTTCTGTAGTGGCTTCAGTAATTATTAGTGTAAATGGACAAAGGCAAACATTTGCTTCTCAAACATTTTTAATTTGTCCGGAACAGATCCCTTTTCTTCTGAGAATTAAATTTTTGGATGAACATTCTTTGACCAGAGGGAAGGAACAGGTTCTTCAAAGAGAGATGAGGAATTTCTCTTTTCCATGAACCCATTGGCTTCTCTGGATGGCACAAAGGGACTCCCCAGCTGGACCCAGCTCTGTTGGGACATTTGCAGTGGATGTGAAAGCCTGAAATTCAAACTGATGCTGAAGTTTAGACAAAGCTTCCTGACAGCAACATTTCTGGGGCTGAAGGACAGCATCTTGAGGGGACAGACAGAAACCTCATCAGCAGGGCTGCTGAAAATCAAATTGCTGGCAGTAACCTGTAACTGTGAGCCTGCACTGGCTGTACCACTGAGCCAGAAGTTTTAAGAGACTTTTCTTTAACCCTTCTATGAATTAAAGATGGAAAAGACACCACAGCATGGCAGGATGGGGGAAATGCTGCTGTTGGCTTCCAACTTGCACAGGGTGTGAGGAGCAGCTTGTTCTCTACATCAGCCCAGTGGCAGGTAGATTAAACATCAGGTGGTACCTGGCTGCTGAAAAGAGCATCCAAATGTCACCCAGCATTAAGGGGATAAGGCCAAGGCTGCCAGGAGATGTTAAATCCAGGTAACTTCATCTGTCTGTGTGTTTCTCTTGAGTCATTGTTGCTTTTGCAGTGCAGGAGCCCTTCACTGCAGGCAGAGCAAAGTGCTGCAAGCCTCAGGGAGGGCTGAGGCTGATGAAATATAGATGGGAGCCTGGCAGGCTCCTTGGGCTGGGTAAATACATGCACAGTAATTGACTCCATCTTCAAGCAAGAAATGCTCTGCATAAGCGTGCAGAACAGGCTTGTTTGGTAGAGTGTGATATGCACATTTGATCCAGCAATCACTGAGGAAAAAAGAAAGAAAACCCCTCCTCTGTGATGAGCAACTGAGTAGTAACTAACAGGCAACTCCATTTTCAACCTTTCTCCCTTTTTACTCCACCTATTTTCCATCATCCACTCAGAAGATGCTAGCTCTGATGTCCTATAGAAGAAGAATCTGATGAAAGCAGATGCAGCATGGGCACAAAATCCCAATCCAAAACACTCCCAAAGAAAACATCTGCCTGCCTGGAACCAGCAGGAAATGGAGCTGCTGGTGCACAGATCATGCCATGGCCACTGCCATAATGAACATCTGGTTACAGCTCTCTTCCAGCTGCAGGGACAGGAATTCTCTCTGGGATGCCCTGAGTTCATGCAAACCTGTGAAATTACTAAAGGCTTTGATTGAGGGTCCTGCCTGTCCTTTCTATATCAGCTGGATCCTGGGAGATCTCTGCCTTGATGTGTTTTATCCACACATGGCTGGTCAGAACAAGCCACTGCTTCTGCAACCACAGTAAATGAATTATTTCTAGGCACCTCTTGTGTTTAACTGGATCTCCCTCACTTGGAGCAAGCAAGATTTCCCCTTCCTAGTGAGAAGATGAAACCTCAATGACCATGCCTGTCAAGGGCAAGGCACAAGTCCAGACCTGAGCAAGCAGGGCCAGATGGATGTGAAATGCAGCCGTGCAGGAAGATTCTGCACTGAAATCTCATGTAGATTGAACCTCATGATGGAGTCTCCCAGTGGAAACAGCAGAAGCATCTCCTGCTCAAACAGGAATTTGCAACATTTCAAAACAGATATTGAAAATTAATTTTTGCTAATTATTTCAGCAGGGATGAAATTCATCCCAAACCCACTCAGCTCCAAGCTGCATCTGTGGACAAATTAGTAATGCCTAGTATCCTATGTCTGCCCACTAATTAACTCAGCAGCCACTGCCAGAGTTAATCAGGGAAGCAGCTCCATTATCCCCAGTATCCCCACAGGGCAGGGATCCACCAGCTGCCACCTCCCACGTGCTGCAGGGAGGGCAAGGAGCTGCTGCTTTTGCTGCTGTGGAAGGCCCCTGCAGCTCTCTGGGTGTCTGTGGATATCCCTGGGTGTCTGTGGGATATCCCTGGGTGTCTGTGGGATATCCCTGGGTGTCCCTGGGTGGATGTCCCCAAGCCCTGCACCACCATTCCTGCAGCCAAAGAGTTTTTCCCATCCAGGGAAGATCCCTCCACAGAGAGTTCTTCCCATACACTTTACACTGATGGAAAGGAGGGATTAAAGGAAGAAACTGAATCAGAGCTACACTTATTAATTGGAAAAAGACAAAGGTTGTCTCCTATAATTGAGGTGCCACAGGCTCTGCTGGAGCCCTGAGCCCCCATCCCTCCCTGGGGCTGCTGCCTTCCCAGAGCACCTCAAGGGGAAAATCCTCTCATTCAGAAAGATGTGCAGGAGATCAAAACCCCTTGGAAGGGTTTGTTTTGAGCTGACCTGTTTGCCTGGGGGGCTTAATTCCAATTTAGGGGGTTGGCAGGTGTCACAGACACATTTTATGAAAAATCCTTTCCTTAGGATTTTTTCTCCTGAGAAGCTGAGAGGCCTCAGGAACAAAATGTAACCAATGGTTATCTGCTGCTGTGGAATGCAACAGGTGCATCTGGGATTGGGCTCATGTGGTTGTTCCTAATTAATGGCCAATCACAGCCCAGCTGGCTCGGACACCCTGTCTGAGACACAAACCTTTGTTATTCATTCCTTCTTTTTCTATTCTTAGCCAGCCTTCTGATGAAATCCTTTCTTCTATTCTTTTAGTATAGTTTTAATATAATATATATCATAAAATAATAAATCAAGCCTTCTGAAACATGGAGTCAGATCCTCATCTCTTCCCTCATCCTTGGACCCCTGTGAACATGGTCACAGGCAGGCTGAGCATTCCTTCCCATCTGAGGGAAAAGTTGTGTAGCACGGACTTCATTTGCTTCCTTACTTGCTGTGCATTTCTGCTGAGCCACATGGGCTCAGATGCTGTGAGCCTGCCAAAAATCATGGTATTCTTTCATAGCACATAGGAGGGAAAAACCCCTCAACAGCAGTTAATTGAATAATTACAATGAGGTCCTGCATTTTTCAGTACACTGTTGGGAGATGGAAATTCTGGATGTTTTTTTAATCAAACGGCTTATCTAAATCCAGTAGGAATTCAAAACCGTTTCAGAATTTGATTTTTAAATGTCAAAAAAAAAGATTTTCTTTTGGAAATCTTCCAGCTGGAATATTTCCCAGTGCAAAAAACTTTTCTTATAATTATGAAAAAATAATTGAAATTGAAGAGCTGCACTAGATGCTCTGAAAGAATGGAAAAGATGCCAAAATCATAGCAAACGACTTTCACTATGAACACACATCCCATTTTAATAGAAGTCTTGATTTTTAATGTGATTTCAATTATGTTATGGACCACCTCCTTAGGGCTATAGATTAATCCAGATTTTCTCAGATGAGAACACATCCATCAGCCCTGCTGTGACTATGTTCTTCTAATCAAATGCAATTAACAACTGTCATGAAACACTAAAAAAAAAAATACCACTTACAAACTGCTTAATGACTCCCATAAACTGAACTGATTCATGTAATTTTTGAAATCAAGTTTCAACTAGGTCCAAAGAATAATGAAAACACAGATTCTGCTGTGGACATATCACCTAAGTCTGAGCAAGGAAGATAAACAGCTCTTTTTTCCTTGTCATTTGGGAAAAAAAAGCTCCTAAATGCCTTGTTTTGTGTAGCAAATGTTGGCCAGTTCACTCAGGCTGTGAGTAAGCAAAGCTTTGCTGGCATGTTTACTCACAGGCATTTCTAGACTTCTCTCCCATCGGATGCAACCATCAAACTCTCGAAATTTTTCATAAAATGATGACAAAATTTGACCTAATTTATAGATAAAACAAGCAGAAATCAATTCTCAGTGATGATTATGTATTAAAATAAATGCAGTCCAGTGCAAGGGCTAAATTCTCCTCGCAGGAAGGATGGAAATCCTCTCTCCTTCCTCTGTCTGAACATCTTCATGACCCAGAGGGACCAGCAGCCCTTTACCCATCCTGCCCTGTTCCTCCAGGCTGGATGTCCTCCCTGCCAGGGTGGCCTGGTGCTTTCAGGACAGATTATCCCACATCTCTGCAGATTACAGCAGCATTTTAATCAATTTGATATTTTTTCTCTCTTTATACTCACACTAACGAGATCAGAGACATTTCCTCAAGTTTTTCTTTGATCACAGGATAGATTTGCATGCCTGTTCTGGACACTCAGACAATGAGGGTAGTTTTCCTGCTGAAATGTGTCTTTTCTGACAGCATAAAGTGACAAAATGTCTCAGGCCAAGCTGTGCTGCTGTGACAGTCCCTGCAGTCACAGCCCACAGATCAACCCTCTCAACCTCTCACACTTTTGGCCCCTACCTCTAATCCCAGCTCTCCTCTTGCCTCTGCCTTTATCCTATAACTCATCACAAACCCCTCCCCTCTCTCTGCCTGCACTGCCACCATCCCCTGGTCTGTCCCAGGGTTTTGGGAGCTGAGCCTGGAGCTGCTGTGTGCTCACACAGACCTCAGGTGTTGGCTCCCATCACAACCAGCCTTGGAGCACCTGCAACAGCCTCTGAATGCCACCAGGTCTCTGACAGCTCAGCCTGACCCCCATCTGCAATCCCCACCTCCCTGAGCACTCCCACACCTTGGCTCTGGAAATGAGGAGCCCAAACCCACGTCCTGGTGGTGCCTTTTCATTGAAACCCACAGAGCTCTTTTGGGTCTGTTTGTATGGGATGGCCAGATGTATTGAAACAGAGACTAATTTCACCAGCACAAACTTGTCCTCACATAACTTCATTTTCATCCAGACAGAAGCTTTTCAAGCAGCAGCAAGGAAACCCTTTCAATATTTAATCAGCTGCATGGCCTGGAACAGCAGGGACCAGCAGCAGCTGCCTGGCACAGAGCGGGCAAAGGGGGATGAGGGCTCTCATCCTCACCAAGCCTCTCTCCATCCTGAGAAATTGCCTCCTCTACAAATGTGCTCTGGAGAAAGCCAAATGTAAGCCCTGTTTCAGCCTTCTGCTCTGGCTGTGACAGCTTTCAAACAGCATGGATTTGAAGCACCTTATTTTTCATTCCTCCCTTCCAAACTCCCTGACGCTTCCCAGGTGTAAATCTTCCTTCCTTTCCTACTGATGGCTGGGAAATTGCTCTGCTCAGCACCCTGTAATTGTGAGTCAGCAGGACTTGAGCTCTCTCCCGTTTCTTTCTGGTTTTAAAGCAGACAGGGTGTAAACTTTGGCTACAGACAAGGCTTTGCAGAATTTGCAGGGTGTGGGGGGGGGGTAAAATGAGGCTTTTCCTAATCTTTCCTCATTCCCTTAGTGCCTGTCCTGTGTGTGTCAGGGGGATTACAGGAGTTGAAAGGACATCATCGGTCATGGGTTGGCTGAGCAGCATTCAGCACAGACTCTCTTGGTAGCCACCATGCTTTAGGAGGACAGCTTGGAAATAAAGCCTTAAGGAGAGACCCCAAAGTGACCTGCTGTAGTCATGCCTGATTTCCAAAATCATCTCACAGCACCAAATGCTTTCTGGCCAGAAATGGCCTATGAATGTTTCCAAGAGCTCCTGATCTCTGCAAGATCCCCAGTGCCCAGCAAGGCTCTGGTTTGTCCCTCCCCTGCTGCTGGGCACCCTGGGCTGGAGGTGTCTGTGCTGCCCAGCAGCATTCCCTGATGCTTTGCACTGTCTTAGCTTTTAGGAACAAAGGATCCTCTTTTGCTAGAACTATAAAATAGATACTAATAACCAACCCTAAACACCCTTACCTAAAAGAAGAAAAAAACCCACCAAAAGCATATGGTGATAAATACTTTTTATCACCATATAAAGCATTATATGCTTTATAGAAATCAATTTTATAAATTTATTCATAAAATAAATACATTTATTATTTATTTATTATTAAATAGTAAATTAGTGATAAATAGTAAGTACAAGATTAATTAAAATTACTCTTAATTCCCATCCTCTAGCTCTGAGAATGTAAAAAGGCATTCCCCATCTTCCCAAGGGTGTCCCAACATCAGGGCATCACCAGAGTCCCCAGGGGCCAGTGTCTGGCAGTGGTGACAGCAGGATTTGTCATGCATGTGCTGGCCCCACTGGAGAGGAGCTCCCTGCTCCTTCCATGCTGGTCACAGCCTGCCTTGGCTCACCAGGGAGCCTCAGCCTGCACCAAGCCCAGCAATTCTGGGGCTGAATTGCAAGAGAAAAGACTCCTCATCTCCTCTCAATGCCAGCCAGTCTGACTTTTTCAACACCACCTACACATCAGGAGAAGAAACCAATGGGATTTCTCAGTCTGGGTCTAGGAATAAATCATTTAACACCTCATTTACACATGCTTATAATTAATGCACACTAGATTGCTGCAATGAAACAGTCCTGATAAAATATCTGAAATCCACTGGGCTGCAAGTGCATTGGTTTGGGGGTGTAGAAGGACAAATGAACCCCCCAAGAAATGGCTGATCCCACTGGCTCCCAATCTCTCTTTCAGTGGAAGCAGATGAGAGGAATTTGGGTCAGATTTCCTCCTTTGTAGTGTGCTGAAAGCATTTGAGAACCAGTTGCCATTTTGTAAAAAGCCCACACCTCTTATGGCCACAAATCTTCTCCTGCTTCCCCTCTATCAGGTGAGAGAGAGCCCTGGATTTGTGTACAGAGCAGAATTATCACTTTTTGTTTTACTGCATCATGAGGTGCCATATCTCTCATAGTAGCCCATCTATCTCTTATTCTGGTATAAAGTCCAGAGAAATTTTACTTATTTCACTGGATTTACAGCCCTGAGAATGACATCAGGATCCACCCACCTAGGATAGTTTATAAACCTAAAAGAACTTTTATCCATCAGCAGGAACTTTTATCCATCTGTGCAACACACCCTCTGTGCCAAGTACAGCTGGAGAAGAATTCTGCAGGCTTCCATTCTCATCCCCCAAACCCTCAATCATCCCCCTGGAGGCATCAAATCTAATCTGCCTCTAACCTGATTCCCCAGATGTGCTGCTTCCCCAGGGAGTGTGACTCAGAGGAGCTGCAGAACAAGGTGTAACTGGGCTGGATGGAGGGCCATGACTGCTTAGAGAACTGCAGCATAAGTGAGGTTCCTCAAAAAATTCACCACCACCTCCTCTACAGCGTCTCCTCTGAGTGTCGAGGCAGAGAGGAGACACCAGGAGAGCCCTGCATGCCTGAGAAGGGCTTGGATATGAGTTCAGGAGGTCAGGAACCTGTAAGCTGCAATAATTACAGCAGGTAATCTGCAGCAGCCTGACCACCTGCCACAGAGGGCAAGAGAAGTGTCCCTTGGAGGAGGCAGGGTTTTCCCTGCTGCCAGGAGGGATGTGGTGGGAGCAATCCCTGAGACACCACTTGTGTCCTTCAGTTTATGTGGGATCTCAGCACATCGTTCCCGATGTCCAGAGATGCCAGGAGAACCCTTGGGGGTCTCGGAAATCCTGGAATGTTGCCAAGAGTGTTTGGTGGCTTGATTTTGATCCATCCACAGAAGTGACAGCAGTTTGAGGACATGAGAATCACTTTAGAGTGAAGGGTGTAAAAGGGACACATTTAGAGGGTGAGATATAAACTTTAAGGTTTTTGGTACAGGGGGGTTATGGAGACAAGATGGAGGGATCAGGGCGTGTCTCGTCCTTCTTCTTTCTTCTTCTTGTCCTCCATCTCCTGTGGTGATGTTGGCACTTGGGGATTGGTTTATGGTGAAGGTGCACTTGCCAACATGGGTGAAAAGTATTGGAAAATAAAGGTAAATATCATGTACGTAGATTTTAGTATAAAAAGACATGACCGCCCCGTGGGTGATCAGAGTGCCCTGTGGCTGCCTTGCAGGTCAGACCTCTGTTGGGCAGACAGAAAATTCTGTAGATAAGAAACAATAAACAATCTGAAGAGCGAAAAGCTGAAGAGTCCAGACTCGTCCTTTGAAACGCGTCCACCCAAGAACCACCCTGCCCGTGTCAGGGCACAGACAGACAGACAGACACGACAAGTTTACCTGCAGAGAGCAGGAGGGCTCTGGAGCCTGTCATGTGCACAAGCAGATTGGCTCCCACAGCCCTTTCCCCACGGTGAAAAACATCCTGCAGGGATCTGTTCACCTGTCCCATTTTACAGAGCACCCCACAGGGATTTTCTCCAGGCCAGGACTGAGCAGGTGTCCAGGCTGCAGTGCTGCTCAGAGGACACCATGCCTAGGAGGCCAAGGAGGCAGCTGCTGTGCTGGGAACCAGGGCTTGGACAAATCCACCCATCACCCAGCTGGGAGCTGCTGAATTCCACCTTCCTGCAAGCCCATCTTCCACAAGAGCTGCTGTGAAGCCCAGCAAAACACCAAGTTTGGCTGGAAACACTGAATCAGTGATAACTGAGCCCTCACAGTCCTGCAGCAGCTCCTGGAGGAGCCTGCCCAGCATCACACCTGACACAAACCTCATGCCAAGAGGCATCTTGGAGCTGTACCTGGCTTCTCTGGGGCAATTCTGATGTTACCTGGGTCTGGGATTTGAGAAGTCAGCAGCCCTACTGACTGTCTCCTGCACATCACAACTTTGTAGATCTTGATTGCATCCCTCTCTATCTGCAGTTGTATCTCCAGGTTTGGCACATGAAGGTGAGCAGAAAACATCTCTGAAGACCTGTAGCCCCTCCAACTTTAATGAGGGAGGTTAGAATACTGACAGTGCTCTCACATTTCAACTCCTCCAAGCAAGAGAAGCTGTAATTTCTTCTCCCTCCTTGGCATTAGGGCAGTCAAGAACATGCCCAGGTGAGTTCTCACCTTAGATATTGGAGACTCTCTGACACCTATTTGTAAAGATTCCCTGGGACAGTACTAGAAAAGGATAAGAATTGTCCTCAAAGTGGCCTGAGCTCCCCAGCTCCCTTTCTCTGACTAAAATCTCATTCATAAGAGGTTCTTCCCTCAGTTTTAACCCAGACTCCTCTTTCAAATTCAGCACAGGCAAGGGAATCTGCCAGGCCACCTCAGTCAATCCCACCTTCCTTCTCCCCCAGCACCAGTGGGTTTCCTCTGCCATAACCCTGCTCACTAAGTCGTGACTGCAGGGGGAGAGCACACAGGCTGAGCAGATGGGCTGTGAGGGAGGAAGGCCTCACTTCAAGCACAAATAGCTGGTGGGAATTTAGCAGATGTGGTAAGAAAAATCTGGAGAGACAAGCATGAGGTGACAGGATTCCAATTTCAATCAAATAATGTGGAAGTCTCCCTTGGCAAGGAAAGGTTTTATCTTCCATCTTCTTGATTGCCTTGTCTTGAAGAAATGATGACTGATGCCAAGTGCCAGCACAGGAATGATCTGGAGTATTCTTCATTTAAGATCCCATATGACTCCCTGCCCTCACCAAATGGCTTTTTTTTCCACAAGGGAAATCCATCCTCTATAACCCAAATGTCCATAAGAAAAGACTAAAACTCAATTAAAGTCATAAAATTCATTAATTCTGTACCACATTCCATCCTGTTTATGTCCAGAGACAGAACTTTAAGATCAGACCTTCACTTCCCCATTATCAAATCAGGATGGCTCAGGAAATTTGGAACATTATAAACATCTCTACATCCAGCATATTGTAATATTCATTTGGCGTTAGAATTTCATCTTGGCAGAAGCACCAAAGTTATCACAGATGGGTATGAGGTTTTTTTCTTTATAAATATTACAGAGCCATTAATTAAACAGGGGAAATGAACTGTGCCAGGCAGCACTGCAGAGGGACAGGAAAGCACAGTCACCATTGGCCAGCACCTCAGACTGGATGTGGGATGAGTGCTCACAACACCAAACTGACAGCAGAGATACTCTGGCATCAACATTACTGCAGGTTTTAGAAGATATTTCAACAGGAAAATAATTTACAGACATTACTGGTGTTCAGAAGCAACGTTCCAGGTAACATGAAGGATTTTCAACCTTTTGAAACAAACCATGGTATTTTGGTTAAAGGACACGAAAGCTGTCCTCTCTAAGATGATTTCCTCACATTATCAACACCCAAAGACAACAAATTGGGCAATTCCTGCACCTGCACTCTTTCCTTCTTGCCCTGTGCTGGGATGTGGTCATGCAAAGCCCCCTCCAGTTCCCTGTGTTCTCTTCACCCTCTGCTAACCACACAGATTTAGTCAAAAGATTGTCCCCCTGCACACACTTGAAACAAAGCTCAAAGTCAAAACCTGCTGCTGAGGAGAGGAGGACCTTTTTCTTTAAATATAAGTGGTGCTGAAATGTCTAGGTTGCTCTAAAATAATCACAAACCCCAAAGTGACTTACTCTCATTGCCACAGCATCTAACATCAAAGAGAAGGAAATGTGTGAGTTTTTAGCAAGTGGAGGTTTCTGCATGAATACATCATGAGAGGAATATTTTTATAAACAAATCATCTGTGAAATGTTCTCCAGAACTAGTTCTAATTCTGCTTGTCATAAATAAATCTAGAAAAAATGTTTTGGTATCCCCAAATCCTGCATCAATTTTTGTGTGAAACACAGGTCTGTCAAGAAGGTCATATCTTTGAACCTGTTAGAAAACTTGCCAAAGCTCTCCCACTACATTTCTCCTTTTTTTTTTTTTTTTTTTGTTATGTACAGACCTTTGCAGATTCAATACAGCCAGATTGCAAAGGCTGCTCTTAGGTTTATTATTCCCTGATCCTCTTTAAACAAGGGCCCTAAATTCATCCCTGGTATAAGAGCTCTGCTGTCACTCAACTAAGATGCAGGACACCTATTTTGAGAATCCTGTGAGACACTGACTTGCAAACCTCTCCTTTGGAATAATCCCATGTCCAGGACATCAGACAGCTCATGGTCCCAACAGAGTGTCCAGTGAGACCCTCTTCCTTCCAAACATCTTTATCTGCACCTCTCTCTACATCAGCTGCTGGCAGAACTTAGGGGACTGGCTTCAGTGAAAAATGCAGTTAGACTTTAGGATGGAGATAGTTCATCAGCCAGGAGAGTTGAGAGGCTTTATGTGTCAACTCAAGGGCAGGAATTTATGAATTGCTTCCCACAACTCCTGCAATAACAAGCACAGGGCAGAAAAAGCAGCATTCAGCTAGGAGCTCACATAGGACTACATGGAAAATATCAGACCAAGCTGGAAATCAGGAGGGAAAAAAGATACAGGGTGGGCAATGGATCTGCCTGTGAGCGAGAGCTGGACTGCCCAGGCTCACACATTGATCTGCTTGATTCCCAGCCTCTCACTTAACAGTAATTAATTTGCATTGATGAGCACTGACCCCTGGAAAAGCTTGCCTACAAACCAAATAAACTCCACTGGTATTTTTTCCTGTCTCTTTCCAGCTCCCTCCTTTTGCTTTTCCACCCCTTTAAACCCCATTTCTTTTGCATCTGCACTGATTGCCCAGACCAGGACCAAAGAGAGAAAAGCATCATCGCTTACCAGAACTAGGAAATATCTCAGCACATCCATTCACCAGCCATTTCCCCTCTGCCTAGCCCGCAGAGCTGCTCCTGGAAGGTTTGCCCCTCTCTGCTGGGATGCCACAAGCCGGAGATTAGAAGCAAATGCTCTGCAAGCCAAGCCGATCATCCCGCTGCCAGCACACCCAGGTACTGAGGCAGGAGCGATGGAAAAGTCCCTCAGCCAGCAGAAAACACCAGCGCAGGCACACACACACCCCCAGCACTGAGGAGCAATGGCAGAGAGGGAGGGAGGGAGGAGGAGAGCAGATGGGAGGGGGTGGCTTGGGGAAACCAGGCAGCGGGCGATGCTAACGTGACAGATGTGTTGACTTTTAAGTTAAACAGGAAATTGAGGATGTTCGACGACGCAGGAGGAAAGACATTAGCTCACATTAAAGGCAAAGACTTTCCATGGTCTTTCCCTTCTTTGCTTTCTCTCTTTCACCCAGGCTTTCTCCTGTGATTTCTAGCTCTGCCTTTCCAGGCAGAAACAAGCCACGGTTGATGCTGACTCTGCCTGTGTGTCTGGGCAAGGCAGGAGCTGACACAGAATTCCCCATCCTAGCAGCGAGTTGGGAGACTGTTCTTTTAGTCCCTCTTCAACTCAGGCTCCCCTGACATTATTTAAACAACATCCTCTAGATGATATGAGTAAAAGAGAGAATGCTGAACAGGAGAACAAGGCTTTTAATTTGTCCCAGTTCTGGGTAGGGGAAAACACAGGGTCAAAATCCTGATTTAGCTTATGTAGAATAAGCAGCAGAAAGTGGAAAAAATTGATTTAAATGCAGGGGAAATAAAGTGTCTTGGTGCACTCAACTTCCCCATGAATAAACCTGATTTTTCCACAGTCCAGACAAGGGTGACCAGGCTGAGTCTGGGGGATAAGAGCTGGACTGTGAGGGTCCACAGGTCCAGGGGAATGTAACTCCAGGGCAAGGCAGCAGGTCTAGGCAGCAGTGAAATGTGAAGAGAATTGGGGAAATCAAAGCCCACTGATCTCTTAGTTACAGCCTGGAAAACCGAGTGTAGGAAGGCAAAGCACACTGGGTTAGAGCTAGACCTCAGCCACCAGAGGTTAGGGCAGGAAGAGAATGGCCCCACCACAAACCCATGGACAGAAGATCAGCTAGGACACAAGGACTCTGTTCCTGTTTCATGAGCTGGCCCTCCCTGCTGGCTTTTTCCACTGCCTTTGGCACAAGGAGGAAGAGCTCCCTTGTCATCCCTGCGGAGCTGGGTGTCAGCCACAGCCCAGCCTGCACAGCTGAACCTTTTTCCTTCATCTCCCCACCAAAACTTTGTCCCTAGACCCACATGTAGAGGGTCAAGAATATCTCTTCTGTGGCATGAATGGGCCCCCAGGGTGAGATTAGTGACAGGACTCCTTTTTTTTCTAGCAGCTGTGCATTAGGTAAAGAACAGAAATCTGCTATGGGCACTTGCTCCATAAAGGAGTGAAACACTCAGGTTTTGGTGCAATCTAGCCTGCCTCCCTGTTTGCATGCCATTCTTCCCCACCCCCTCACTGTCCCTGAGCTGTGCTGTTGGCCTCCCTTCAACATTTTAATGGAGTATTGACAGTGATCCATTCCCACTCCAAACAGATGAACCTGACTTGCATCCCCAGATTCCCATTTGCTGAGCCAGCCCAAGCAGGAGAGTTTGGAGCATCTCCTTGGATGGATCAGCTGCACTTTCCAAAAGCATTCCTTTTTCTGGTTAGAGGAACAGCTTGGAAAAGTCTAGCAAGGATATTACACTTTGGAAAACTGCTGCCTCGGGTCTCTTGTCCCTCCTCCTGCCTGCTGCCACGCTCCCCATCTCAGCAATTATTTATAAAGCTCCGTGTTCTTTCCTAATTGGGATGTTCCCCTTCCCCTTGCACGTCACTCCTGTGTCACTCTGTATCTGGGCCCCTGGTGACCTCTTGGAGTGCTTGGCAAGGCTGGCAGCAGCCAAATGAGTCATCAGCAACCTGCTGGCATCTCCCTCCCTCCCTCCATCCAGCCATGGCCCCCCTGGCTCCCACCGAGCCTGGCTGCAGCCGGGGAGGCCTGGTGGAGTTTAAAGCTGTCTAATCCCCTGGATAATTCATGAAAAGAGGATTACCCATTCTGTGCACAGCCCTTAACCTAAATAGAAACCAGCCTTCCCCTTGCATTACAGCTCCTGTGGCATGGAAGTGTTTTCCCTGCACTGCTTCCCCATCCCATCCAACCTAGGGGTTAACTCTGCTCTTGCTCAAATCTGGGACAACCTGGTTCTAACCCATGGAGCTACAGTGACACAAAACTGGGTTTTGTAAAGCAGAGGTGAGACTGTGTTCTGTGAACAGCAGCAGGATCAGTGCAGACTCATCCCCAGAAGCACATTCTCTCCCTAATAAAAGGCAAACTCCTTTGTGGGGTCCTGCCCCAGGACCTGGGCTCTGGCTCACCAGGAGCTGGGCTATCCCTGCTGCCACAGGGTACAGCCAGGGAGGTGGTGAAAAGGGAATACTTAACCTGTTACCTTTCCTGCATGCAGAGATGGAGGGATAGACTGATGCAGGAGGGATTCCTGATGGATTCAGCAGCTTCCTGGGAGACCACAGCAAGCCTCACCTCTCCCCTCATTTCCTCTCTCCTTATTTTCCTGAGCGTGTCTCCTCACCTTCCTCTTGTTTTCCTCCTCTCCTCACCCCCAGATGGTGAAATGAGTTCTGACCCAGCCACCACAGGCTCCCCTTTCCTACAATGCCTTTTTTTTTTCTTTTTTTGGCAGTTAAAGTCCTTATGGGACTTTAGTCACCGTAACATGAAAGCATTCATTAGCACAGGAGTAATTCCATAATCTCTTCAGAAGAGAACAATTTCAGAGGTTCAGCTGGAAAATCAATTTGCCAGCTTGACGATGCAGGAAGAGGATTTTTCAAGGCTGGCTTTGGCTTCCCCAGCAGGACTTTTATCAACCCTGGGGCTTGGTGGCCAGGAAGAGGCCACCCACAGCAGCTCTGAGGGGACGTGGCAGGACCTGGGGCTGTCATTTGGCTCAGGCAAGGAAGGGAGCTGTGGCAACTGCAGGAGGAGCCTCAGAACCAGACCTGTCTCACCAGGTTTTGCCCAATGTTGTGCTGTACTGGTGGGACAGCACCACCATGGGTCATGGGGAATTTTCCTGCCTTTTTCATCTCTCATACTTCATTTCACCAAAGCAGTGCTCCCAGCTCAGAGCATGAAAGGGATGCATCTCAAGCATCCTGCCTTTTCCCTGCAGTTACAGGCTGAACTAGACTCTTGCACCTCCTGTACCAAGTACCTGCCCATGTGCTCTTCCTCTCCTCATGGAATTTTTCACACTTTGACTGTGCTGACAGAAGCTGGGGCCCTCACCCTGCCTGCAGGCACACAGCAGCCAGATTGGCAGAAGTCATCTGCAGGTGCAAGGCTGACTTTAGGGAAGCATCCAGCTCTGTGCTTGCAGGCTGGGGGCTGCCTCAGAACCTGAGTGGGCTTCCACCTCCAGCTCAGCTCAGATCCTTCAATCAGAAGTTGTCAGGTACCAGAGATTTTCATTTAAAGATGTTCCAGAACACAAATAGGTGCAAAAAGCTGCTTCATGGGACAGACCTCTCAGAATTTGGCAAGCTGAAGTGGAAGGCTGTCTCCTGTCAGCTGCTTTTTGGTTCTGGCTTTGATGTTCCCAAAGGGTTCCCCAGCACCCACACTACACAACTGCAAAGTTGTGTTAGGAAAACCCAAGGTGTCCTTGCAGATCTGATCTCCAGCTGAGTCCATCTGACAGTGGTGGACATGCTTTTGACAGCAGGGCCACGAGGAGGAGGAGAAGCAATAGGAGTTATTTAGGACCTCTTGGAACTCTTGAGACCCAGGGCCCCAGTGTGGGTGCTGCTACCTGTGGCAGCTCTCTTACAGTGAAGGGAGAATTCCCCTGCTCCTTCTGATGGAAGAAGGCTTTTCTATTGTGATTCAGAAGAAGCCATGGATGCTGCCTCTGCTCCCTCTCCTTCCTCCAGGCTGTCCTCTAGGAGTCTGACCTACTGCATGAACTGTTAGGGTCCTGTGTCATTTTGGGCAGAGGCACCAAGGTGTATTCCCAAATGAGCAGCAGAGGTTGGGCTCAGTGCCTGGGATGATCAGTGCAGAACTGTTGTATGCTCAGTATCTGGCTAAGTAAACCAGAGAATTAACCCTTATCCTCTCCCTTCCCCCAAGTGATAACACCAGGGACACAGAGGAGACATGAAACAGCAGTTTTTATGCCATGCCAGACACTTGACTTTCTCTCAGCCTAACAGAAGCTTCTACTCTGACTCCTCATGGCAGGAGTCCCCCATAAGCTCTAGTGGGTGCTTACAAGTTTCCAACCTGACCACAGTCAGGGATCCCCCTCAGCACACACAGAGCACTGCATGCTCCTCCCCTGAACATTATCACCATCAGGCTGTTACTCTTTTCCTTTTTTTCTCGAGATGAGGTCATCCCTGACAAGTAATATCCTTGCAGGGCCACTTTTTGCCCATTATTTTAATGGGATCTTGGTGTCACAGATCATATTGCTGCAGTTTGATGCATGTAATAAAATTTTCCCTTGAACAAACACTTGTCCTCCAAAAGAAAAATAATCCCTGCAGAGATTGTGCTACAGGATGTGCTGTGGGCATGCACACATGCACGGGAACTTGTCACCACAGCACCTGCATCCCACCACAGCCACTGTGCAGAGAGACAGCCCTACTTTCTCTTTGTGGCTCCATTTAACCCTTCCTAGGAGGAGAGACTAACTGCAGTTTTATTCTTTAGCTGCAGTTAGACTCTGGTGGAGAGGAGGGTGCAGGGAGGATGGTGGCAGTGGGTGCAGGACAGCTCGGGGTGTGCACACAGGCACGGCACACTCACAGCCCGGGGTGCCACCACCACCAGCACAGCCCTGCATGGCTCCATGGGGACAGCACAGCCCCTGTGCCCGAGCAAACAGCTCCCGCCTGTCCCTGCCAGCCCATCCCGGACAGGGCACACACCAGGAGCACTCCGGTGCTCAAGTTCAAACTCCACAGCGCAGCAGCTCCGGGCAGAGAGCGAAGGCAGCAAAGCGGGGCTGGTTTAGATCGTCCCCAACTGCCCCGACCCTTCAACCCCATCGCACTGACCCAGCCCCTGCGGCTCCCTCCGATCCATCCCAACTCAGCCCCTGCAGTTCCCTCCGATCCATCCCAACTCAGCCCCTGCAGCTCCCACCGATCCATCCCAACTCAGCCCCTGCGGCTCCCTCCGATCCATCCCAACTCAGCCCCTGCGGCTCCCTCCGATCCATCCCAACTCAGCCCCGGCGGCTCCCTCCGATCCATCCCAGCTCAGCCCCTGCGGCTCCCTCCGATCCATCCCAACTCAGCCCTTGCGGCTCCCTCCGATCCATCCCAGCTCAGCCCCTGCGGCTCCCACCGATCCATCCCAGCTCAGCCCCTGCGGCTCCCTCCGATCCATCCCAACTCAGCCCCTGCAGCTCCCACCGATCCATCCCAACTCAGCCCCTGCGGCTCCCACCGATCCATCCCAACTCAGCCCCTGCAGCTCCCACCGATCCATCCCAACTCAGCCACCCACTCCGCGCCCTTGCGCATCTTCTTTTTCACCTTTTGTTTTAGTTTCTTTTCCCTGCCCCGGCTGTCCCCGTGTTCCGGGGGCACAGGGAGCGGCCGGTCCTCACCTGGTGCGGCCCCGGGGCAGTGCGGGCGGTGCGGGGTGCGGGGTGCGGCGCAGCGCGGCTCTGCGCTCGCATCTCCTCTAGCACTGATGCAGTCCTGCCAGGAGCCGCATGCCAATGATGCGGACCCGGGGATCCCAGCCCAGGAGCCCCAGCGATGGGAGGGAGCCCAGCGTGTCCTACCCGCTTCCCTGCGGTCCCCAGCCCGGCTGCGGAGCGAGAGGAGGCAGCGGAGAGAGCGAGGAGCTGCGCAGCAGGCAGGGAGAGAGAGGCAATGCTTGTGTAATTTCATCACGGTAATAAAATCCAACCCAGAGTCTAAGTGTTGCAGCTCTCTAGCAGAGTTCTTCATTACACGAGGGCTTTTTCTTTTGTTGTTTTTTTGTTGGTTTTTTTTTTTTTTTTTTTTTTTTGGGTGTAATTGCTGACATGCAGGAATGTTTCTAGCTGGAAGCAGAGGGGAATCCCAGCATGACTGAGCATCCTTCATCTCTCCACTTCATATATTATTAGACCATTGCTATATTTGAGACCCCTCTCCACAGGATGGCTAGGGTAGGGGCATGTTTCAGACAAAATCCTGGGAAAAGCCTGTTCTGTTTAAAATTCCCTTGTGTTTATAATTTGCGAGCTCATTGCCAGAAGAGTAGCAGGAAATATCCAACTGTCCATGCAATTTGGTGCTGGAAAGAGACCATGTGGACACAGCAGAACTGAACACAGTTTGCCCTGGAAATCCATCCCCGCCATTCTGTGTTATTAAAAGAGATAAGCAGTAACATGAGGAGGTGTCTTACTGAGGAGCAAAGCATGCAACTCCTAAGAAAGCCTTCTCAGTGCACATGGGGGGCATGTCCACACCCAGCAACATCTCTCCATGCAGAGGTGCCCAAATTAGTCCAGATAATGAGAGCAATATTTTCACTGACAGATTTTTATTGCTGCTTCTCCTAACCTAAAACTGAAAGGCAGCATGGATCCACAGGCTTTTCAGAAACAAAACAGGGGCGGATTTACAGGGCAGCATGAATTCCTTGTGCTTGAGCAGAGAAGTGGAAGTGAAACCCCAGCCAGCCACCCTGCCTCTGTCAGCAGGTGACATCTGGAAAGCCACTTTCCCACTCTGTGCCTCAGTTTCCCCACCTGTAAGCCAGCACTGGCACTACTGGCCCCTCCAGGCGGTACAGCCACTAGAGATTGTCACTCCTTTGCCTGTTTCCAGGGCTCCTCCAGACACATATTCCACCTTTCCTCCCTGGCCTCTATGTTACTGCACCCCCTCAGCCCACCTGATCTGAATCTCCAGCTCAGCTGTGCTTGTACTAATTGACAGCATTCCAAATGGGGCCTGTAAATTCTCTGTTTATCTGATGGCTTGCTGATACAGTTCCTGTGACTGCACTGGTGGCATCGCTGCCATACGGAAAAAGCAGTAGGTGATTAATTCAGACCTTTTTTTTTCTTTTTACACCCACTCATAAAAATTGGAACTTGAATCTGAGGTTCAGCTTTATTCTGCCTTGCACAGTACATTAGCTTAATTGCATTTTGTGTTTGGTACAGCACACCAATCACTTTGATGTGGGAGCACTTCAGAAGTCAAATTATTACCAGAACTCCTGCACATTACAGGCCAAGTATCAAGGCCTTGGCAAAGCTAAAAAGAGCCAGTCTATCACCATGCCACTGAGCACTGCTTGCTTGCCTGTCACTGCTTCTGTGAGTCCTCCAGCTCATTAATAGCTCAAATTCCTCTAATCCCAGGAGCTCTGTTTGCAGGTGTCCGATCCATGCTCAGGAAGCACAGCACCCTTCATGCTGTGCTCTCCTGGAAAGGGCTTGGGACAGTCCCAGCCCCATCCCAGGGGCTGTTGGAGGGAGACTGCTCTGCCTCATGTCCCCTTCCACTTGCAGGAGGGTTTGGAAGAGAGGAGAGACTTGACAAGGACACTGGGGGCTTGTCTCCATTCCCTTGCATCTTCCTACTGTTTCCCATGCAGCAGAGATCTAATTCAGGTAAACTTGTATTAAACCTCACTGCAGAATGAACAGAGAGGGAGGCAATAAAGCTGGGAGGCGTTCTTTGCTAATGCATTGTGGTTATCAGAGTTTCTAATTACCTCTGCACCCTCCTGTGCTCTCTCTGTTAATCACTGCTGCCTGTATCCAGGTACCTCAGCCAGACTGAGCCATTTTCCCTGGTGCCATATGGTGGAGCAGGGACCCCCGTGGGCTGCCTGACATCCAAGGCAGCAGGATGGGGAGGCCTCACATCTTTCTGTTCCAAAGAGCACATTAATGAAATCTGCAGCAGTCCGACTGTCTCAGAGCCATTGCAAGGAGCAAATGGAAAACAAAGCAGAGCTGCAATGAAGAAGTGCCTGGCATGGAGATGGATAGAATTATATAAGCTCTTATATCCCAGGGAAACAGGGGACTGTGCAAAGGCTGATCATGAAGGTGTATTAACCAACACAACTACACAGGCAAAGAGAGCTTGATCTAACCCCACAAACTCACTAAACACAGTGGAAAGCTCACAGATCTACTGTGAAGCAGGGTGGGATGGGAGATCTGGCCAATCCATGTGAATAGAGCAGAGCCCCACAGTCAAAATCAAGCCATTTTCCTCTTTTATGCCACCTCAGCAGTTTCTCTTTTGCCTCCTTGCATGAAGCAGACACCAGGGACCCTTGCACTGAGGTGCAGAGCTGGCCAAAGCAGGGTACCCTCCTTCAGCAGTGCTCAGATGCTGTGGGGAAGGTGTACAAAGCAAAACAAGGAGCCAAGTGGTGAAGAAGCAGCCTCTGGGATGGCTCACAGGCTTTGGAGTGAAAGGAAGGTAATTAGAGGGAAAGCAGGGCTCTAAAAATACACAAACAATGCATATTTCATGGCTCTGCCAGAGCCAGGCTTACATGCCTGGCACTTACTGTGAGAGGCACTCGGTACCACGGGGTGCTGTGTGACCAGGGGAGGGTCAGCTCAGGGCTTTTAGGGTGGCTTTAGGGCTCCCTCCACACAGAGACACTCACATAGGTGTGGGGGGCACACACAGCACTCACACACACACTGTGTCCCCCTGAGCCGTGGGGGCACAGAGGTGATATGGGGACCTCCCAGCTGACCTGTCCTTGGAGGTGTCCATATCCTAGCAGGAACCAGGAGGGACCAGCTTTAAAGTCTGCCAGGGGTTAAACAAGTCCGAGGGGTGAGGATTTGAGGCGGGCAGTGACAGCAGGAGCTGGGTGGTGCCTCCTCTCAAGGTGTGCAGTGGCAGCAGGAGCTGGGTGGTGCCTCCTCTCAAGGTGTGCAGTGGCAGCAGGAGCTGGGTGGTGCCTCCTCTCAAGGTGTGCAGTGACAGCAGGAGATGGGTGGTGCCTCCTCTCAAGGTGTGCAGTGACAGCAGGAGCTGGGTGGTGCCTCCTCTCAAGGTGTGCAGTGACAGCAGGCTGGTGGTGCCTCCTCTCAAGGTGTGCAGTGGCAGCAGGAGCTGGGTGGTGCCGCCTCTCAAGGTGTGCAGTGACAGCAGGCTGGTGGTGCTGCCTCTCAAGGTGTGCAGTGACAGCAGGAGCTGGGTGGTGCCGCCTCTCAAGGTGTGCAGTGACAGCAGGCTGGTGGTGGCTCCTCTCAAGGTGTGCAGTGACAGAAGGAGCTGGGTGGTGGCTCCTCTCAAGGTGTGCAGTGACAGCAGGCTGGTGGTGCCTCCTCTCAAGGTGTGCAGTGACAGCAGGCTGGTGGTGGCTGCTGCTCCCCGCTGGTGACAGCTGGCCAGCCAGAAACAGCCCTTACCTCCCCTCCCTCCACTGCTTCTGCTAATGAAAATTGCTTACAAAAGCCAGAATCTGGACTTAACAGAAGGGAAAGTCCCCAGCAATATTTGGTTGCACCTTCAGTTACACCTGATAAGCAGGATTAGTAATGCAGATAACAAATACAATGTAAAGAGCTATACAGGTATTAAGTGTGATTATTGGTATTGCTGCCTGATTGCTGGCAGATATAGATAAAATGCATATGGAGTCAATCTGGATATCAAAACAATAGCTCTCAGTCCTCTGTGCTGTGGGTTTGCTGTGAAGGGATTGTGTTGGCAAGACCCAGAAACAAATTAGGAGGAGAGAGCACAGGGCAAAGGGCCAAAGCCACATTGCCAGAAAGAGACATTGCTGCTGCCTGGTCTGGGGAAGAAGTCAGCTTGAAGTGGGGAAAAAAGAGTTTTACACTGGATACACTGCAATGTGAAATCTGCAGAGGTCAGGGTTTGGGTCTGTGACAGGTCTCAATGCCCCCAGTTGAGATGGGGTGTGTGGACATTCACACACAGCCCCCACTGGCTGGGCCCTGCTGCTCAGTGCTGCTCAGGAGCCCCTGGCTGGCTGCTCTCACTCCTGCAGCACCAGCCTTGTCACCCACCTCGTCACCAATGAGCTGCATAAAAGGAGAGATCAATTACTGTAGGTAGGAGAAATGGGGGGAAATACCTCAATGCATTCTGTATTTTCCTCCAAAATCCCTACTGAATGTAGGGAAATAGGGGGGAAAACAATGCATTCCATATTTTCCTCCAAAATTCTGAGCTTTTCTAATTAAGGCTCTGTTTCCATAAAGCATAATAATACTTTTTTTCCTTAAATTAGCCTGTTACTTTCTGATTGACAGGAGCTCCTGATTATCATGGCAACCCAAAGAGCTGCACATCTCCTGGAAGACCAGGAAATCCCAGCACCGACTGTGCTTCTGAATGCTGCCCCCATTGCCTTCTCAAAGAGGTGGTTCAGGCTGCAAAACACAACCTGCATTTGTGCCCTCCAAGCCAAAGGGGCTTCTGAACCATCTAAAACCCACATGACATCACTGATGCAGAGATTTCAGGGCAAAAGTGCAGTCACTGTGTCAATATCAACTTACCTGAGCTGGAAAGCTGAGCTGGAGAGGCTGCACCACACCAGAAAAATAAGAAATTTACATTGTGGTAAATACTTCGCTGAAAGCTATTTGTGTCATAAAAATTTCAGTTTTCCAAAGAGTTCTTACAAAAAAAAGAGTTCTTAAAAGGTGCCACTGGTGCCTGCTGTGACAGGCCAGGGGATGTGATGTCAGATGCCAGCCGTCAGCAGCACCGTGGCCTGTGAGCAGTTCAATGTCTCTCATCCAGCAGAAACCATTCTGTGAAACAGTCCTGAGTGAGAAAGCAGTGGGACTTTGGCAGGTCTAGGTGTGAGAGCAAAGCTAATGAGCACAGCAGGACCCCCAGCACTGGACTAAATACACAACCTAAGAGCTGCATCCTCCAGGTTCACCCTACACATTTTTTTTTTTTGTCCCCCTTTCCCCCTCTCTTTCTCTAATGATTCTCTTCTAGGTTGAAAATCCCATGTACTAGCACAGTGAACCATTAAAGAGCAGCTCACACATCCTTTTTCTTCCCCTGTTTTCATCTTTCAAAATGAAGGAATATATTGTCAGGCTAACTCTGACTTTGCAGGGCTCTAATGAGTTAGTCAGAGTTTATTTATGTGGAAAGGATGAATGGTTCCCTACATGTTAATAGCACAATCATCAGCAAACCCCTCAGCATTAATATTTAATGTCCTTTGTTATGTACATGCCTGGCTGTTATTCAGAGAGGGGGCTGAGTCAGGAGAGCAGAAACTGCTGGGAATTGAATAAGCACTATTTGTGGGGTTTCTCTGAGTGGAAAATGGAAAGTAGAAAAGATGTTGTTTTTATGTGTGGCAGCCCAATTGTCAGGAAACTGCATTTCTGGATAGTGTATAATTCATGCAGGGAACTGCTGCAATGGAACTCTGTGGCTTTTTGCATTACCCGATTTCTTTAATTTCTAGGTATTAATTGTTAGGTTTATTAACCTTGCACATCCACAGCACAGTCTATCTCCCATTTTTATCTAGATCTCCTGCAAGTCAGACAACAAAGTAAAATAAAGATGTGAATCCTACACGATTAGCACTTCTCTTTTATATACACAGACAAATATATTAAGTCTGTATATAATATTAAACAAATATTAATCTTAAATCTGTTCTTCCTCTGTACCCACTGTGATAGAGCTGCCAGTTACAGATGGTTCCATCCTGCTCCCCTCTACAGAACAGATATCAGCAGGGTTTTTCCAGATAGCAGAGCTATGCCTGTTCTTCAATTTAAATTGCCCATAAATGCTCCACTAGCAAAACCTTTCCATATTTCCATGAATACTCTGTAACTATAGCAAATGGCCTAAGCCTGGTGCACAATACTCAGATGATCTGAGTGATTTTTCAGAACACTCTGATAGATGTGGGCATTTAAGGGATAAGAAAATGTGCTATATTGCATTACAGAGAAATTAAATACCAAGCTGTAATTTCAGATGCAAAGGCTCAGGTTTCAGCTTTTTTCTTACTCGTCTGGAAGAGCCTTTATTCTTGAAGCTGTGAATTTCTGGGGAATTTCCTTAAGGGAAGCAGAGGGGCCTCTCCCTCCTTCAATAAAAGGCAGAGAAAAAGAGAAGCTTTGTTATTTTCAAACAAAGTCACCTTAGCTGTTCACTGTCTTTGCTTCTCATCCTATGCACAAGGCTGCTGGAAGCTGCATCACAATTTAGGGAGTTTATTGTGTGCAGGACAGGAGGCACCACAGCCAGGCTGCTTTCCAGCAATGCATCTGCAGGGGGAAAGGGATGGGGAGATGTTTCCATAGAATGCAACTGGAAATCGTGTGGGGAAAGAAAGAACGAATCGCTGACGATCCTGGAAACATCTCAGGTATTTGCACCACTGGGTTGTAACCTTGCGGTATCATCGACCACCGCCGAGGCTCGGTGTGAAGTGGTCATTGGGCAGAAACCGGGTGTAAAAATGGAGAGAAAGGGGAACATTGCCCTGAGCAGAAGTGAAGAGGAGGAGGAAGAGGAGGAGGAGGAGGAGAGGAAGCGGAGAGAAGCATCGCTCTGAAAGCGCAGGGACAGAGCGAGGAGCCAGCGCCTGCGAACGGCCGCGCTGCAGTGCGGAGCCGCCTGCGGCAGGGGGCGCCAGGGAGCTGGACGGACGCACGGACGGACAAAAGGACAGACAGACGGACGGATGGACGGACGGACGGACGGAGAGACGGACGGATGGACGGACAGACAGACGGATGGACGGACAGACGGACGGATGGATGGTCAGACGGACGGCCCCTGCCGTGGCCAGGGGGCATCCAGAACTCCACAAAGACCTCGAGAAATTCGGCAGCCTCCTAACTACTCCCGTCTACCAGCAAAAAAGTTAAACAGAATGCGGAGAGTAAATAAAGTCACAAAATCTGCAGAGCCCTTGGTGTAAAGAGATGAGATGGCAGCTGGATGATGTGCTGGCAGCATCACACTACTGAGGCAGCAGATAGGCACAAGTGGTTGTTTTTCATTCTAGCAGGTATTTTATCCTGTATTTATGTCAGTAGTTCTGTCCTAGCACCCAGGTGTCACAGTCCCCTGGGCTCACCCCTGAGGAGCTGCATTTGCCTTCACAGAGCTGCCTAGAGATCATCTGCAAGTGTGGGCCAGCAGATGAGCTACTTCAAAGAAGAAAATGGAGATTTGCTTTCCTGCTTTCAGCCTGTTTTGATATAATATCCATGCTCTATAATATCAATGTTACATGCAAACATAATGATGACACATCTGTATACATGTCTGCATTCCTGTTACCTGCAGGTCCTTCAGGAAGTCAGAGGTGCAATTCTGCATTTGCTGATCTCCAAAGCCCCACAATTTACTGACCTTTTCCCAGTTTTTTCCCCCTCTCCTCGGGATCCAGCTGAATGCCAGTTGCACATGCAAGTGTGCCTCCTAACAGGAATTTCCCTAGAGGGGATTAGGTAGGGCCCCCTTTTATACATCCCCCAGGGCAAAACAACAAGGAAACCCTCAAGCTTTTGTCCTTGCAATGTGTGTGATATTTGAGTTCATGAAGAAAACACACCCTTTGGGAGGTGCATGACTCGTGCTTATGTCCTCTGCAGCTACAAGTAAAAGCACAGTGTCAGAGGGTCTCACAGGCTGTGTGACAGGTCAGCATGTGACCTCAAACACCACTGGCAAGACACAGGGGGTGCTATCCTCAGCAGGGATGGGCACACAGGCTTGCTTGATGCTAATAAAGATGCTTTTGTGTTGTTCCAGCTGGAAGCAGGAGGGACTGGATGCCCCACGAGAAAACTGGCTCTCATGTGATTTCCAGATTGTTTTTTTCATATCCCATAATCTGAAATCACATTAGAGACAGAGCCCAGTCCTGCTCTGAGCTCCTGGGGCACCCAGTGGCTCGCTGCTCCTGGCCCAAGCTCACATAGATGGCTTCTCTAAACACAGCTGTGCAGCACCACTGTGGGACAGCAGCCAAATATCTGTGTTCAGTGGAAAACACAGAGCTGGAATTGTTGAGCAACATGCAGAAACCTAAACTGAGTAGCTAGGAGATGCCTGAGTACCACCTGAGTGTGGTGGGATTGCCAGGGCACTGCAGATTTAATTTCTGGCCTTCTTTTGAGCTTCAAGCAATCCAGTGCATGAATGCTCAGAGAGGTGGGAATGGTGCTGCAGAGCAGAGCAGGGACACAGAGGAGATGGGTGGCACTGTCTGTCCACCACAGGCAGTGCTCAGTGCTCCTGCTGCTGCTCCACGTGCACAGCAAATGGAAACTCAACTTCTTTTCCCTTTTCACTCCCTCTGCACACATCTTAGCACCAGTTACCTCCCTGGATCTGCTCCTCTTGCTGGAGCAGCTGCCTGCTGAGAGCTGAGACTCTTCAATGCCACACAGCCCCAGCCCTCCCCAGAAGGAAGCATCTCATCCTCATCTCCAGCAGGGACGAGGTGCCAGCCAGTCAGCAGCCTCATTTGTCTGAGTCCAGCCTTGTCCCTGCTTTGTTTGCTTCTTCTCATGGCAACAGACAAGCTTCAGAGGTTTTTCACCCACTCATTTTACCTGATAACAGCCTTGAACCAGCATCTGTTTGCCTGCAGGCACAACTTCTCGCTGCTAGTTGGGACCTATTTCTTATGAATTGTTGCTAAATGATATCACTTTGGAATGAGCTCCCAACAAGCTGTGTCTGTGCTACCTAAACTCCAAAACTCCTGAAACTCGCTACTGCTGGTGTCCAAAGGGTACAACAACCAGAGATGTCAAACACACGGGATTCAGCCTTCATTTTGCTCAAATGGCACTAGGAAAAATGGCTCTTTCTTGTTTGAAAAAGCCTCTTCCTGGAGGCACAGAATGCAGGTGCAGGGGGCTGCTCTCTGCTCACCCAGGCATACCTGAGGCTGCCTTTTTCCTGCCCATGGGAAAGCTCCTGTTCTGCTCCCTGCTGTGGCTGGGAGTGCTCCTGCACCAGTGATGGTACATGCCTGGCACTGCTGGGCTGTGAGCTGAAGGAACAGCAAAATGACAACCAAGGTCAGCAGATGAGCATTATCTGGCTCACCCCAGCCAGCACTGGTATTTGGGGTGCTCTCTCAGTGCTGCTGCACGCTGCTCACCCTGCCCTGCTGCTCTGCTGCTGCAGGCACTGAGAGGTGATGCACGGTGGAGACTTGCACTCAGCTCCTTCCTCAGCTTCCAGGTCTTCATTTGACTAAGAAATGTGGCTATTTCAAAACCTTTCACAGAGCTGGTTCAAGCACAGGGACCCCTGTGACCTCCAGTGTGGAGTTGGTTCTTGCAGAGCCTTTTTAGATTTCAGCTTCTCTGGCTGGTGGTCAGATGCTAAAAGGGACAAAAGTGTAGCTCAAACACAAAAGTGGCAAAAATGGCCCAGTGAATAACAGAGTTAAAGTGGGGCTGGGTCAGAGCTGTAGCTTGGTCACCACCCAGACAGGGCTGAGCTGCAGGTGTGGAGCTGCCTGTCCCTGTCAGGGGGGATGCTTCCCGCAGAAATGTCACAGGGATGCTGCCAGGGGACCTCAACCTGCCTGGGGGGAGCAGGATTTAGTAGGAGAAACATCAAGTGTGATTGTTTTGAGATAGTGCAATTTTTAAAAATTGGCACAGAGACCAGTTGGACACCACAGACACTCTTTGAGCATCACTGAGTGTCCAAGGCCAGGTTGGAGGGAGCTTTGAACAACCTGATCTAGTGAAAGATCATGATGGGGGGTTGGACTAAGATGATCTTTGGGGTCCCTTCCAACCCAAGCCATTCTATCATTCTGTGATCTGTGCTCAGTCTGGATGTTCAGCCCAGCTACAAAGCACCAAGGGTCCCAGCTCTGGTCACAGCTGCCTATCTCCTATTTTCAGCATCACATTTTAACTCTTGGTTGCACTGGCAGGCTGTCATTCCCTCACACTGGTGTTATTGTAAAGGAGTGATCAATACCATTTTTAAACACTCCTCTGACATGTTTTGGACCTGACCATGTTGGGTGTGGGACCAAAGACAAACACAGCCACACACTCAGACACACACTCCAATGTGCAGACACCCTCCACAGCCTCATGTTTCTTGCTGGCTGATGAACAAGGGACCAAATGATCTGAGGGAATGTAACTTAGCACCAGGACCCAGTGCAGCACAAAATCCCACTTGGTGCCAAGGACTTGTGATTTATGCTTTTGTTTCTGCAACAACAGAGAGAGGCATAAAATTTATTTTTTTTTTTAAAAAAAGGAGCTTTGCTGGATTTTCCATCCCCTGCCGAGACACAAAGCCGAATGGGGGCCAGTATTCCCAGCAACACCCACGGTTAAGCACCAGTGCTGTTGCCAACTCCTGCAATCTTATCACAAGCACCACAGAGTTTGCTTTCCTTTCTTAAAGCCCCAACTCCTGGAGTCATGGGATTAAGCAGGCAACTCAGCTTTTGATTTTAATAGCAGCTTTTATCCCTCACTGTTAAGAAGAAAAGCTTTTGACTGGGACAGGTTCAAACCTACAGAAACAATAAATAAGAGTATCTGCTTAAAATCTGGTATTTTTTTTAAAGCCAATTTTATTTGGAGAAAGAGTTTTGAACATTTTGGAGGGCAGAACTTGTCAGCAGCTAAAGGAGACCCTTAAAGAGCTAAAAAAATTAGTCTCAGCTGAGAAGATGCTGCAGGGGGAAAGTAGACTTGGGTTTTCAATTCTTTGTCCTGTCAGAAAGATCAGCAAAGGGAGAACACGTGGGTTCAGTAGCTAAGGCAAAGCACATTTTCTGTAAAGAAGCCAACATTAAATTTCAAAATGTGAAGACTGAGCCTCCCTAGAAAGGGAATTAAGCCCAGTAGATAAGCTTTTGTCCCAAGGTGAGACTGATGGATGATACTGATCTATCAGTGCTCTAGAAGAAGGAGAGAGGGATCACCATCTTCCCTTTTGCAGCACTTGCTCCATGTGTTGCAGTCCTACAAAACTGTCAGAGGGATGGACAGATGTCCCCAGTGGTTGCAGCCCCCAGACCCACATGGGTGATCTGCTCTGGCTCTTCTGCTTCTATTGCAACTTATTTGGATCTGGAGCTGCATGAAATTTTGTCCTATCAAATGCCAAAAGCAACTTCAGTGTGAAACAAATAGTTAAGATCAATAATTACTCAGATGCCCTCAGAATGGGGCCATTCACTCTTTTGCTGCAATTTTTAACACTTTTAAGTTGAAAAAGCTTATATGATCCTTGAACACATCTATAGCTTTAAGTGCAAAGTGGGATGCTTTAATATACCACGGTGAAAATTGTTCCCATAAATGATGAGAAATGTTTAAATCAATAAAACATTTGTTTAGATGTCCATATGGAGAAAAGATACAGTCTGTTGCTCTTCATATTGGATTGATCCCACTGTGTTAAATTACAGCTGGCTACAGCCCTTCATCCTTTACTGCACAGCTTGACAAGCATGTAAAATATTCACACTGAGCGCAAAAATTTTGAGTGTCTGATCTCTGCATTGTCCTTGTCACTTCCTCCCAGCCAGGGCCAAATTAAAGGCTGTTTAGTACAGGGGGAAGCTTTGCTGCAGATCTCCCACAAACCTTTAGCCAATATCCTCCTGGCTGGCCTGTGGGAGAGAGCAGCTGGGCAGCAGATGCAGGCAGCCTTCCACATGTGATGATGGCCTGTCTGCCACAGCCCTTGAATTTGGGCTCTTGATCATAAATACATAAATGCAACAGAAACCTGGGCTTAAAAGAGTTGTTGCTGTCTGAAGGTGCCTGGTCTGTGCTTCTGAGAGGGTGACAGCAGTGGCAGTGGATGGTGGCAGAAGCAGCCAAGGCACTAAAGGGGGTCTGGGAGCTCTGGGTGCTGTTTCCACCCAACCTGGGTGATGCAGCTGGCATCTGCCTGCCTGTAGCTCTCCTCAAAACACAGCACAGTGTGGGGTGCTCCCTGTGAGGACCACAGAGAGAGGCCAGGAAGGTCAGTGACAGCAGCTTTTAAAGCCATTTGAAATTCAGCAGCCAAAGGACCTGTGAATCAGAGTGATAGTTCTGGGTACAAATGGATCTTGAAATTGAAGATGTGTATGTGAAAGCACCTGCCTGCACATCCCATTGCCCTGTGAAAGCAGGCAGGCCTGTCACTCTGCAGAGTGACACTCTGTCAGTGCACACTCTGTCAGCAGAGACATGGTGTGACCAGCCAGGTCCTGAAAGCCCCATCCAGCAGTGGTGGAAGGAGGACAGCCATTGATCTCCACTCCACTTGAGCCTCTCTCCTACCAACAATGGGCTGGAGAGCAATAAGGAGGAAGCAGGGCTGGCACCCTAATCCCTGCCTTGAGGCACAGTGCTGATCCTGGCCTGACTGGCAAGGCTCAGAGGAGAGCTCAGGCTGGGCTCAACCACAGGAAAACTGTACAGCCACAGCTCTGGCTGTGCAGCCCCAAAAGGCAGCACATCACAGGTTCTACTCAGGAACTTGGACCAAGTTTCACCAAACCCCTTCTCAGTCCAATTTTGGGATCCCAGTGAGTGCTACTGTGCATCCTGAAAACTCCACTCTTTTCAGGGTCTTGCTTTTCCCTTGGGAAATGGGGATCTGTGCCTGGTCACTGCTGAGGCATCCCTGTTAGAGCAGGGAGAGAAGCAGGCAAAGGAAGCAGAGTTGATGTCCTGCCTGGAGCCGGCAGAGGCCACTGCTGTAAGCTCAAAAATAACTCCAGGCTGAGAGATCTCTGATGTGGCCTTCACTCCTAGGCATGCTCCTCACTCCAGAGTGTGTTTTTCTCCTCTCTGTGGTGTCATGTCTTGGCTCCAGGATCCCCAGGCATGTTGCAAAGCTCTGTGTCAGAGCCATGCTTTCTGCTCTCTGCAAAGGGGTGATGTCAGTGTCTGAGTCCCTCCCTTCCTCGCCCCCTAACTCACCATCGTCACCAGACAGACCATCAGAAACCACTGCTAGGAAATGCAGCTCCCCAAGGAGCTACTGCTTGCCAAACCAGATATCTTTAAGGCAGTGTGATAGAAAGGCTTTTTTAATTTATTTTTTGTTTCTTTTTTTAATTTTTTTTTTAATGAGAAAGAAAGCAAAATAAAATCTGGAGCCTCTCAGACATGGTAACCTCAAAACCGTGGCCACTTTCCACCAGGGCATGGTCTGCTCTCCTTCCTGAGCACCTGGCACCTGCCCTTCCAGCTGGGATGATGTTGCTCTGTTGCTCTGGGCTGACCCTTTTCAAAGCTTTCAATGTGTGTGTTTACTCTAGGTTATATAAAAATGATACAAATTGGGTTGAACAATGAAATCCATAAAAGTGTGGCTGCCTTTCTGCAGTTCCACTGCTCAGGTCTGTTTGTACATACCCAGTGATGATGGAGCAAAATGTGAGGTGCCTTTGATGCTTGAAATGGCTTGGATCTGGGAAAAGAAAGCTGAGCTGTGCCTTTAGTGAAATGAACAGAGAGGTGACTATAAATGCCAGTAACTACTCTTAAACAAGGCAGCAATGTGGAAAAATAAGTAGGGCACCATCAGTAAAGTCAACAGTTCTTTCTAAAATAGCTTAATTTCTTTAAAGAGCTTTCAATAAATTTTAGAATGGTTTAAGAAGTAGGTTTGTTGGGTTTTTTTATGAGACAGAGGGCCTTTTTCATTAGAGGATGAAAGAGAGTGTTAATTTTTCAGAAATCTGGCATTTTTTCAATGTGTGCCTTTCAGATTTATGAAGACAAACTTGCTCCTTGTGCCTGTGTTTTATCATCTTGTTACTCCCAGTACCAGGGGGAACAGTGTGCTCTCTCATAGTGTACTTGGGTGGAAATGTTGTGCCCCAGACTGTCTTGGTCATAATGAAATGTGGCTGAGCACATTCAGCTCTGTTCCAGCTGATGTTACACCTCTTTTTGCTCTCCAAGTGGAAATGTAGTCATCACAGGGTGTGTATGTGTGGGGGAGATGCCTCTCCAAGGGGCCCTTTGGGATCCAGACATGGAATCAGCAGTGTTGCCTAACAAAGGAGCTGTTAGATGTGGGTGTAGATTCAGCCCAGCCTGGAGTAGTCTCAGTTTTGTGACCAAACTTGTAGGACACATAGAGCCACAGTCTAAATGAGGATAAGGTTTGTGATTTCTGTCAATTTACCAATCTGTTCAGTAATTCTGGCCTCTTTGACTAGCTATTCCCACATTTGTGAATGCAAGTATTAATTAACTGCTGTTAATACAGATGGGTCACAGATCATTTCCCACCTATGACTCTGCATAGTCTCATTCCCAGTTTGACAATTCAAAGTGAGACTTCACAACCTGCTGCCAAGGTGCTGCCAAGCACAGAAGCTAACCATCCTCAATTATCACTTTCTCTTTTATCCCTAAATAGACAGGACATGTGCAGCAGCACAGGCATTATCTGCTCAATTGTTTTGTGTAAGCAGCTCATTTCTGGAAAGGATCTCTAGCTCGTTTATCCCCAGCATGCTGTGTTGCAAATAAGTCCAAACTTTCAGTCCCCTGCCACAGGAAATTAGGTCTAGAGAGAACTATCAACACTTTTCTCCTTGTGAATATTTGTGTATTTGCAGTCTCTGTTTTTCCAGTTTGAATCAAGAAGTAGTGTGGGTGTATTGGGTGAAGAATTAACATTATTCAATGATGCTACACCCTCTGTACTGTGCCTGAAATGCTCAGCCAACCTTAAAATGCTACTCCTAACCCATAAAATGGAAGTGGATCTGGCTTTTGCTTCTGTTCCATCAAAGCACCAGAGGTGATAATCCTTCTGCCTCTGCACACTCAACCAGAGTTTATTGTGAGGACCCCTCTGACCTGCACTGCTAAAAGATGGCACAAATGTGGGGTGTAAGCTTGGTTTAGAGAATCTTCTAGGGCAAGTGGCAAGGAGAGACAATGGCTGGTTGGACAAGAGTCCAGGGGTCAAGAAGTAATTGATGGGAAAAGTGCAGAAGATGTTGGGATCCTTATGACAGCAGGAGAAAAAAAGCAACAGCAGCATGATCTGCTCTAAAAGCTTTAGGAATTAGTGCTTCAGGAGGCAGCAAACCCCCTGGGGGCTAACAACACTTCTTTTTTAATTCCTTGCACTTGTTTCAACCATTGAGTTAAGCAGCTGATGCAGAGCTAGAGTGGAAATTGCCCAGGGAAGGCATGTGGTGTGCACGTGTGTGGAGGTAATGGCTTCATCGTGACTGGCCCTGGGGGGCTGAGAGCCAAACCAGAGCCCAGTAATGGCTGCAAAGGAAATAAAGTGCTGCCCTCCATCTAGTGAGTGTGGGTCACACAAATGGCTGTCAAAGAAAAGGGTTTCAGGCAGGAGAGTCAGACACAGCTCTGCAAGGCGTTAGATGGCAGAAATCTCCAAGGGGAAAAAAGAATGGACTCTTCATTGCTTGAGATACTTCAAGTTCGACTGATAAAACACTAAATATAAATGCTGGGGAACTAACTCAATTAGAAGAGGTAGTGTGAGAGTGTGGGAAAGCCTGATATGTGATCTAATGGATGTCAACTTGTGTGATCCTACAAAGCCATAGTAGTGAGACACATTATGTGCCTCTCCCTGTCAAACACAACCAGCTCCCTTCCTCACTCAGCCTCTCAGCACACTCTCCATTTGCCATACTGCACAAACCATACCTATAATAAACCACCAATAAAACAACCAGCACCCTTTCTAGATAAGGGAAGGTGATTGCCTACATCTTCATTTTCACTTTTATAATAACCATCCCAGTGCTCTGTTTCATGCACAGCAAAGCATTCTGCACAAAGAATGAAACCCTCCATAGTCCATTAAGCTTCTGCCTCTCCTCTCTTCTAGGCTCCTGATAAATTATATCAGGGTGAGTAGTTAATGTTTGCTGCTGGTAGGAAAACCCCTCAGGGGCCTGCAGGGCATTGAGTTTCCAGGCTCTTGCTGCCAGTGCTAGAAGAGATGGGTGCTGAAAGCAGCATGCTCAGGTCTGAGGAGCAGGGAATACCACCACAGGTTATTCTCCAGCCTGGTGCTGACTGCTGTCAGTAGCTGAGAGGATGCAATGGCTACAGATGAGCAGAGGGGATCACCTCGATTCATCTGAAAGCAAGGAGGGATGGGAAAAAACTGGCATCCTGCAAAGATAGATATCAGCTAAGGCCCTGATATTTTGAAGCAATTGTTCTTCCATCATTAGCTGTAACATCTTGCACAATTAAATTGTGTGTGAGAATAAACATATTTAAACAAACATTTGCAGAAGTGATTATCAGATGGCATATACAGTCACAGTTAATGAGCAGGCAAAATCTGCCCAGGAATTCTTAGCTTTAAAATTGTTTTAAAGCTACCGATTTTTTTTTTCCAAATAGCTTCATATATGCACAGCAAGATGTCTTCATACACAGCTGTAAACTTCTGACCCCAGGCTATTTTCTTTGCCCAGTGATTTTAGCATAAGCTGCAATATTTGCTTTATTCTTCTGCCCACTACAACAGCTGAAAGAGTAAGTCAGTTCCTTTTTTTTATTTTAGAGATGCTCGGAAAAGGAACCGAATGTGATTACAGGAGTAACCTGATGGGGCCTTACATTGGCACAGAGGGATGAGCCTCCTGTTTCATTTTCGAAATGAGACACTTTGTGTGGCAGGAGTGTCTGTGGTTTTAATAATTACACAGTTGTAAAGGAATTGCAAATAGTTTTATTGATATTTGGATTAGTGGGTAAATCGGATTAATGATAGAGGCAGAGATCTGTTTGTCTATGTTCATGTAGATTCTCGACAATTTTTCATGAGCCAATCAAATAAACTGTTCCCAATTTTTAAAAAGTTTAATTTCACTATCTTCAATGAGAAACAGTCATGTTAACACTGTTCCAAGACAATGCTTTGCAGGACAAAGTTTGCCATGGGCACCTTTATTCCCAACTTGGTGGAATAAATAGAGGCTATTTTCAGGGATGTTAACTTGATTCTCTGCCCATGTAACACTAATCCCTCAGATGTGGTTTGGAGTTGAATATATACATGCACCAATGCTTTGGTTTGCGACAAACATGAGAAAATGGATGCCAACATTTGAAAACTTAGTGCAAAAGAGAGAGTCAAAATCAAAGCAAAGGCTTTTGAAGAACATAGTTATGGATGAGAACCAAATCTTATGTCTATCTGTGTAGCATCAAAGGGTAGTTTTTTTATATTTAAGACCTTAATTATGTGAGGCATTTAATCTCCTGTTTTGTTAAGCGATCTTGCTTGATGAGGTGCCTCTCAACTTTCTGATCTGTTACTGTAAGCACACAAGTGACTTTCTGCTAACCCAGGCAGGCAGTGGGAGGAGGGAGAAGTTAATAAAAAGGGAAACACAGCTTTTGCTGAAGTTCTCAGATGTCATGGCCATTTAATCGGTCACAAATGAATTCACTGGGCTGGCAGGTTACCCAAGCAGCCACAGCCCACCCTGCTACCCAGGGCAGGTATGCCATGCTTCAGCTTTACTAAGCAAACTCAGATATGTCTGAGGATGGCTTAACTGCTCTGTGTTGATAAAAAAAATATAAAATAATTGTGAAGACAAAGACCTCATTAGCTGAAGTTGTCTGGTAACTGTAATGACATCCTGGACACCTGTCAATGAAGAGCTGCAGGGATGGAGGAGGCTGTTTGATCCTAATCTCTTTCTTGCCAGTCTGGATCAGCTCTGTCTCTGTTTGATCTAGCAGAGGTTTAAATGACCAGTGCAGTGGCCTGTTCTGCAGCCTGCAAGGCTGGAGATAAGTCTGCAGAAATACCCAGCTGACCTTGGAATGAGCTGTGCTTGGATTTGCTTACAGGTGGTGATCAAAAATACCGTGTGACGGCTGCTTGGTGGGAAAGAGATCCCTTCCACACAAAAGCACATCAGTGCTGCAAAACACAGCTTGCTCAGCCTGGGATGCCAGAGATGCCATACCCCATGCTTGACATGGGCTTCTTAGCTCCTGAGAAATAACTGAGAGGCAATCTAGTGTTACAGAGTGAGGGGAGACCCTGACAGGCCAGAATGCCAGCCCTGCAGTGTGTCCATCCCACAGGCTTGCTGCTGCAAATAGCCAGCCAAGCCCATGCTGTCTCAGCAGCCCGAGCCATTGCAACTGGAGGCAGAGAGGGGAATGGAGAAATGATCTTTTTATGCTGGGTCTCCTGGTCTGTGGAATGTGGAGAGATGAGTATCTGTGAGCCTGGTTTCTCCTTGAGAACCTCCTTTGGCACTAAGGACTACCACCCTACCAAAGCCATGTGCACATTCAGAATTAACTCTTCAGGGCTTTCCGTGCAGAACCGTATTCCATCACTACACACATGCACAGCCTCCAGTGAATGTCCAAAATCTCTGTTGTCCTTCCTGGCATTAGGATTTGTGCCAGCATACCTTTGATTTCCTAGAACCCACACAGCATTTCTATACAGCACGTGACAAAGCAGCTTCCTCTTCCCCTCTTGAGAGATGAGGTTATTTCAAACTACTGCTACAAGAGATCTGCACTTGTTGACAGGCCAACTGTTTGTGCTGCTGAACAGAGATGCCCAATGTCCTTTTGTGTTTTTCTGTGACTTGAAAGTGTGTTAAGCTGAAGAAAACCACGGTGCATTTTTGCTGACCCTTGTGCACATCAGCAGTTCTGGTGCAGAAGTACAAGAACCATCTGGTGGGTGCATGTCAGCTTGCAGAGCTGGGCTGGCAATGGGTACAGAACTTGTGTGTGAGAAAATGAGGCTTCATGAGACGAGCTGAGGCACTGGAAATCTCTATAAAAGGAGTCTATTTTGTTCTCAAGATATGAAACCAACCACAACAGTCTGCTACAGGTACATATTGTAACCCACAGGTGTTGGCAAAACGGTGGGCGGCTGATGATGGAAATTCAGAGCAGTTTTTAAAGCAGCTCATGTTCAACCCATAGGTTTTGTTCATGTGCCTGAAGTGGATGATGGCAGTGGATGATGGTCCATGGTGGCAGTTTCCACCCTGCAGTTGGATCTCTGTGAATCACACACAATCCCTCTTTGCCTTCCCGAGAAAGGCATCTCTCTTGGTACTTATTTTTCATTTGGCAGGTTTGTGAAGATCCATAGGAAAAGTTTGGGCGGGTATTTCATGCAAGGATATGAATGGGGAAAAGTGCTTGCATGTTGGGATAAGCTGGAAATATTTGCCATCACCCATGGTTCCCAACATCTGGAAGACTCTCCTCTCTCACATTCTGTAGTTTGGGAGATCTCATCCAGTCCATATACAGCTGCAGAGAAAATCTGGATAGTACCAGTCAAGGATGGAGCACTCAGAGAAAAAGATACTGTTGCACATCCACACTGTACATTCAATTTCATCCTGTTTCACCCTTCATAATATTTACAAGACTCAAGCAAATATTGTCAAGCGACCTAGATGTTGACAGTTTCTCTTGCTGCCTCACACAAAAAAAAACAAATACACCCATCAGCTCTGGCATGGATTCAAGAGAAGCCAGGGGTGCCACATGCATTCACATCCGGGCCACATGTGGTGGTGGCAATAAATAATTGTTTGCAAATGCATGTGTTGCTTTCTTGATTAGTTGCTTTACTGTGGGATCTGCTGTATTGATTAATTTTAATCTACTTTGTATGCTATTTAGATCTGAAATTGAGTAGAGTGTAGGGAATGAGAAAACTGGTCTAATTTTTTGGGAGTATACTGCATTTGATTAATTTTATAGCTTGTGTTGATAAAAGCTTTTATCCTAGTCTGCTATCAACTTAACTCTCTGTGTTTGTAATTTTTCACTCCTGGGGTTCCACATAATTCAGTTTCATAAACTGATTTCATGGATGTTTTCTGATACTCCAATAAATTCTTTTGGCATAGATTTGCCTATCCCTTGCTCTGCACGTACCTGGGCAACGTTTGCTGAAGGCAGAAATAGAACTGTATTAAATTAAAAAGTGTATTGAAAAGAACAGGATGGCCAGAGCAGATGGTTGTAAACAGTGTGTTTTGACAAAGCAAGAAGTATGAAGCCCAAGTGAAAGAGAAAACAGTCCCAGGAGGATTAAAGACAGTTTTTGCAGCCTGCAAGTCCCCTTTCATCCCTCCTTCTGCTCTACCATTCATTTTTACATTTTAATTGGGATATCTATATAGTACACAGGAATGGGTTAACTTCTCCTGAAGGCTGCTTTCAGCCACAGTCCATAATTTTGCAGCAAAGATTGTACCTCTTACAGGACTTTAGAGATTACAATGAGTAGAGTTTCAAGAAGGAAAATTATATTAAAATCTTTTACAGGTGTAGCTGCTGTTATTCTCAGCTACCAGGCACTGGCTTCAAACAAGCAGGGACACAAAGAAAACACCACACACTAATGCTCAGTGTCTCAGTTTTGTAGCTGCTTGGATATGATGAAAACAAATCTTTAATAGCTGCTGCTTCCATCATTGCACTGCACTCTGTTTTCTATTCAGTTGCAAGGACAGCTCATTTCCAGCAAACAGGAACAATGTGCTCATATTGCTAATTCATGCCACTACACACAAATGTTCAGATTGTGTTGTGCAGAACCAAATTCCAGTCTCATTCATGAGTGCAACTCGCACTTCAATCCAGTTCCCTAGCAAGAAGCAGGGAGCCCTGCAGCAAATCTTGTGACAAAATAAAACCTGAAAGAGGCAATGAAAGAACATCTGATATATTTTATTATTTTTTCATAAGGTTTGAAAAGCAGACCTGGACATGTAGCAGAGGATGGAACCCAGGGGAGCTAGTGTCAGAGATGATTTGAGGGCAAATGATTTGTCAGGAGGTTGGCATCCACAGCGTGCTGCACAAATTTCCCTTAATCTACTGCCTCCCTGTTTTGGTTTGTGGTGATACGTGTTTGCAGACAGGATATTTTGATATAGAGAATTTGGGGGTGGATAATATAAAGACTAAAGCAGACTAATCTTGGGGAAATGCAAGGTAAAAAGATGTGTTAACTGCTGCTGAGAGCAGGGGCTGGGCATCTGGAGAGGCCAATACAGCCTTTTTGTGGCACATGGGCAGTGGTCTCTGCTCCTGGGGCATCAGGAGCCCACCCACAAGCCAGGGGGACGTGAGATCAAATCTAAACTGAGATCCTGTCCAATCCCTTGGCAGGCTGGGGAGCTGCCTACCCATCCCACAGCACTGTCTACCTTTGCTAATTCCCTTCCTGAGTTACCACCAGCCCCTGGCACTCCAGGGATATGTGGGAGGCTGGAGAGGTCCATTTTGGCAGGGAATATTTCTCTGAGGGAAAATTACACCATTTCTGCCTGTGTTTTGAGTCACCTTCTGTGACTGCATGGGACAGAATATCTTCCATGAATGGGGCCAACCAGCTGATCCTCCTGGTTTGGTGCTAAGCTGCTGCACTCTTTTCTCAGTATTTTCCATGCTAATTTCTTTGCCACCCAGTCTGGAATATTATGACTATAGTGAATGCTCATGGGCAGCCCTGATGACAGATGATCTTCACACTCTACACCCCAAAAGCATTTCCAAACTCTTTGCAAGAGCAGTGAATACGAGCCCATCTACAAAGGCCTGTACACAGCTGGTACAGACTCAGGGAATCCCTGCTTTGGGACTTCTGACCTCCTCTAAGTTATAGGGGGGCACCTACAGCAACACCAGGGCTGTGTCAGCTCCAGGTGAGGCTAAAGAAGACAGAGATTGATTTGCCAGGATGGAGGTGACAAGCAAAGAATATTCCATTGATGGGCAACCAAGAGGGTAGAGCTAAAGATCCCGGTGTTCTTGTTATAGAAAATTTTAGGTAGGTGTTATCTGTTACCACGCTACCTGGCTCGTGATTGCTTCTGTACGATGAGGAATGCTGGGCTGGGCTGGGCTGTATCAGTCATTGTTTGGTCGGAGCCCTGTAGGGGACAGTTTTGTCAAGACGTGGCCTTTCACTAGATGGTGCTCTTTGCTGAGCCATCGTTGTGTCTGACCCCTCCTGAAGCTGGGAACTTCCAAGTGATCTGCCCCTTAAGCCCTTCTTGTAAAGGTGGCACCAAGGCAAAGGAAGATATTTTTCCAGAGTTCCTGCTCTCGTGTGCCTTATTTTATTGGAGCCATGTAAGAAAAAAACTACTGCTTTATATCTGGTTGTTAAGGGTGTACAATGCTGGTACATTTCAGTCTCCAAAACTACCAAAATGCACAAGCATTGGAGCCATTTTTATTGTTTCAGTTGCTTTTAACTGAATCACCAGTGCATGTTTTGGAAGCCAATGCCAAGTTCACATGCAGGGTTTTCAGGAGATAATCTTCTGCACCATACACAGTGTTGGTTTTTCTGTTCTACTTAGAACATGATGGACAGGAATTACCTGCAGGCTTCGCCCAGTGCTCTGATCAGCAGCAAAATCTTTGCAAAGTATTGTGAAGTGCTTTTGGGCTGGTTCTCATGAAGTGACACATGTTCAACTCAGTGCTGATACTGCCTTTGTGCATATCATCATCCAGCCACTGCCAGGGCTAGAGGGACACTGTAGAAAAAGCCAAGTGGAAATGCTGGGCCACCACATGTACACATATCCAAAGAGCTTCCAACAAAAACAGTAACTGAAGGCAAATCACCACCACAAGAGATCAGGCATTTTCACTGTGCAGGGCCTCCTCCAGCCCAGCCACACACGGACCACAGACCACATGAGCTCATTTGCTAATGGTGGGGTGTCCTTTCCACTGCTTTTCCGGAGAAAGGCGTGGGAATGGTATGGGAGATGTTCCTCCATCAAACCTACACTACCATAGGAGAACCAGAAAGAGAGTGAGGAGCAGGAGGAGGCTGTGGGCTGGGCTGGTGGGACTAAAGTGGAGCTGCTGGGTTTGTGACAGGTACAGATGTGCAGCAGATTCCGCTCACAGCTGGACAGCTCGCGCTCTGGGCAACAGGAGAGGCTTTAATCACTGGAATTGGGGACGCCAGAACTCCAACACCCACCAGAACAGGCCCTACAGCCGGAGCTCAGCACGTGGGCAGGCAGGATCCTAAAATCCCGGAATGGTTTGGTTGGAAGGGACCTCCAACATCATCCAGCTCCAACCTCCCCGCCATCGACAGGGACACCTCCCGCTAGCGCAGGTTGTTCAAAGCCCCATCCAGCCTGGCCTTGAACTCCTCCAGGCATGAAGCAATCCCCATGTGCCCCTTCGATAAAAACAAACCCGCAGCCTGAGCAGCTGCCTGCGCTCTTCCACACCCGCACCACCATGTTCCACACACGCCACCGCCTCTCCTTCAGCAGCCGAGCTACCGGCAAGGGGCACAGGTGAGGGAGAAGCCCCCGGGGGCAGGGAGCGGGGCTTTCCCCAGCGCTGCTCACGGCCGCATCTCAGCCCCAGCGAATGCCGCCGGCCCCGCACGGCCCGGCCTCGCACTGCCCGGCCCAGGGCGGTCCCGCCCGGCCCCGCAAGGCCCGGCTCGGTCCCCACTGCCCGGCCCGGCCCCGCTCGGCCCCACCGGGGCGGCGCATGCGGGGTGGCCGGGCCGGGCGCGGCGGCGGCGGCGGTGGTGGCGGCTGCTCAGGTTGCGAGGCGGCAGCCCCCGGCCCTCCTCCTCTCCTTCCTGCCCGCCTCCCCGGGCGGAGAGCACCGGCCCGGCCACCTCCTCCGCCCCCTCCCCGTCCCCGACCCTCTCCCTTCCCTCCCGGCCCCGCTGCCAGGGGCGAAGCCGCCCGCCGGGCCCCGCGGTGAGTTTGCCCCGCCGGAGTTGGGCGAAGGGGTGGGGGAAAGTTTGGGGAGGCCGCCGGCGGGCGCGGAGGGGTGGGCGCTCCCCGGGGCCGGGGGTGTGCGGGAGCCCCCCGCCCCTTCCCGCTCCCTCGCACGCTTCCCCCGCCCTTCCTCGTCCTCGGGGGGTTTTTTCTCCGAGCAACTTCGCGTGGAGCCGCTCCGGGCGGCTCCTCTCCTCCGCGTGGCTTTATTCCTTTTCATTTTAGGGCTCTCGGCAGTTTTTCATTTATTCGGAGTGTTTTCTCGCGCGGCTGCTCCCCGCCGCTATTGTCTGCGGGCCGGGGCCGGGCGCGGTCCCCCCGCAGCCGGGCGGGGGTGGCGGCCCCACTGCCGGGGGACGAGCCCAGCTGTGCCCGGGGGTGTGCGGGGGACACGCACCCGCCTGGCCCCCGGCCTCCCTCCACGCTGGAATACTGATATCCTGGTCGGAACCCCCCTCCAGGCTCACAGACACAACTTTGTATCTCAGTTTATTGTGCGGAAAGTCACCGCGGATTCTTATCAAGAGACCCCCGCAACGCGCTGGTGTTGGTGTGTGTCACCTTTGGGTCTCCGTGGCCTATGGTGTCACTCAGAGAGTCCTTGCCGTGGGGTCTATTTCATGCGTTCACTCTGTTGCTTGAAAATAGAGTTATTTTTGTTCCTCTCGAGTGCAGACCCTTCTTCTGAAGCAAATGCAGGAGTTTCTGGATGAGGATTGCGAAATAGTAGTTTTTTTCTGAACCTGTAAACTGTTGGGGTTTATTAATCCACCTTCTGTGACTGTGTTGTAACCACAAGTCATATAGTGATTGGGGATTTGCAGAATCTGAGATTTTGCTGACCTCTGGAATTGGTTCTGCCCCAGTGTCCTTTACAGGGCTTCATGTTAGCTGGAGATTGGAAGTGGGGGAGAAAAGTGATTTATAAAAAGTTCTTTTTTTTAAAGAGTGCACTGTACCAATTCTGCTGTGGATGACCAGATAGAGATTTGATAAAGGGATTAGAAGTCCTGCACTGCTGTAGGACAGTTGGTCACTGTGGCTCTCTGTAATCTCTGTCAGCCGTAAAACTTTAGGTGCTCATGGAGATATGCGATGCAGTAGAAATATGTAAAGCATGTAGCTTCAGAGCTGAGTTTAGACAGTTGGTCTGAGATCTATGGATGTCTTGTGTACTGGGAGTTTTGGCTAATGTAATCTAATCGGTTTTAAAGGGCCAAGCGACATTAGTTCTGTTTGTGGTGACTCTCCTGGAGTCCCTTGTTGGGTGTGTTTCTCATGTTTTGGACGCCCTTGCCGAGCTGTTCTGGAAGGGTGAACCAAGTTGAAGGTAAGATATCATTTATTGTGATGTTCGAGGAGCTGTATTTTTGTACATAGATACCTTAGCAGTGGGAGTAGATGTTAACCTCATAACATCCCTGCCTGTGGATAGAAACTGCTATCTGTAGTAGAGGGGCATTTGCTGTGCTTTGGGACATGGTGACAGTGACTTGTTCTGTTCGTACACTTCAAATTGAGTTGTTTGGGTTTTTTGTTTCGGTTGCTTTTTTTACAAGCCTGGTAGCAGAGTAAGGGTGCATTCGGCAGGGTGAGGATCATCTGGTCGTGTGCTTTCCCTTGGCACAAGTTCAAGTGTGTACCTGTTGTCCATTTCATGGGTTGAGCCCTCTCCATCGCCCATCTGTCCTTGCAGCGCTGCCCAGTGCTGGACAGACGGGCTAGCCTGGGGCTGTTGCTAGAAGGGCATGGGTGTTGAGTTCTGCCAGGCAGACAGGTTTTGTAGGTAGCCTGAATGACGAGTCCCCTGCAGGTAGTGTGGATGAACTGTGCCGTGTGACAGCGTTCCAGCCTGGATTTCCTGCCCGGCTCTGGTGGCCACGGATGGCCGGCATAGCCCGAGAGGTGAGGACGCGACGTGTCCGAAGTGAGAGAGTCCAGCCAGGGACTGCAGCCAGAGAGAAAGGCAGGAGCTCGATGTTCCTGATTTACAGCTTCGTTGCATCAAAGGAGGGAAACGCATTTAAGAGCTCAAAGCTTCTCAAAGGAACAGAGCTCTGCCAGGTACTATGCGATGATGGATGTTTTTAAACACAGTCTGCGTAGCGCAGCTTTGAGACTCAGGCATATGCAGAACTCACTAATCTCTCAGCAGGATATACTTGTGAGTAAGCCGTGTTCTGGTCTAGGGTACACTCCTGTGCTAAGAGGGGGATTAAGTACTGTTAAAGGAATCTGGTTATTCTATCCAAAGCATGAATTAAGAACAGCAGTCAATAAATTATCCTAGAGGAAAAAAACATTGGTAGGTTTATTGGTGGTGTTCACATGCTCCTGTGTTACAAAAGCAGTGGGGTTCTTTCATATAATTTTCTGCTGGAATATTAAGTTTTAATAAATAGCTACTTAACAAAAAAATTATCAGTAGAAGCTGCAGTGCCTGCTGTACCTATTTCTTTTCCACTGTTTCCAGGACACCAACGTATCAGTTTTCTCTGCCTGGTATTTGGTGGTGATCCACTCGCCAATAAAACCGACCTTGAAGCAGCTTGGAAGCTTTTCTGCTTATTACTGTAGCTGGTTATCTCTGCAATCTACTTGAGTGCTATTAAATACTATTTCTATAGGGTTCCCCACACAGGCAATAAATAGCCTGAAGTCAGCTAAACCACACAGCTGATTGGTAGGGAGGAACTATTTGGTTTTGTCTTGCCTCTACTGGTGGAAGGCACTGCTAAGAAGTTAAAAGCTTGAGGAGAAGGCTGGGTAGTCCAGGAGGCCGTAAAGGCATGATATGGCCTCCCTGTGTGATTGTGGCCCATGTTTTACCAGTCTCCTGCACAGGGAGTTGGCAGTTGGCGTGGTTTCCAGCTGGAGGATAACTCCTATTTGCAGGCGTATGAGAGGCTGGATGTGGAAAGCTGGGGAGGAAAACACCTTGCAGCCTGCACCTTGTGATTACTGAGTGCTGTTTGGTGCCAAGTGCTCATGTGCTTGCTTGCATTGATCACCTGTAGGACAGATAAAGGTAATGAGTGACGTTCTGAAGCAGCTGATAGCTCTGGTGTAGAGTCCTTTGCTGCCCTGGGGTTTGCCACAGGGGATATAATCCATCTGGGAGCCTGCTTAGGGCTGGCATGTACCACCTGGTCAGTCACGTCCAGGAAGCTCTGCACCTTTTCTAAAACAAAACTTGTTTTTAGGGTGTTGGATATAATGCGATTTTTATGAATAGTTTAGTCATGCTTCATTTTTTTTTCCCTCTTCTAAAACAGCTGTCAACAATCTCACTGTGGGGAGGGAATGGGCCACTCCTTGTACTTACTGAATAGTCAGACACTTCAGCCTGGCATTGCACTTCTTAGTGGCTTTTGGAAACAAAGCCGTGGATGTGGCACAATGGCTTCTTTTTATTTATTTATTTATCAAGCCTGCCTTTCCCCCTTTGCAAATGACCTTTATGCAGATCTAGAAGGCAAAGCCCATCACTGGGAGTTAGCTGGTTAGTTACTTCAGTTACTGATAAGAAAATATGATGGCAGTGCTCCAGGAAAAGCAGCTATGCTGGGAACTTGTTGCTGCAGTGAAGCTATACAGATCTTTTTCAGAATGATATACCTCTGTATATTTATAGTGCTTTGTCAGGGAAACAGGGTGACTCCTCTCATAATGTCTGCATGACAAATAAGCTGTGACGCCACAAATCCTGTGAAGAGTTTATTGTCCTTCTCCAGACGGCTGGTGGAGACATGCAGTAGGTAAAAGTTTCAGTATCGTGCTAAACTTGAACTGCAGTTTTGTCATCTCATCTCTTTTGTGTGTTGGCGTAGCATAAGCAGCCTCTTCCAGTTCCCCAGCTGGGCCATACTGGGGTTTTTTGGGTCTGTTCAGCAAACCAGGCTGGGAAATGGATCCCAGATAAGAATACATTATTGTTTTTTGTGTATACAATTCATAACTTGTGTTAGTTAAGAAAAGAAGTTCATTCTATACCTGCATCACTTACCTGACTGTGTTCCTTTGTGTTATCACAAGCAGCTGCTGTGGCAGAGGGTTGGATGCTTCCACCAGGAGAAACCTAAACTCCTGGAAGTGCTTTTCCATTTGCAAAGAAGGCATTTGACTGTGGTGCCCATCCCTTTTTTATAGCATGTGAAGATGACATGGGAGATAGATGTTTCTGAGATAAGCCAGTGTGCTAAAAGTCAAAGTGTTTAATTTTTAAGTTCTGTAAGACAGCAGTTCAAGAGCAAAGAGAAATCTCTGGAAAATAAGTTCTGCCATTTTAAGAATGTTTTTTAAAATTTTCTTTATAACCGTTTTAGATAGGTTGCTAGATTGTTGAGGACTAGGGGAAGAAAGTGCAATCACAAATATTTTTAAGTAGGCAACAGTCCTAAAAAAGTACAAAGTGTGATACCTTGGAAAAAGTAAGCTTTAGTTCTGTTGTAGCTGTAATGGATCACATGTTGTGACATGGTCACGCAGTCTAACAAGACTATTTTTTATATATTGAGAAGAAACTTATAAATCTGATGCTGCAGAGTTTATTGAGTGGTTTGTAATATGCATGAGAAAAAGGTGAATTCTTTGTTGGCATAGCAATGAAGTTCTCACAGTCCAAATGCTCAAATATTTAATCTAGGATTGGAGAAAACATAAGGAAAAATTACCCCTGAAACTAATATCATCACCTTCTACAGCACTTGTGTTGAGGGCTTGAAATACAGTATAGTCCAAGCATGTTGGGTTTGATGCCTCTGGGTGAGGTGTGGGCCTAGGGGCTTCCATAGTTGGTGGAGGACCTTGACTGTGGCCTTGGCTGCAGAATCCAGAGGTGCTTCTTCACCTGAACTCGTAATTCTGCAGGTTTTCTTGACAAAGGTAATTCTCCTGGACCACCTGGATTTTTCTTGAATCTCTTTCCCCTTATAAAGACTGTGAATTTGCTTTTATATTCAAAATGACCCAATCTCTTCAGTCAAATTTTTCTTTTTTTTATTTTTGTGATTCTCTGAATTGTTCATAATAAATAATTTTCCTGTTTGGCTGCTCTTGTCTTTCCAAAACTGGTCACAGTATTTTGTTCAGTCAATGTGGCAACTGAGCTGTCACAGTTTTCTTGTAGGTTTGATCCTTTCCTGTGGTCACCTTTTTAGTTCCTTGAAAATCATGATGTAGAGACTGATTGCTCCTTGGATCCTGTGGAGCTGCTCTTCTGAGATAATATTTAAAATGTACGAGCACAGGTAGCAACTGATCCATTGTGTCTTTGTTTCAAGCACTTGTGAAATTTTCTAACAGACTATGCAAAATTTGCCACAACTTCTGACTGCTTCTAGTCTCTTTTTGTATTTTTTTGACTACTTTCAGGTGGCTGATATAACTTTCCCGTTAGTCTCGTTGCTGAACTGTTTTTACTTTAATGTTACATTTGCAAAATACACGGTGAGAGATCTCCCCAAATTGTTTTTTAATGTGAGATGTTATTTACAGTGTGGCAGCACCGCTAAGATTAGCCTGATCCACTGTAAAAGGAAGGATTTAAGGATTTTCTTCTGTAGCAGCTCCTTCAGGTTTTATTTCTGAGAGCAAGGGAAAAGGAAATAAGCAATGAATTATTAATTTAAAAATGAGGCTGAATTTTGGTGAGACTTTTTCCTCTGTGAGCATGATTTAAAGTGGTCATCTTAAAGGTCATTTGATGATGATGATCAAAACTTTGTGTGGAGAGAAAGTGCCCCATGTGTCATCTTTGAGTTTCTGTGCTTTTTATCACCCATGACTAATGCAAACTGGAGCAGCAAGTTACGCTCAAATCTGCGACATATTTGTATCTTCATCTAAACCATATCTGAGGTTTCTGGCAAAGTTACTTGGGAAAGTCAGTCTTTTTCCCAGTGTGTCTCAGTGGTGTAACTGTTCTGTAAATCTGAATGCTGCACTTAGTAAAACCATTACAAACAAAGATTCTGGCACGGAGCAGTTGTTCTAAACCGGACTGTCTTCAGACTCAAACTAGTGACTCACCCATTCTTGTTCCATGGATTAACACACCTGGCATGTGTCACGCATGGATGCTGGCCCAGTCATCCTGTTCTTGCAGGTATCCCTGTTTCCAGTGGAGGGAAGATTAAAGTGGGGGTGGGAGTGTGCGCAGCAGTTGAAAACCACCTGGTGGAGGTTGATGCTGAGGATGGGTTTGCCCAAAGGCTTCTTTTGCCATGTGCCTGGCGTTGCTCTGCTTCTGCCACTTTTTAGGGATGCACAACGTGGCTGCTTGTGTGAAGTCTCGCCCTTCAGGGCAACAATACAGAAAGCTGTGCTGGGTCAGGCCATGGCTTTCCTGCCCCGTGGTGTTGGTTGTGGGTTCTTGGGGAGGTGTGAGAGCAAGGAAAGTCCACACCAGTGACTGTGGGCACAGTGGGGTTCAATACCAGGATGTGTGACACATTCAGCTTCCCAGCATGTGTAGATATCGATACCCTGCCAACTCTTGAAACTTGCTGTCAATAGGAAGAGAGGGAAAATAAGGGATGGTGGGAGTGAGATTGTTGAAGGGAATGAGACTTGGTCACTTTACACATGCTGTTTTCCCTCCTGAGTTTCCTCTGGGATGCTTAAGTCTTTGGTCCCATAATAGCAGTGGGACAATGAATGCTTGGATGGAGGAAGCAGGTGTTAAAGGAAGGGGGGAAGTGATTTATTTTGGAGGGAAGGGGAGGACAGGATGGCCATATTTGCCTCTTATACAGACTAATTTCTTTTGGCTCAGGAGCTTGTGCACAGCTTCCTAAGTGCTGAACCCGCAAGTAAGATGGCAGCAAAACTGGGACTTGCTTTTTTTTTAGTTAATATCACTTAGTGAGTCAGCCAAAGAGTGAGGTTTACGTGATGTACCTCTGGTGTTACGTGATGAGTTCTGTTGTTTTGTTCCCTGTTACCATAAATCTTTCACTGCAGCAGCAAGGCTGCAGTGCTGACAACACTGGACATCTTCAAGTCTGCACTTTGTACTTGGGAGTGCTGGTTTTTAATTGTTTAAAACCAAACTGGAGCTGATTGAGTTTACGTGTGGCTTAGATTAATTTCTGTACTGTGATCTGAAGGTCTTTGAGTTGGTGCAGAGGGTGATTCTCAGATAAAGTGAAACAGGCTGCTTCAGGTGCTGTGCAGCAGATGTGTTTGCATCCGTAGCCCAAAGATTTCCCATCCTGGGAGCAATGACACCACTCCATTACATTAGTGGGGTTTTCAGCCTGTGCAGGAACCTCTCTTGAACATGGGAGTCACTTTTTCCATCGCTAAGTGTTTTGCAGCCACTCCACCCATTTTTATGATGAGTGATCATCATCGAAGAGCACAGTGGAACACAAGAGGTGGTGAGCAAACCTTTTGTTACATTAAATGTAAATGTTTATAGTTTCTCTTCTCCTAGCAGCTGCAGAGAAAGTAGGTTGTCTCAGCTGGGTATAGAAATAAAGACTAAACCCTTTTTATATGTGCTGTCATAAAAGAAGGCCTTGTGTAATAAACATTCATTTCACAAGGTCCAGGTGTCTCTTTACACTTTTGTTTGATTCAAGGCAAAAGGTTGCTGCACATGTTTGTTAACTGCAGGTTTTTCTCTATTGTGGTGCAGATGCCAACAGGAAAATACACATTTGTCCTCAGACCCATTGTGGGAGGATGCTGGGGGTTATGTTGGTACCCACTGTGTGGCTGCATTTGAGTGCTGGTGGCTCCTGCTGAGTTGGGCACAGGAGTGTGAATCCATTTGTGCAGTGGGGAGTCTCCAAAATTTGGAGCTGCTTTTCCCCCCTGGCCAGAGCTACTAATGAATTTTGGAAGAGTCTTTTGGTTATGTAGCCTGAAGAAGAGTTTGTTTGTAGCACGGAGGCTGAGATCTGAGCACTTAACTAGCATAAAATGCTTTTAACTAGCTTATAAATGTATTTTCTTGAGTAGGTGCCTTTCTTGTCCCTGTGAAAGATGCTGATGGGAGTGGGATGATAGGAGCAGGTTTCTTGAGAGCTCTCCCACAGTTAAAACAGGGCTTTGATCCTTGTTTTCATGGGCAGTGAATTAGGCAAGAAAAAGAAGTAGACCGTTGCATGAAGAGCTTACAAGTTACTACTGTGGATAATAAATATGTTTGCATGGATGTGAAGAGGATTAATTTTTTGTGAAGTGCATTGAAAATGGGAGAATTAAAGTAGTACTTAAGTGCTAACTGGCTTTGTGTCTCGTAGGTCTTGTAAATTTTTTTCTCCCTCATTCCAGTCAGTTTCAAGTTGTGTTTGTTATTGATAGGAAATGTAAAATTCACCTGTCAGTCTCATCCATTTTTTTTTCTGTGTTCTGGGAATTTTGCAATTTACCTATGGGCAGTAAGGTGGTAAAATGTTGTATTTTCAGATGGCATTTCAGAAGGAGAGGTGCTCTGCTGAATGTGATGTGCTTCCTTCTGCAGCTGGAATTGGCTCTACTTAAACTCTGGGGTTTAGTGCTTAGACCTCCCTGGTTTTTCCTTTATCAGATTAGCTAGGATTTTGGCAGGACTTTGTGCTGCTTTTTCTTAGCCAATCGACTTTTATGTGAGTGTTCAGTAACTTTCTTGCTTTATAATCTCAAAGTTCAGAAGTCATCAGGTTCTTTGAGACTAATGAGAGTTCCTATCCCAGCAACACCTTCTGGCAGGCAGAGAAAACACTTGAGCGTGTGGAGAGCAAGTTTTGAAATGAAAATTCAAAACTACTAGAGGAAGATGGAGGACCTGTGGTAAGGAAAGTGCTTGGAAATGTATAAATCTTCCTGAAGGTACAAAACATGAATTTGCTTTTTACCCTTTCTTTCCTGGATTATTTGCAGGTCCCATGCCCTCTGTGTTATCATTTAATACTGTGAGATAGCAGATAAATGGCAGTCAAACAGTTACTGTACAATTGCATTATATAAAAAGATTAAGCATTGTGATAAAATGTATCAAGTCAGTATAAACTTATCAAGCTTTTCAATACTCTGCTTAGAAGAGTCCTGATTTTCCCACCTCTCTCCCTCCCCAGAACTAATTTGTAAAATCTTTGCCAATTTTTACTAAAAATCCAGTCTGATCCGTGCTACTGATATTAATTAAGAAAGAATAATAGTGTTTGCATAAATACCTGTGTGTATTAATGCCTTGGGCTTATGATAGTGCAAAGAGAAACCTAGGCCATTTTGAAGGAAACGAGCTCTAAGTCTTGTTAAAGTTTTTCTAAGTCTTGTTGAAGTTTTTCTTTCCGAAGGTTCCTCACTTGGTGTTTGTAGTGAAGGAAATAAATTGTTCCATTGCAGGGCTTTTTTTGATTCTTAGGTAAGTCTGAGTCTGAGCCACTGGATACCTTGGGGATAGAGACTTGGTTTAACATTGGGTGGAAGTTGACTGAGGAGCAGGAGCTGTTGCAGTGTGGTTGTGTTATTGTGGCTGTGATTGTTGGCAGAGCAGCATTTTAAATTCCCACACAAGAGATGTACAGCTCTGTCTACTTGAGACCTTGTTGCTTCTGGCTGCTTGGGGAAAAAAAATATGCCCATGATGGAGAGAAGAGAAAGAACAGTTGGGATGCTGCTAGATGAAAGCCTAGCAGCAATGAGCAACTTGGGAATACACCCGAGCTGGAATGCAGGGTCGAGCTCAGAGTTTGCCTCCCAGCCAGGGAGAGTTGCAGGGTGGAGATGGCAGGGACCACCCTGCACGTTGGGAACCAATTGTCACCTCTGCTTGGTGCTTGGTGCTGTCCCTTGTTGGAGAGCAGCCTTTTGGGTGTGCACTGGGCTCTCAGCAGCATCCTGTGATGAGACAGGAGCAGCCCTGGGTTTTGCCTTCCCTGTGACTTGAGCAAATTGAATTCACTGCTGAGTGCAGGATGCTGAACCCTTGGTGCTTGATGTGCCAGGCAGGATCAGAACACACACTCATTTCTCCCTGCCTCTTTAAATTACCTGGGTTAACTCCCTGATGTCTGTTATTTAGAAAATAAATTTTGTCTCATACATCCAACCCAGGAAAGCGCTTATATATCCAGCAGCCAGGAAATTGAATGAATCCTGATCTATTCTTAATTTCTTGTGTTTCCTGTGGTTTTATTGTTTGTGTTACCAGCCCTAATATTTACATACTTTTGAATGAGCTTTTCTTTTTTTGGAAGATACTGCTTTGTTTGTACGCCTTGCAAAACAGGTTCTTCCATTTTTTTTTTCAAATAACCAAACAACTTACTTTCTCAAAGGAGTAGGAGGGAAAAAAAAAAGGAAGATTATAGGAAGGAATCACCAAAGGGAGATATCTAAGAATAGATTTTTTTTTTTTTGGTTGATGATATGCTAAGACTGAATCTAAACTTGATTCTATCCTTCCAAATGTCCTTGGGCTCTTTGAGAACTTTGTAAAACTTGTTGCATATGAAATTAAGTGCTTGTGGGTGCTTTATCTGAATAGCAGATGCATTTACAGTTGACATTTTAAATGCAAAGGTGCTTCCATGAAAAATGCTTGTAAGAACAAAGCTGTAGTTCCCACTGAAAACCCAAAGACATAGGAAGACAAGTTGGTGGAGTCTGCTGTGTTAAGGTTTAAAAGTAATGCTGGTGAGTGTTGTTCATCTGTGTCTCTGGAAACTGATGTAGTGCTTTTTTTTTCTGCAGAGTAAGGAAGATTTCACAGTTATATTCCCTGCCTTTCTTCTGGATGTGGAGGACCAATAGAGCTGATGTTCTTTAGGGAGTCTGTCCCTCAGTACATCAACTGGCTGCCTTTTCCATGGATGTTTGCTTTCCTTTAGTAATCCTTTAGGAGCTAATTTGAAATTGCCAATTTTTTAAAAAATAAAGTGTTCTCCATGGAATCTGTGATCAGCCTTTATTTGCAGGTGTTACTGTTCTGTGTTGAATTTCTGACTAATCTTCAGATATTTATTTCTTTCAAAAAATAAGACGGAACTTCAGAACTTTTTCTTTCAAATCTCTTCTGCCTGCCATGGATAAAACCTATTTGCACGTTGATGAATAGTGGCTGGGAAGCCTGTCTGGTTCTGCAGCAGGATCCATAAATAGCATTAGTGTCTGGTTTACTTTGGGAAGGAAGGTGTCCCGTTGTGGCAGTGGCAGGGGGGAGCCTTGCACTCACTCCCAGTAAAGTTGCCCTGTCTGGGCAGTGTTCACCAGCACGAAACTGAGAAACATGATACAGTGTCTCTGCTGAGATACAGAACCCCTTTGAAAGCTCCAGAAAGTACTGACATTTATAGAAATGGCTAATACTGGCCTTTTTATTTTCTCTGTCCCTCTGCTGTTGGCTCAGAGAGACTTGGAGGATCATAATACTGTGTGAAAAATACTGATGTATCCCTCATCACCCTTCCTATCATTTGCTGCAGGGAGCACCTTGGGACGTGCAGAGCACATTGCTGCATGTGGTCTGTGTCTAGCACTCCTGTGTGTTCAGGTGGATGGGCCAGCACTTGGAGTAGCTGTTCTAGTTGCCAGACTGGATCTGGCAGCTCATTATCAAACATGTTGGGTCTCAGGATTGAGGTTTGGATGAATGCCTCTGAAATGCACCCTTCCACCAAGGATATTTTCAGGTTTGGTCTTTGGAGCATTTGGTTTGTGGCACAGTTGCTGAAGGAGAAACTGTCCTCTCTGCTAGATCAAAAATGAGTTTATTTTGGAAAATGGAAAGAAAATGTCCAGGTGGTTCAGGGGTGGCACAGTTAACCATCTCTGATACCCCAGAAGCAATCATGTGTGCAAAAGGCCAGTGGCTGGTAATTACCTCAAAGTGGATGGGGCTTGGGATACTTGTGTCCTGTTTCATTGGCAAAATGAATCCAGGTAAAGTTTCAGAACTGGAATAAAAAAAGTTTAATTTTTGCCCTTTTAATGAAGACGATGATAAAACTCCTTGGCTGCATGGTTTTTTCCTTTCCTAAACTGCTTGTGGCATGGTTATTGCTGGATGTTGTGAAATGTAAATAACACCAAGGTAGTGAACTCAGCATTCCCTGTTCCTTGGCAGCGTGGGTGAATGGAAACATCTGTCCAGGGCCTCTCTGGTTCCCTTCCTCAAACAGCTCCTGCTTCCAGCACAGTGCTGCAGAACGTGCTGCAAAGTCCTGCAAACCCTCTCCTTAACTCTGCACCACACAAAATGGAGGAAAATCTAGAGGGTAAAGGGAATGAGGATTTTTTTTTTTTTCCCCATAGTGGGTATTTTAATGCAAGTCATTCAGATTTCTGGTGTTCCAATGCCAGCCTGTGACATGGGACAGACCTGAGCTCGTGCTCTTGGCACAGTCCAGCTCCTCTGGTGTGTTCATCTCTTGCATTTCACTCTCAAATCACTCACTTGGCAAATGCTTAGCTACTCCCTGTCTCTCCTATTCTGATTATACAAGTAGGCTGTGGCAGGGTGTAAGCTTCAGTAAAAAGGATTTATTGGTTTGCAGGCATGGGGATGGGTGATAGGGGTTGAACTAATTTTTTACCTCATAAAGAGGAGTGGGAGGCAAAGGGACAACAAAAAACTGCAGCAGCAAGTGCAGAAGGAGGATGGGAAACCACCCTGGTATAATTCACTCAGGGTTTCCTCTGAGTTTGGGTGTGAGATCTTCCTGGGTTTTTACGTTGTGGCCATGAAAGAAATGCAAACAAAACCCCAAAACCTAAGTAACCATGCAAATAATGGAGGAAGTACGTAGTGAATGTTTTGTGATAGGGAGAGATAGTAACTGGGGCTTCTGAGCTTTAGGTTGGCTACAGGATGTAAATAGTGCTTGTGTTGGTATGGGTGGGTGCTGTGGGTCAGGTTCATTGACACTTTGGACTCTAAAACTTACTTTGTAAATTTCAGACACTGCTTTGAATTTGTTTTCATTTCAGCTAGAGAAGTTGTTACTAATTTTGTCCTGTTGGTGAAACATGAAATCGTTGTCCTTACAAGGTGTTTTCGTGGTGATTTTTAAAAAAAAAAATTATTTTGTAATCATAAATTGGGAAGGATGGATGGGAGAAGAAAAGGGATGCTCTTGTTGCTTTTAAAATCTAGGAATACAAATTTTTTTCTCCCCTCTCTCACCCCTTGTTTGAGTGATGAAAAAGAAGTGTCAGTTTTTAAATAGATCAAACATCTTTCTAGCACATATCATTGGTTTGAGGTGAGGCTGCATGGCCAGGTTTTGATGGTTTAGGGATATATTAGGTGAATTAATGCAGCCATCTGTGATGCATTTATGAAAACTGGGGGGTTTTTTAAGCTTTCAGTGTTTTTTTCCTTGGCTGTCAATATGTAAAAAATTATTTCTTTAAGGGAAACCTGAACTATGCTAGCCAGGGACTAATTCTGTATGTAGTATATCCCGTTCTGAAAAAAAGTGGGTTATTCTTAACATAAATTACATACTCAGAATTAAGTAAGATTAAAATTACAGTGAAGACAGGCTAATAAGGGTTTTACTCTGCTGAGGAATTTGACTTAAAGCTTGCGTTGGAGCCTGAAGTTGAATTTGAGCTGCCAATCCAGCTGAAGTGTAAAATGCCTCCCAGTCTCAACTGGAGTAAGCTAATGCAGAGTTTGAACTGAATTATGGTTTTTTCCTCTCCTTTTCATTGGACAGATTTATAAAGAATTATTTTGATGATTTTGTATTCCCCTCTGAGTACTTCCAAAAGCTAACACAAAGCATCATTGCATAATGGAGGGGTGGACAGCAGAATGCTTCTGTGATCTCCAGTGTTGCTTCAGGATTTCCAGCTCTGTAAATAATTGCTCAAGGCAAAGGTACACTAATATTATTTGATGAACAGGAAGTCTGCAAATAGCATGGTATTTTGCCATAATTACATTTGCAGTGGTGCAGGTGTTGAGCCTTACCCATAGCCAGGAAAACCAGTGCCTCAGATAGATTTGTAAGAACATGTGGGTGAGGAGATGGGATGAAGGTTTGAAGGAAAGTACATCAGCAGATTTGCATTTAAAGGTTTGAAAAACATAAAAAAGTTTCAGGAGATGTGTTGCTGATGGCACTGCTACAATGGCTTGGCTTTGTAACAGCAAAACCAAACCATCCAAATCCCCCTTTCTTCAGAAACTGCAAGATACTCTTAAATTTTTATTTGTTTTTAATGGATTATGGTTTTCTTAGATTGATGTGCTGCTGGTTCTGCTCAGGGCTCAGAGGTATTTGTTACTGTGGTAGTTCTGCCTCATGCGTCTCACACCCAAATCTTTCCTTAGCTCATTTGATGCCAGAATCCTTTTTTTTTTGGCTCTGTTGGTGACCAGAGCAGCTAAGTGTGAATCTTGAGCAGCTGGTTAGGTGACACCCACTGCCTCCTCCAGACAGTGAGAGTGTTCAAGCACTTCATTAATACTTTACTTGAGCTGTCTCAATGAGATGGCTGAAGGAAATTAAATAGTCATTAAAATAATGCTGCCAGAAATGCCTGAAACCAACTATATTGGGAGACTGACTCATCTGCCCTTGCTCTGGCTGGATGCAGTGGGAGGGTATCCTGCTTTTTTTTCCACAACTTCATGACCTTGTATCACCAGCCCATGCATTCATTTGGGAACAGACTGATGAAGGAGAGAAGATGATATGCAGAAGGGAATGTTTCTGAGGGTGATGCTCATAGTTGAAATGGTCTTGGAGTAGTTATTTTGAGAGGAAATCTTGGCTCGTGTTCATGGAGCTGAACTACTAAGAGCAGCCTGCGAGGTGGGAAAAAAGGGATGGGGAGAAAGGAAGCAGGTGGTGAGAGGATGTGTGTACCAGAGAAGTGAAGCAGCACTCATGTTATCTCTTCCAAGCCCTCTGTTTTTCCTCCCTCTAGAGATGGCCATTATTTCAAGTGGGCCCTGAGGTTTGGAGAAATGTTTGGTGTGTGTGTGTGAGCAGCAAATATTGAGAAAATTGCTGTGCTGTGTGTAAACCTAGCATGGAAGTTTGTAACTGAGATGCATGGTGATGTCTTCACTTGATTTTGTCTCTGAAGCTTTGAGGGGCATAGCAAAATACTTGGTGCCAGCCCAAATGGACTGGTATAAAAGTAAATAAATACTTGTAAAAGATTGTCTCTGTCTTGCTTAGTTCTGTTCCTGAGTGTTTCAGCTTTGGATGTTCTTGAAGAAATGGCTCTTTCTTAGCCTAAAAGGCAGCACTTAAGATATTTAGACAGAAGTGGTGCTGCCTCTCCAGACAGGAATATTTGTATAAATGTTGAAAGTGTCCAGTTAATCTGGCAGGATTGTGACCAAGGCACGATAGTGTGCCTGTGTGCATTTACAGTGTAATTATGAATGGTTTGTGCTGTGAGACAGTGTGATGGCTTCAGTGCTGCCTCTTTGTTATAAATACAGCGTCTTCTGGGCTGTTGTTTAAAGACTCCTTTGGAAGCCTGATTTAATAGTTGAGCTGAGTGAATAATTCAAAACCTTTTTATCAAGTTCTTGTTTAAATTCTTAAATGAGCTCACCATAACCTTTTTATGTACCCCTCCTGCATGTGTCATACAAATATTAGAATAATTGAGTTTTACTAGTGCAAATGTTTCTGTGAAGCAAATTTTTAGAGCTTGATGTATGACTGTTTATGGAAAGGGGAATGTTAAAATCTCACACACCAGTGCCTATGCCAGAAACTTGTGCTGGCTTACTTAGGAAAAGGGTGGGGGGGCGAGACCCTTGGCTTTGTTGGAGCAATCCTAACTGAGCTGGTTTGTCAGATTGACTTGTTTGCAGTTCAAAAACTGAACACATGTATTTAAAGGAATTTCAGCTATATCTCTTCTTACAGGCCATTCTACAAACAGTAGCAGTACTTAGTTTAAAATATTTGCTTTTTTTCCAGATAAGTACTATTTTGACTCTTTTTCCTTTTCTCACCCCTTTACGTGAGATGAACCAGCACATTCAAAATGCATCTGCTTAGCATCACTGAGTAGCTTAACAAAGGGATGCAGATGAGAGAAAATCCACAGTTACCTTCCAGGTTTCATCATTCCTTGGCTTGAAGTCCAGTCCAGGCTGGAAGAGAGCCTTGCAGATAAGTAATTTGAGTGGATTTAGCATGCCTACTCACATGTATTAATGTTTGCAGACTTGCTGGTGAAAGCTCATTAGTGTTAAGTCACTTCTGAGTACTGATGGTCTTTAAAAGGCAAATGAAAGCCTTGCAACCAGGATGTCTGCAGAACTGGCATCCATTTGTCTTCTGCTTCTGAAGAAAAATGGAAGACTTAAAAAATCTAAAGCCAGCTCAAGAAGCAGGAGTTGAGGATTAGGCAGGGAGCTGGGAGATGCTGTTTTCTCAGTGGAGAATTGTTGCTTAATTGGTTACAAGAATTTAGTCAAGGCTGTTTATTCTGTTAGCAGACAAACCTCCTCCTGTGCATGCTCTGGCAGTGCTCTAACCTCCCTGGCACTGCAGTGTGTGCTTGGAGATGAGATGGAAAATCCTTCCTCTTGCAGTGCGTCATGAGTTTGCAAAGCCTGCTTTGCATGTGCAGGGTTTGCTCTCCAAATTTTGGATTTCTTTGCTGATTTTTCTCTCTGAACTCTGCTGCAGCCACCTTTAACAGCCACTGGTAATGCCACATGTCCCTTGCAATGTGTGTAGGAATCTGGAATTGCAGACTTGTGTGACAATGGAACTGCTATTGAAGTTTTCTATTGCCTTCAGCCACAGGTAGTCCAAGTGTAACTACTGACAGTACAGATGCTAGAAACTGGGCATCTGTACATCCATACCCAGGCTATGAGAAACATAAGGTGGTCTTTAGAAGTAGAAACTTTTAGGTTTTGGGGTTATTAAAAAAACCCCAAACTGACCTCCAAACCCTGGCATCATCACAACAACCAGCTTTGACTTTGCAGAAGGGGCCAAGTAAACCTGTTCTTTTTTGGCTTTCCTGAAATTGTCATATTTGTAGAGTCATATTTTCACTGAACAAAATGAGTTGTGTCCAGCACTGTACCCAGTGGGCCTGGGCCTCTGGTTGTGGTGTTCTGTAGTCTGTCAGCTTGAGTGGCAAGAGTGTTCAGACTTGTTGTGACTCCCTTGCATCAGCTGTAACATTGCTGCAGTTGGGGCTTTATTAAGCTGAAAAGACCAAGGAAAATCTCCTGTATGCCTCTTCATTTCCTTGTGATGCAGTATCAGCTCTAACTTTCCACTGTAGGTTCCTTGGACCTGAAAAGAAGGGAGAAATTTTGGGTGGACTTCTGCTTGTTTTTAATTAAATATTGGTGTAACAAGAGTTGTTTTGTGACGAGAAAGACCCAACAATCTTACCAAACATGCAGCACAGGCTGTCTTGTCATCCCATTACATTCCCACTGTAGGAAACACTCTTTGTGCTTTGATAAATTTGTCCTTATTCATAGTGTGAAACTGCAAATTAACATGTAAAATTGCTTTTCTATGTTGGAGATCTATAACAATTTGTTGTCCCTTCATATTTGTGTTGCAAAGTTTCTGTGAACATAGGGGAGCAATATTACCTTACTTATTATGGGGGGAATCTGAGACTTGGCAGCTTTTTCTGAGGTACCCATTAAATCTGAGCATTTGCAGAGTTTGCTGTAGTTTATGATTGAAGTTGGTGGTTACAACAGACAAGATCCCACTGCAGCACAAAGTGGGGAGAGTGGGTGCCAGCTGAGCTTTGCCTGTTTGCAGATGTGTCTGCAGAGATGCAGGCTGGGGTGGGAATAGAAAAGAGGGAAAAGAGGCTGCTGTCTCCTCATTCCCTGATTCTTTGATCACTGAGAAGAAATTATATGACCACTGGGCAAACTGATCTGTACAGTTTGTGCTCAAGTTTTGTCTAGTTTATATAAAATAACCTAAAGGAGGAGGTGGATCAAAATAAACTCTGGATTTTGTTGTAGCTTGATGCTGTTTGATTGCATATGAGTATTCTGCTAGGCAAGAGTTAATTTGTCAGCCTTGTCCCCATTTCCATAAGTACCATTGATACTTCACCCTCCCTGTGGTGACCTGTGAACCATCTCTGCTGGGTCTTCATGCCATTCTAGATTTGGTTATTCCCTCTTTCTGCCCAACAGAGATTTACCATCCTGGTCTAATTCACACTGGTGCCTTTAAGTTTTCCCACTCACATAATAGTGTATTAAAAAAATTATAATTTTTGCTTGTTTTTATCTCATTTAGCATTGTCAGAGGGGAAAACAGTTAAAGACTTGATATGTATTTGGATTGGATGGAATAATGATGAGGTATAGCTGAGTTATTTTCTTTCTTTTAAAGCTGCTTGTGGTTTTCTGCTGTGGGTATTTTGATTCTTGTTTATTTTACTCCTCCATTTGGAGAAGAATAGTCTGGGAGAGGGGAAGGAAGAGGGAGGGTTTACCCCTGTAACCATCATTGTTAGCCCTAACTTCTGGTAGAGCTTTGCTGCTTTGGCTCGACCCCTTTAAACTTGAGAAATGTGTTTTTGTTTGCATTTCCATCTTGTTGCATTTAAAAACTATTCTAACTATACCAGATTGTTTGAACATTAATGGGGGAATGTTTTTCAGAGAACTTGATAGAGTTTCCAGGCAGCTTTTCATCCGCCAAGTACTGTACTGGGCTCTCACTGCTGAGGTTTTGCTTGGTTTGCTCTAAGAATCTGCAAAGCAACTGTTCAAAATTGCTGACACATGTTAAGTAATGTGGAAATCACCATCCTGCCCCATTGAAGTCTGAGAGTGCTCATGTCGACAATGAGAACAAGATCTGACCCTGAAATGATATGTGAACAGTCTCAATCTGGAGACCATTTCTAGTGTCTTCCCTCTGACTCTGGCTAGTTTATCCTTTGCTCTTAGGTATTCTATTTTTTAAAAACTTATTTACTCAGTCTCCTAAAAAATACCACATTCTGCCTTGTCCACGTATTTTTGAATTATTTAATTTAATTATTATTTGATGATGCCAAGTTCAGAGTAAAATCTCAATCCTGTAGTTAAGTATCAGGAGAGTTAATGCTACTTCTAACAATAATGGTAGTGGTATAATGCTTATTTAATAAGAAATCCATCATCTTGTACCTCCCTTCTCCAAACCTCTAGTTTTCAGCTTTGGAGCAGCTGTAATCAGCCTGTACAACTTCCCTTCCTCCTCTCATGAATAAATCCAACTACCTTATCTTCTCTATCAGAAACTCTTCCCTGGCTTCAGCAGCCTCTGGAGGAGGGTATGAAAGGGGCTTTCACTGCCTAACAGGAAGCGAAATGAATGGAGGAACTTTTGATAATGCCCCGTCTGTCTGAGCGGGGGATCAGCCCGACTAAATTGCAGCAGATTAGTGAATGATAGTGCTTCAGCTGGGGCCAGAATTATAAGTTTTTAATCTTGGAACAAGCAATGATTTCTTCCTCCTAAACAGTGGTCAACTCCCTCTATGATTTGGAGGCTTGCAGTCATCCATATTCAGTTAGTTTGGGTGTGTGGTTTCTTTTTTCTCCCCCCAGTCTGCATTCATGAGTCTCAACAAGCTTTTGGGTTTTTTGGTAGCAGTGATTGTGGTAAAACCTGTCATGGCCACATGCCATTTTTGCCAGTAACTTGTACTTTGCTTTAGATTTTTATGCCTATAATGAGGTCTTGTATTTCCCAGCTTTCTTAATATTGGTATGTGTTATTCTGCCTCAGTCTTTTGCAATTAGCTTTGGGGTGGTTTGGGTATCTTTTTTATAAGAAGCATTTTTGTTTCTGGCCATCTTCAGCCTTAGTCTGTGTGTGAACATGGGTGACTCCTTGATTCCCACCCCACAACTTGGTCTAGACTTTCTGATAATCCAGCTCAGTGGGAGGGAGAGATGACTGAAAATCTAAATGGGGCAGTTCAGCTAATTGCCTTAGGCCTGACTCGTCTGCTGGATAACACTGGTTTTATTGCAGCCCAACGTGATTGACATTTGGGGAATTGCACTGGTATAATGCTGGCAGCAGCAGTGAAAAATCTGCCCTATTGTTTCTCATACATTCATTGTCTGAGGAAGACCTTTTTGTTACAAATAACTATCAGAAAGGCAACTAATGGAGGGAAGTTACCTTTTCTTTAAATCACTGGCTTTTCCAATTCCTAAGAAAAAAATATGAGTGAGAGTAATATCCTATGTACTAAAACTTTGCCTTCTCTATGTTTTTTTCAGGATTTTTTTTCTTGGATTTTATTACTGGAAAACTCTCTAATGACAACTTTGCTTAGGTAAGTGAAGCAAGATTTTTTTCCTGTGGATTTTTTTAGAATCACTTCTCCTATCTAACTTCTTTTGCACGTTGGGCTGAAATGTTGAGCTGCCAGCCAGCTGTGCTGCGTGTGCTGTGGTTAAAGGCTAGAAAGATGTTGTAAACAAAAGTGGGGTAATGCCTGTAATATGACATAAGGACCTCATTTATTCATTGAATCAGACGAAGTGGACGTTGTGCAGAATAATGAAATACAGGTAATATCTGCATATTACTGCATAATCTCATCAATTTATAATTTTTTCAAGAGATGCTCTGCATTTTTTTTCCACTGGAAGGTAAACTTGTTGCTGTCACTTAACATCATTTTGTGATGAAATGCAACCTTCATGCTTCCAGTCTTTTAGGTACAGCTGCTCTTCTTCCATGCCCTTCTCCTCCCTCTTACCCTTAGGCAGGAGCTTCTGATATGGAAAAATCATAAAAAACTTGAAGAGTTTTATATTTTTTTAGCCCAAAAGACAGGAGAACTGGAACAGATTTAACACCCACTTTTGATCTTTGAACCCCATCTACACCTCTGAAATGCAGATTCCACATAATTGGTCATTGACAGGATCTGAGTTGATTGAAAGCACCTGGTCTTCTCTCTTTCTAAATTCTGTCTATCTTTGGGGCATTCTGAGCACAAATCCAGTGCTGTGGTGCCATGGATGATGGGTGGAAGAGCTAAATGTGCTGCTGTACCAAAATGTACTGTTTTCCTTTGTGGTGGAGAGAAGACCTAATTAACCTCTGATGCAAGACAGGAAGTTAATCCCTAGACATACAGATAATTTGATGTGTTAGCTGGAGTTCCTTGTTGATCCTGGATGAGGCCAAAAGCAACTGCAGTGTTCAGGTAGGAATATAGCATCCTAACATCTACCATGACAAAAGTGCTGGTGCTCTTTGCAAAGTGTCTGTGAAAGGCTTTTCTTTTTTCTCCCATCTCTGCTTTCTGCAGTAGCCACCCTCTCTTCCTTTTGATGTCCTTCCAGTGAATGGTCAGCACAGCAGCTTCTTTCCTTGAGATGAGAGACCTTGGTGAAATAAAATTGATTGGAGAAGATTTCTGGTTTAAGCCAATCTGCTTTTCTCTGGTATTTGTCCTTCTTCAGGGGGGCTTTAGGAGACTGAAGACAGACAACTGCAGAGAGGCTTTTGAGTTCCCTTTAGTTTTCTTTTAGGTAGCTCATTGGGGTTTATCTATCTGCCATTCCTTTGCCAGGGTGCTGAACTCAGGGTATTTTGTGTGGTGTAGCTTTTGTTTTTTCCAGAAACACATGGGGATGGGCTGGTAGACTCCAAACTGTGAGTGAGCCAAAAGGTGGAAAAGTCCTTAGCAGAACCCTCTGAGACAGATTGGGATCCAGCACTGCATTGCTCTTGAGACATGCCATTGCAGTGTGCTTGAGGTTCCCCCATGTCTCCCTCAACTGCTTGAGCAGTGACTAATTTGCAGCCTGAGGCTGTATTTGTTGATGCCACTGCCTGTCCAGAGGATGGAGAGGACTCTGCAAATGAGGGAAGTATTTAGGCATCAGTTTTAAGTCCTTTTAACACTGTTTATTAGACACATCTATGAATATATGCAGACTGAGCTAATAAATAACCAGGGAATGGTAGTTAAGAGGAAAGGGCATAATTAATTCTGTCATGTACTCTGTTTTAAAGTTGGGTCCAGAGCAGTAATGTGTTAGGCTGGGAAGGTAAACACTGTCATTATTCAGCAACAAAACATGTACAAGGCTGACATTGTTTTCCTCCTTTTGATGTAATAATTTTTTTGCAGTGCTTGGAGTATCTTTGGTGGTCTTTGGTGTGGGGGGAGCCTGATGAAGCCCCACCCTTTCCAAAGGGTCAGTGCTCCTTTATTTGAGTTGAGTTTTGTACTAATGCTGCTGTGCTGACACAGAATGTGTGCTGTTCCAGAAAGCTCTTACTGTTTGCTGTGGTTGGGGTGCTTGGCTGGAATTCCTGCAATATAGTTTGGAGGGAGGTATTTCTGTTTCATCAGGTGATCCCTTTTCAACTCCCCACACTGCAGTGTTATCCCAGGTCAACTGTACATGGCACATAGAAAAAAAATCTTTTTTGTGCAGATGCTGTTAAAAAGCCAGCATGAGTTTACCTTGTATATACATCTTTTTTTTTTCTCCTCCAACTATACCAGCATGCAGAGAAAGGTTTGACTTCAGCAAATGCAGTTTTCCATGGTCCTTCAAGGTTAATGTGTTTGGATCTTTCTTAGTGGGGAGAAGGATTTGGGGAGTCCTCACTTTGCATCCTAAAGCATCTGAAGTTGCTGTGAGAATGATGATATATTTGCTAAAAGGAAGAATTGTCATGGTAAAAGTTACTTAAAGCAAGGTAGTTAACTTTTCAGCATGCATGATAAATAGTAATTGGAGAAAAAGCTGACGAGCTTGTAATTTGAAGTTCCCCCTGCTTCTGTTACTCATAGGACAGCCTCTTTCCTTTCCTTCATACCTCTCATTTTAGCAAATTTTTTGATGTATAGTTACACACACAGAAAAACAAGCAAAGATTTAATATACATATTTCTATCTTGACTGTGCCCCACATGACCCACTCTGGATATCAGATCACTTGAGTTTGCATAAGTGAAGATGTGTGTATCCAAACTGGGTTGGTGTTGTTCAACCCCTCAGTGCCTCTTTCTGTTGAGTTTTCTTACAAGTTTTGCAGCTCTGGCTCTTCCAGCAGAAGTCTTGGACAGAAAACACTCATGGAGACACCAGTGGAATAGCTGATGCAGCTCAGCAGCCACCTCCTAAAATAAGTGGTGGAAGGATGCCTGTTTCTCTTAGCAGTATTTTCTTTGGAAGATGAGCATCTCCTCAGCATGTCCTTGGCTTCTGTGTCTCCCTAGCAAGCTGCAGCACTGAATACTCCTTCTTCCACTGTTCTCAGCTCAGTTTAAAACTTCTTCATTCAAAGTATTTCTGTGGTCCCTCAAGGTCTGCTCTGTCTGATTGCAAAACTCCCAGGAATTTGGAGAGGGAATCCTTCCTTTGGGTGGATTGAAAAGAAGTTGCGTGTTGTCAACTTGCACAAGGTCTTTCTTCAAAGTATGAAGTGTTTTTTAGGGAGAGAGATCTCTTAAAAAATTATTAGCCCTTGGTGGGTGGCATGAGCAGCATTGACTGGAGGGGCAATTGTTCTGTGATTCATGTGCTGTTTATTTTGCAGGCAGTGATGTTTTTATATTGCTGAGGCAGATGGAGGGATTCCCAGCTCCACAATCATGACCCTGGGGGAGAGGAGCTGGTTTTAGGTTTCACCACTTGGATGATGAGGTTAGCCTGAGACAGAGATGCATCCCTGTGTATGGAAATGGTCTTGGCCCAGATCTTGTCTGGTGATGTAAAGCCTGAGAAAGGACCAAGAGGTCAGCTTCAGCTTTTTAAGGAATGTGATGTATGGTCATTCTGTGGCATGTGTGGACTGCTGCTTTTTTATTTCAAAAAGGGTAAAAAATGTGCTTGTAAGCTTATGGTTTTTTTTTTTTTTAACACACTAATTAGAGCTACAATTAGCACTAAAGTAGAACCTACTTTACAGCTACATAAATATTTATATCTCTGATACTGAAACACTAATGATAAAGAATCCCAAGAGGTTTTTTCATAGCTACAAAGCAAGGAAGATTTCTCCCATTCTCTGCCTCTTAGAACCTTTCTTCCACTTCACCTACTTCCCTCCTACTGAGCTAAACAACATTCTCAATCTGCACACGCTGGGACTTTATTTTTTTTTTTTTTTTTTTTTGCATCTATAGCAGTCTTGAGTAATTACTCTGCAGTTCTAACGCATGTTACAGAAGGGAGCTCCTCTGCTTCTGTCAGTCAATGGTATCTAGAAAACTGAAGCTCTGAAACCAGCTAAAATGAATAGAATCTTGTTTCCTCTTTGCTCACATGGGCACTCACTCACTTCCCCATCTGCTTTGACTTTGAAGACTGCTGAGGTTCTTCCTCTGTCTGACCCACTTGGCATAAGCTAGAGAGGATTGTCTTTCTTCAATAGCCAAGTTTATAGGGCTTCAGCTTGTTCGTAAATAATCCTTAGAGTTTTGAGTGCTGCCTTTCTCCTTCTTTGCCCTTCAAAACTGACCTGCTGTCATTTGTGTACAAACTGGGGGAATACTTTTTCAGTCTATAGATGGAGGAGAAGATTTGTGCAGTCATTGGACATGAGAGGCTGTAAAGTGTGCTGAGATTTCACTCAGGATCCATGATTTTAAGTACTTATCCACTTTCAATTTGTGATCCCAGCACAAAAGAGCATCACCTGTAGAGGAGGGTTTTGCTCTGCTAGTCCTTGTACAAACACAGTTCCAGAGTACAGAATACAGGACTTGGATATGCAGAGGCATCTCTATAGGAATGTGTAAATATTTAGTGTACTTCAGAGAAGGACAAGGTGTTGCTCTGCCTTTGCTTTCACACTGAAGTACCTGCACCAGTAATTGGTTTGCATGTGTGAATGGTTATTTTAAGGTAGCATTAAAACTCACTTTCAGCTTTACTGAAGTTCTGCAGACCAGCCTCTCCTGACTGGAGCTTTGAGGCCTTGTGATCTGCATGTGGTTCTTCTGGCTCTTGGTAGCAGGAGATAGCAACCCTTTGTGGAAAGATAGGCTGTAATTTTGTCCTGCTTTGAGCATGTGGGATTTTAAGTATTTCCTATGTGATGCATTACTAGTATAAACAAACTGTTTTGTTTAGTGTAAGCTCTTTATCCTGATAGGATTTGAGACATCTTATAAAGCAATCACTGTAAATTTAAAACTAATATTTGGCATTATTTAAATAAACATAAATCAAGATAGTATACAAACAACACAAGTTCCCAGCCCAGGGACCTGAAAGACAGACCTACTTGGATGTAGCCTGTGCACTTTTTGTCCATTTCCCTATTAAATTTAAAACATTGTGCACCTAATTAATACCTTTTAAAATTTATGTCAGTGATAAAATGGATAAATATTGCAATGGATGCAGATTTTTAGTGCTACAATTACAGAATAGATGTAAAAGCATGTAGGGTAAGTAGATGTTTGTGCAGTCTTGTGGTGCATCATCTTTGCTGCCCTGGTTGGTTTGATACAGAGGATTCAAACTGAAGCCTTTAAGCTGGAAAGGGTAAATTACTGTTTAGTGTGTTGTAAAAGGTCTTGTAGACTGTGGGAGTAGATGAGTTATTTCAAAAACATAATGCTGGAAAGAAATTGCCATGCCAGACTGTTAAATTTCATTGCTGTGTTAATTAGATAGGAAGAAGCCCCTTATTTTATGAAGTTTTCCAACTCAGTTGAAGCTCTATCACATTAGATGCGACAAGTGAATGATCAACTCTTGTCTGGGTGCCAGGAGCCTTGTACTTCCAAATTAATTGTGTTTTTATGAGCCAGTGTTAACTTTTGGAAAAATAAAGCTTAGGCCTTGGAAAAAAACAGATGCTGATGAATATGGGAGGGAATGGGGAAAAGAATATTGTGTTCCTGGTAATGAGGTGACCTCTGGTGCTCTAGTTTCACTTACCAAGTAGCTGTTATGTTTTGTATATAAAATGTAAAATTTTGCCTTTGAGGAGCTTCATTTTAGAGGGTGGAGGAGTTCACAATCCTTTCAAGGCCTGGTAATCCAAGAGGGAATTCAGTATCTTCATAGATGGAGATGTGTATGAGGTTTTTTAATTCATCAGGCTTTTCAAAAATGTACAGATTTGCAGATGCGTGAGGGACCGGGGGGAAGCCCTTGCCTCTAAGTGGTGGTAAAATTTAAAACTCTTATGGGTATGGCTCTGATCAACATTCATTTCAATGTTCCCATAAAAAGCTTATGACTTGGCAGGGTTTCAAGGACTGAGAAGAAAAAAGCTCTGTATACAACATGTTTTATTAATGTTGAAGGAGTAATATTGCTGTATTTCAGTCTGCCACTGCATAGAATAAGTTCTTTTTGGCTCTTGTACACTTTGGCTTTTCACTTGAATAAAACAAGGTGTGACTTCATATCTGCTTTTTCCTAGTAGCCTTGTATTAATCAGGAGTATACATATTTCCAAGTTTTGGCTAGGATTCATCCTTTTTCTTTCTAATTCTCCTGTGTTGTAGAGTGAATTCATGATTCTTGACCCTCAACTGATACTGTTAAAGTGTATTTGCATAAGCCTTGATGTTAAGCATCACATCCCACTTACTTGTGATGACTTTTTGCCCCCTTTTAAGCTATATGTAAAGGTGAATTTGAAATTAGGCAGCTGAGAAAGAAGTCATCTGTTGAAACTTGGCAAATGTGGTTGAACTAATAAAAGCAAATCTAAAAAAAAATATACTTTTAAGGGAAATCAGTACTGTAAAACACAAGCTTTAAGATGAAATTGCTGAAGTTAATTTGCACAGCCAAAGTGCAAGAAGAGGCAGATAACACCAGTCAAGCACAAAATCACAATTTACAGGCACATAGTGGTGTTACTTTGGTAAGGTTACCTCTGTGTGGGGCTTGGCTGGTGATCAAGGCATGGCTCAGCATCGGGCACTCTCTGAAGCAGGAGTCTGGCTTCAAATCCTCAACACCAGCCTCTTTCAGAGAGTGCTGTGCTGCCTGGCAGTGGGACACAGCCTGGGCTCTGTGAGGCAGGAGGAGTTGGGGTATGTGACTGCTTAAAAGCAGATTTTATTCCCTAAGTTACTGCACGGGGTTTGGCTGGAGTAGAGGTAATTTTTTGTATAGTAGCTAATATGGGGCTGTGGTTTTGATTTGCTCTGGAAGCTGTTGATAAGTCAGGGATGTTTTGGGTACTGCTGAGCAGAGTTTACACACAGCCAAGGCCTTTTCTGCTTCTCATCCATCCCACCTGTGAGCAGGATTGGGCACAAGGAGCTGGGAGGGGATGCAGGTGGGACAGCTGACCTCAGATGGTCCAATGGATATTCCAGACCACATGGAGCTATGGTCAGTGTATAGAGCTGGGGGAATAGGAGGAGGAGGATGTTCAGAGAGATGGTGTTTGTCTTCCCATATCATCATCATGTGATGGAGCCCTGCTTTCCTGGAGATGGCTGAGCACCTGCCTGCCCATGGGAACTGAGGAATGAATTCTTTGTATTGCTTTGCTTGTGTGCAGCTTGTGTTTTACTTATGAACCTGTTTTTAAACTCAATGCATGAGTTTTCTCACTTTTAGCCTTCCAATTCTCTCCCCCATTGCACTGGTGTGGAGTGAATGAGTGGCTGTGTGGGTCTGAGCTGCTGCCTGGGGTTAAACCATGATAACTATCATACTGTTGAAAATTGACATGGTTATATCTCAATCTTATGCTTCTGATTTGTGAGTACTGTTGCTTAATTAACAATTATGAAGCGCTCGGAGCACTTTATAAATGCTGGAGGATTGTAAAATATTGCATTTGCGTGTGCACGCTCTTAAACGCGGAGATTTCCACATTTCCACGCTCCTGCTGCACGAGCGCTTGGCTGAGTCACACAGGCTCCTCCTGACCCAGTTCTCTCCTTGTTTGCTCACTCCTCCCATTTGGCCCAAGCCATCAGCCTTTTACATGCCCACCTTCCTGTCACACATTTGTGAGTCTGTCCCTTGAGAAGCAAGCAGTTCTGCTCCACAGGTGTTCAAAGGGAAGAGGGGGCTTGGAGCAACCAGATCTAGGGATAGATGCTCCTGCCCATGGCTGAAGTTGAACTAGGTTTTTTTTAAAGGTCCCTTCCAACTCAAACTATTCTATGACCTCCTCCATAGAAGCACCTTTGAAGGTTATTATCAGCCCTTGGCCTGTTCCAGGAACGCTTTTCCCCACACCCATGAGGTTGGGCTCTGGTTCTTGGCAGCAAACTAAATCTTCCGTCTGTTTCCTTCCTTGTCTCTCTCCCAGGCCCTGCACAGAGGTTTGGCAGGTGCCCTTTAGGGAAACCATTTGGACTTTGATTTGCTTCCCCAGAGAGGAGGTGGGTGAGCCTTAGCTGCTGTTCTCCCTGTGGTGCTCATGGGGATCCCTGGAGCTGAAGAGGAATTCAAGGGCAGCGGGCAGGCTTGGACTGGGGCTGCAGATGGATGTGTGCAGGTGCTCCCTGTGGCAGGGACACAGTGCTTTTCCAGGAGAGCTGGGGGAAGGTTCACTTGGAGCTGATGTGCCTGTTGTGGCCAGGGGCAGTGCTCCTTCTGCACAACCATGCTGTAATGGCAACTGCTGCCTTTGTGCCTCTATCTGACCCATAAACATTTTGAAAATTTCTTTGATATTCATCAGTACTAGAGAGCTGAGACCCACCCATGAGAACATGATTTGATTAGTTATTTGAAGAAGTTCCCACTTCTCAGATCAGAGTGGGCTGGATTTTTCAAGAGTATGTTATTGGCAGATGAAAACAGAGCACTGGAGTGTCTAACAAGAGATGCAGAAATCCCAACTGCTTCACCAAGAGATGAAATCTCTTTGGTACCAAACTGGAGCTCCCTGGGACTTGCTGGTGTTACCTGCAGTGCTTGCACCAGCACTAATGGCTGGCATGCTCTGAAAGAGGGAAAGCTCATGTAACTTGGTCTGCCGAGGCAAGGCTTTAATTCAAGCGTGGATAAAGCAAGGAATTTGATCAGGCTTCTACCGTCGGTCACACTTTGAGCTAAGTGAAAAGGAGTAGAGCTGAGTTGTGGGACACAGGGTTTTTCTTGTGAAATCTGAAGATTGGCAGATCCATGAAAAATAGGCATGAATAGTCCCCATCAATTGCCACGTACTTAGGTTCAGCTCTTTGCCATTACCTCTGTGCAGTGAGCTCGTGGCATGGATGGTATGGAAGAATTTAGTTTTTCTTTTTGTCTTGTCCTGTCAGCCAGTTCTCTCAGCATCTCTTAACCTTGGATATTTATGGCTTGAAATAAAGTGTGTGTTGAGTTGCATTTAATCCTAAATTAGGTCTATACTCAAACTAGCAAAGGATGAAAAATTCTGTTATGCTGGAGCCCTTCTTGGGGAGTGGAGAGGGATTCTGTGGGTTTTCTTAAAATAAAAATGAGGGGAAGGGAAAGAAGAATAGATGGTTAAGTGGTTTCAGTCACTATTAATGTTTGCCTACTGCAGCAATAACTTGTATTTCACATCTTTTCCCAGGGATGGGAGAGGAAGAAAGGAAATGAGGAAGTTGGTAGTACAGTTTTAGACTTGGTTAGCACTTGTTCAACTGATGTATGTGTTATAAACCTAAAAGTTGCTTTTATTTACGCTCAGTTGTGCCCAACATTCCTGGGAGTTCTGGAGTTGCAGTCTATTGGAAGATCTAGACTGTTGTCATTGTGGTGTTCACTGTGCAGAAGGACTTGGAAAGTTGGCATTTTTTTTCAAATTTCAAGTATTCCTTGGTCCTGGCATTGCTGTGAGGTGTCATGAACATTGTCAGCAATAAAATTTTCTTCTGGATGCCTTTTGCACTTGTTGCTGTGCTCCTTTCCATCTTCTTTCCAGGCAGTCATTACCACCTTCTTTCTTTCTTACTTCATTTTTTCCAGAATTTTGTTTAGCAAGGAATGACATTTTGCAAACAAATCAAACCTGGGGTAATCTTAAACTTCCGAGCTGACCTTGCCATGAGTGGAGTTTTAGAGGGGGGGATGATCTCAGTGAGGAGGTCATCACATGGTCTCCTGTGCTGTGCTCAGGTCCATGAGCTGTGTGTCTGCCACTCACTCACCTTGGCTGGCTGGAGCTGAACTTGGCTGTTTGTGCCTGTTTAAGAAGTTAATCTTTCTGAAAGGCTGAAAGCTGCTTGGCCTGGTGTGGTTGCCTCAGCTACAGGAACGTAAACCAGTAATGCTGGGGAAAACAGAGGGATAAACATTTGCTGCTCTTTATTTCCGTGAGGAGTTACAAGAACCTGGGATACATTGAGTGACTTGGAACAATTTTTATTTGAGTGCTGGCTCTGTCATGACCTCTGCACGTAATGAAATAAAGTACTCAAGCCTTGCAATGCAATAAGGAAAATCTGTTAAGATTGTAGTTCCTTTACATCAGCTGACCTTGGTCTGACTAACAAACCAATTTGTCTTAATCCTTGTTTTTTAATTAAACATCAGATACTTGAAGGCATAAGTTACTGGCAATTAATCAAAGCATCTAGGAAGCCTGGCCATTGGTCTCTATACTGCACAGGTTGAAAAGCTTGTGCATAGGTTGATACTTTAAATTAAATATATAAAGATGAAAGAAAAGGGGATGAACCTAAGAACCATAAAGCTTGCTTGTTGGTGTTCCTGTGAATTAATTGCATGTGTAGTTTTTGCTGAGCTTATGTTCAGGTTGCACCGTGGAATAGTTGAAGTGTCACTCCCTTGGAGGCTCAGGAGCGACATTTACCACTGTGGCCTCCTAAGACAAAGTTGATTAATGATGTAACTGTCCCCTCTCCAGTGAAATCACAAGAGTGTGGGCTCTGCATCTGCTGCTGTTTGCTGTCTCTCCCATCTTCTTCCCAAGCCCTGGAGAAAGAAATAAACAAGATGTTAACCATCTCAAGGTTGGACAGTGTGTTGAGAGGTCACTGGTATTATTTGGGGACTTTTCTGTTTTAATGTACAGTCTTGGAGCCATTTGAGAAACTTTAAAGATCAGATCCTATAGAGTAGATAAAGAAGATGTGTGCAGATGTGACCCTTGTGTGCATTGTCCCCTTTTTTTGTGTGTGATAAGTGATGCCCCATGAGAAGTCCTCTTGCAGACATATAGGTGGCACTAATAGTGATGCAGGATGATGTTTGCAGACTTTTATGGGTAATACCACAAAAGTTGGTGATCTTTCCTGACTGCTGTCAGCATTTATGCTTCTGTGACTTTCTAAGATGTGTGGTCTGTATGTTACTAAAAACATACAGCAAATAAACTTGTCCAGGCAAGAACATGACCTTGATGCACAATCATTACCTAGAGCCCTAGGCTGGAAAGAATTATTAGTGTTGGAGATTGTGGTAAAGAGTCATCTTCCAGGTCGGTCCCTAAATATAGGCCTTAAAAGGTTTTAGCAATGCTTTTGGACTATAATTTTTTACTTGCTAAGGACATAAATCTTGTTATTACAAGGGAATGCAAAAAAAAAAAACCCAAACTTCTTTCAATTCACAGTACATTTCTCATTTTACAAAAGAAAAAAGTGCCTGACAGATGCTGAAGAGTGTGCACCTTTTGAAGCTGTGTGGAAATGAATATTCAACTTATGAGCCAGGAGCAAGATGCAGCAGGGATTGTGTGAGAGCTTTGTGTGGGAGGAATTAACTTCCCATGGTTTACATAGTGTAAAAAGAGAAGACCCCTCTTTCCTTGATGGGAGTAGCCCCACTAAAGTCAGAGCTCCTATTCACATGGAGGAAGATTTGCAGATTCAAGTCTTAATTTAGATGTATTTGTTTGTGTAAGGCTGGCTTGGTAATGCAGATAATAGAATTTATTAGGTCTGTTAAACTTTCAGATTTCCATCCAGTTTAAGAAGAATTTATTGGAATTTACTGCTTTGAAAAATGAGCCTGTCATTTCCTGAGGAGTAGTAAAGAACACTGGCAAAGATTATAGTGTCTTTCAAGACACAGCAGTGTTTCTCAGTGGTGTTTGTAGGCTGCCTGGCACAGAGAGCCTGAGAGGGCAGTTTTAGTGCTGCTTTAGTGGTGTTATAATATCTAACCAACCCAAGCACGGCTGGTTGAGCATTGGTGGGGGTTCGTGACTTTGTCCATGACTTGGAATGCACAGGAGCAGCAAAGCTCTGTAATGCAGTACAGGATGGTGATGGAGTTGGAATTAATTTGCTGGGAGTTGCCTTTTCATGGGGGAATGGGGAGTTTCTGCTCCTGAAAGAGATGTCAGACCCAAAGATCCAACATCAGCCTTCAAACCTTTCTCTAGCAGTACTTTTAGGAGAGTGATGAGTTGGAGAGGGGAATCTCTTCATGTGAAGCAAAGAGTTTGAGGATGCAGAGTTGAGTCCTCAAACTGAGCAAAAGTTACAAAGCAAACTTAATGACACCTATGCTTTTCTGAGGTGCACTCCTTAAGCTGCTGTGGTTGTGAATGTATTGGGTTATACCCATATTTCTTTGCTGTGTTTGAGCAAACTCTTTGAATTCTTGACATGAGTTGAACACCTTGCTCAATCCTAATGCACGTGACTGTTTTCTGAACACCAACAACCCGGATGCTCATCATTTCCATTTAAGCCACGATGCATTTGGTGACCTTTGAGAAACTTTCTTCTTGTTGCTCATGTTCCACTCCTTGCCCTCTGAAGGGGCAAGGATGATACTTAGTGGTTTTTTCCTCCTGCCACTCCAGTTCAGAAAGGGCTGGAAAATTCTCTATCAAAAGTCACTTAAGGATTTTTTGTCTGCCTTAGGGAACTTTCCTTCCTCTGCCTTGCATTGTCTTGTAAAAACAATGTTTCCCTTGGAACACAGTGTACCTGAGAGGCAAGACATGTGCTTATTTTGCTGGTTAATCATCGTGGGTGCTGATGTGGACTAAGTTTGAGGCCAACAGCAATGATCAAAGCTGGTTTTCAACAGGAGTGATGCTAGTGTGAGAGCTAGGGTGCTGATGGGACCCAGTTTAAATGGGAAGAAACACAAGCTGCTGGCTTTCAACTTTTTTTTTAAAGAATATAAGACATAAAGGATTATTTTCTAAGGTGATTATATATTAATGCAGCAGCTGGACTGAGGAGAACCCGCATTTTTGGTAGGTGCATAAGCAGCACTGTGCAGTTCTGCCTCTGTGCACCTTTTGTGTTCATTCCTGTCATGTCCCATCCACCCAATACAAAAACCTCTTCAGGGGATGGGAACTTCAGTGGACCTGTGCTGTTTATCCTGACTAAAGGGTTATTCTTGGTGCCTTGTTTTCCCCTTCCATTGCTCTCCTCCTTCCATTCCCCTTCCATTGCTCTCCTCAGCCTGCTTTTGTTGAGCTGGCTCAGAGCTGGGCTGCTGCTTGCAGGCAGAAGACATGAAGTAGTGTGGGAACAGTTTCTTGCTGACAGAATCCATGAGCTGGTGATAAAGAGAAGTCCTGATACATTCTTCTGCCGTCCCCAGTCCAGATTGCTCTCACGCTCCCTTCTGCCTTGTGTCTGTGATAATACCCACTCCCAGCAGTCTGGGAAAGGGGGTCCTTTTGGATTGCTTTCATTTGAAAAAAGGAAAAAGGTTGAAATATTTGATTAGGCATGAGAGGTGAGAGTAATGAACATGGTAATGTGTCATTTAGGTATTCAGAGCAATTTGACACATTTTAGACAAAGTGTTGCATTATAAATGTTATTTGCAGTACAACAGGCAGATGAGGGATGTTTTACTACGAGGCAGCGTTGTGGAAGAGCTCAGCCTTATGCTTTGGGAATGAGGCTGAGCTTCTTGGGAGAAATTCTACAAAAAGAACCCAGACCACAAAACCCCCTCCATTTCTCTAGACTTGTAGAAAAGCATAGCTCAGAGGCATATCTGGGCACCCGCTCTGCTGTGTGGCTCAGACACTCTGTGGTCAGTGGAATCTTTGCATTCTGTTTCTATGTCAAGTGGCCTCAGGCAGAAGGGAGCCCAATTTACCTGCCTAAAGGGACTTCAAAACGATTCCTGGTTTTGTCATTTATGTGCATCAGGACTATGCAGTAGAGACACATGCTTACAATGAAAAGAAAACTGAATCTGCATTCTTCTCTTTTGCTTTTTTGTGGGCCTTTTGGTTCATGACTCAAAGGCTCTTGCAGAGGCTTCTGAGCCAAAAATGCAGCTGCATTTTTCAGTCACATGCTGCGTTGCCAGATCCAATAATAGCAACTATTGGGCAAGAGAGAAGAGAATAATACAACCTGCCTTACTGCAATTGTTTGTGGAACCATACTCGTGGGAAGTTGAAGATGATTTTCATAGTGAGCAAACCTTTTTATGAACTTCCTCCATCTCCTCATCCCTATGCATGTGGTGCTTGTTAACACCCTGGGTGCTTGTGGAAATAGCACTGCTAATAAGGGACATCTCCTTGGTTTGTGATGGAAAACCTGTTACCAGTGACTGAACTGTGAGATATTCCTGGAAGAGCAAGGTCCAGTAGTAGGGGAGAGGGTTTGAATTGCAGCTGGAAAGCATTGAGAAATCCTTTTGGCAAATATATTCAACTGAGAAAACAAAAGCAAAACAGAGACCTGATGGATCCTTGAAGTGGACTTTATACCTTGTGTTATGGTTCCCAAGGAGTTCACCAGCATGTTTTGCATATCTTCAGTCTCCAAACTGGTGCTCTCGTCTTTCATCTAAGATTTTAGTTTTACATTATGCAATGAGAAAGATTTGTCCTCTTGAAAGACAATGTAAAGAAGAAAAGGAGTAATATTGCGAATCCCTTTAAAATACAGTGGTGGGTTGGTAGTGTGACCCTGTGATACTCATTGTTTGCATCTCCTCAGAAGACAGCCTGTAGGCTTTGAGCCATGTGCATTTTTTCCCAATTGAGCAGTTGTGTCCTATGTTGGATCCTTCCCATAGAGTATGGAAAATAAAATATGCTTTTAGTCTTTCCCAAATTTGTGACAGCACTTGATATTTAGCCCATGTTTTGCCTTTTATGTAATATATATGCTTTCTTACTGCCCAAATTTTGAAGTACTCTTTACAAGCTTATGAAACTTCTTTAATCCATTACTGAAGTGCTGCAAACACAGACTATGGCTGTGAACAGTACGAGCTATTGGTGAAGAAAAATAACCATCTTAGAGGTCTTTAAAATAAAGGTTGCATTTTGTTCTACTTTAGAAAGACATTGGCTTGCCACAGTTTCAGCATTGCTTCTTTTTCCTCTCTGCAGATTGTGATCTTTCTTCTTGGGAATATAAATATCATTCACATTTTATTGTTCTTTGTGCATGCTAGTGGAATATGAGGTTTGTCCTGCTGCTGCAACTCCTTGTGTTGGAGATGTTGGCCAGAGAATGTCCCCATCTGGCAGGGGCACATCTGGACCTCCAGCCAAGCAGTGCTGCAGCAATTATTTCCAACAAGGCTCCTGAAGTAAGAAACCAGATGTGCTTGTATTGGGATTTTGGGTGACAAACAAGACATGGATAGGAGGGAATGCCACCTATGTTTAGACCATGCTGTTTTCTGTGTCCTGTTGCTCTTGGCATTGGGAGAGAGGAAACGTTTGGGGACAGAGCAGTAGCTGAACAAAACAAGGTGAATCAAGGGCAGAGCAAGAAGCTTAACTTGCAATTTCCTTGTCTTTGTTGGTTTAAATCTGACCCTCCACATTGTTTAATGTTTTGTATTTCATTTCCTCAGTTGCTTAAGGAATGGTTGAGGCTGGCAGAGATGCTTCAAAACCATGGTCAGGTGGGGCATGTAAGATTTGAATCAAGAACTTGGTTTTTACTTCCAGTGGAGATTCAAGTTTGATTTTAAAATAGGTCAGAGAAATTATTTGCTTGTTCCAGTGGTGCAGAGAAACCTTTTAGTCCTGGTTGGCTCATAATTTCGTTCTGTACCCTTGAGGATGAAAAAAGAAAGTCCAGCCTCAAGTGTTCTTGCACAGCAGGACCCAAATCAGCGTGTTAGTGGTCAGAGTCTTGCTTGCAGCAGAACTGGATTTGATCTTTTGCTGCATCTCGATGTTGAGCTTTTGTTTCCAACCACAGCAGTTTGCTACTTTCCTCTCCTGGTGCTCTGGCAGTGGAGAGGTGGAATTTGTAAAGGAAAACAGCTGTAGTTCAAGCTGTGGAAAAGTTACTGAAGGCAAATCCCTTGGGGTTATTTGGCTTGGTTTCCAACTTTGAATTTCTCCTGTAAGCGTTTTAGAAATGGGTCTAATCCTGGAGTCATGGGCTTGAGAGGAATGTGAAGATGAAATTCTTCAGCCTCTAACAGAAGCAATAGGACTTGAATGATCCTAATGCTTGCTTTTGACCCTAATGTCATCTAAAAAAAGGAAAGAAACAACCTCTCACCCTCAAATAAATAAAATTCAGTAGGTAGATGTTTATCTCCTCTGGAAACACTGGAAAAACTTCGTTTTTCTCTGTTGCTGTGATTGTCCCCACCTTTGCCATTCCTCCCTAATCACATGCATACCCCCAGCTCATGGGAGGTTTGCATGGGAAGATCTCTGTTGCTTAGGAATTAATCGGCTTCTGCTGGCTGTCCTTCCTCCACCTGAAGTTCTCAGGTGATCTCTTCCTCTTGCGTCACCCCTAAGAATTCAGATGTCAGAAAGAGCCTCGCCCTGAGGAATTTAGAGCTCAGTGAAGAGCCCTTCCTGTAGGTGCCTGGGGAAAGCCCCAGCTTGCTCAGCTGGCTGCTCTCCAGGCTCACAGGGATGCTGGAGGGGAACAGGCACAGGGCTTTCCTTGGGATGTCCCAGTGCTCAGGCTCCTTCTCCCGCACTAGGGAGCCCACTCCAGCAGAAAAATAATGCGTCAAAAGAAATGTGGGTGTCAACCTGGCTGACTCTTGATCCAGCAAGCAGCAGATGTGTGGCTGGTGGCACCTCAGGGGTGAGCAAAACCTCCTAGTGGCAACTGTTTGGAGCTGGCAGCTGTTGAAACCTTACTAGAGATGAAATCCCTCTTTGGAGGAGGCTTAGCAACAACCCATAGATGAGCACCTCTAAAATTTAGCTTTGTCTTCCCAGCACTGATCAGTGTCAGGTTTCCCTGGGTGATCTAAGATCAAAAGGCTGTTTGAGATTTTCTGTGAGGCTATGACTTTCAGTGAAGGGGCATTTTTTTTCACCTGTGGTACCATCCAGTTGGGATCTGGTGGGTGGTCTGTGATCTCTAGCAACCTCTAGTGCTAAATGCATGTGCTGTAGGCTAGCACCCCTTATATTTTTGTTTTGGTGGGGGTGAGAATGATTATTTGAAATTGCTAGGAAGAAAATTGAATGGACATGGGAATGTGTGGTGAATTTCTCCGAATACTTTTCTTCATCTAAACCCCTTTGTTTAGATTTCTGGGCAGACATTAAATTCTGCTGTCTCTATTTTCTGTTGGTAGAAATGCCAGAACATATTAATTTATCTAAAGCATATTATTTCTTATTGTTTATGCATAGAACACACAAAAGTTAAATTGGTATCAGCACATCACTGCTTTCCATGGCTTAACTCCTTCTAATCCTAAACATGCTGTGAAAAAAGTGCATGTGCCCTTAGTTGTAATCAATGAAATGTATATTGGAAAACCTGTCAGGGGGTTTTGATTACTTGCCATTAAGTTTTTATTTTTGTTTTGTTACCAGCTAACCCTGTTCATTGCTCTGCTGAATGACAGTCAAGTTCTGAAGAAGGCAGGCAATGTCTGACCGAAGATCAGCCACAATTGCAGGAAAGAGGAGATAGCAACAGTGTGAGGCTGGGTTTGCAAGAGGTGAATCACCACTTGCATAGGTGTAGATAGATAGATAGGCACTTGAAAACCCTACCTGCACATGGAACTGCGGGTAGTGCCTTTGCTTGATTGCTGTGTTGGTGCCTGGGTAGTGCCCACAGTCCTGTTGACGCTCAGGTGCTGTTGCACAAGTGGTCATTTGCAGGTGCACTGGGAGAAGGGTGTGTCCTGACAATCAGTTGGCTTTAACTTCTTATTTTTCCTTCACTGAGCAAAAAGCTGCTTGGGGTAGGTAAGGAGGGGGAGGGTGTTCTGCTGGGTGAAAACTGTTGTCTCTGCTGTAAATAAAGGTCCTTTGCTTCAGGGGATGGTTGGGGAAGAAGTCCCTGATGTGCTGGCAGGTACGTCAGCAAAGTTGCCCAATGGCCTGGTGTACCTGAAGTAGGATTTGGTAAGTGATGGTAGCTTCATGTAATTTGTTTTTGTTTTTTTGAGGATGCCTAGCAGCTGGCAGTGAAGTCATCCCAGTGCTAGTTGGGTCACTGGTTGTAACTCTTGATTAACGGGGAGGAGTGTGCTTTGCAGAGAAAATAATGAGTAGATCTTCCTGTGTGAGAAGCACATGGGAGGATGCAGGCACCTCCAGGATTTCACTTTGCTGTGTGAATGCAGAGTCAGTAACAGGCTCAGGTAATCTCAGGTTGTATTTGATGTCAGACTTTGAGACAGAGGTTATATGAGCATTTTCTGACTTGTTTCAGGATTTTTTTTGCTAGTGGCAAAAGCTTGCTTCCTCCCCTGGCATGCACTTGGAGTTACATGCCCTGGGCTTTTTGGGTACTGGGAAAATTTGTGCCTTGTGCCAATGCTATTTGATAATATCCCTTGCTTTTCTACTCATAATACACTGCCCTGTTGTGTTCTGCCTCTTTAGGAGGAACTTGTTGCAGGTGTCTGCATTTGTAAAGGGGAGGAAAGCTGGCAGCTGAATGAAAACAGTCTTTTTGTTTAGAGGGAGGGAAAAGAGAAGTTGAGCTATATGAAAGCAAATCTGGCAACTTGCTGAAATGTTTGCAGGGTAAAAGATGCTCTGTGGTTGCATGCTGGTTCTTTCCAGCCATCTGCCTTGCTGTAGTAAATGCAGATCTGTTGCAGCTGCAAATGGCTTGTAACAGCACCCTGTTACCTTCCTTCTGCCTTGGCAAAAGCGAGCAGCAATGCTAACACATGGAGATGAACAGTTACCATTGTAGATTTTAATAGAATTAATAGTGTATTTTACAGGTGACAGAGAAGTACAAGTATGGCATTAAGAATAGTGACATACTAGTGACATTTTAAAAGGTTTCTAGATAAGGCACAGCATCTCTTCTTGAGGCTTTTGTTTGAACAAGCACGTGCAAATATTGGCAAGCAGCTTCCCAGCTGATGCTATCACTCTTCCTTCCCCATTGCAGTTTTGGTCCTGTCAATTTTCTTATGAGCCCCTTGATATTGAACATATGGATTGGCCATGGCACTTAACTGCTTTTTGAAATCTAAATAATACTTCTCAGCCCTGATGCTGATATAGTGCTTTTCATCTGAGCACTTTACAAAAAAAAAAAAGCTGAAATAAGCCTGCTAAGCTGCAATTTGGTATTGTGTTTATTGACATGAAAGTCAATAGATTCTTAAAGAATATTTCAAACCAAATGGTTTCTACCTTAAGGTATATAAGTGCTATGGATAGAAATCGATACTATCTGGAAGTATTTGAGCTTATTTAGTAATAAACTCCATTCAGAAATCTTGAGGGAGGAGCACTCTCTTCCATATGAACAGTTCATGCTGAGTGCTCATCAGATACCTAAATTACCTTATTTGCTGTCAATTCATGGGTGATATCTCTCTTAAAGCTGTGCTCATAATACTTCCTTAAACGAGGCTGCAGCTGGGAGTTAACTTACATGGCACAATGCAAAAGTCACTCCAGCTGTCAACTGAACAGGTTTCACTGCAGTTATGTCATCTCTGTGCAATGGAGTGTTAATGCTGGGAGGAGCAAGCACTACTTGTGAGATACAAGTGGTTGCTAGGACAGGCTTCAGATAAATCTTTTTGAGTTTGAATGTGAGTTCGGGAAAAGGGCTGACTTTGCTTTGGGCATCTCTTCTCTTGGATGTGGATGACTGCTGCTCAAAAACTGAGCCTCACCTTCATCCTTGAGCTTCTGGTGCAAGGGAGGCAGGAAGGGTGTGTTAGAGTGGATCTCACGTGCTTGGAGTCAGATGATGGCTCTGGGAAAATGGGATGTGCACTATGCAAGTCTGCAGTCTGAACGCTGAATTGTTGGAGCTGTTGTGTAACCCACCCGTAATCTGAGTGCTGCGTTGCAGGTTTTTGTTGCATCATTAAACCTTCTCTTTCATTACTGGTTTAGGACCATTATACAGATCTCCTAATTCATATAATTAAGTGCTGGGCAGCTCCAGTGACATGTTGATTCGAGCAGTGAAGTGATTTAATGTCATGGTTGCTTGGCAAACGCAGGCAGCAGCGGGTGGGGATGGAGACAGCTTTTGAAGAAAGGGGGAACCATCACTGCTGCTTGGGTGGAGAGGGGATACCATCCAGATTACAGCCATCTCTAAAGCTTTGGACAAGTCATTTTCTGTCCCTTTCTGTCCCCTCCCAGAATTTCTATGTTTAACATTATGACAGAGGGATTCTTGCTGCATCTATGGGCTCAGCACAGAGGGACTTTGGGCTCGGCAGGAGCTGCAGTGGGAGACAAGAATATAGATTTGTTCTTTGTATTTTATACCAAGATACCTCCTTAACATGTAGGAGAAAACCTTGTATTAGTGCATCAGTGTATATTACATACTGGTGTTTGGTTTCAGCATGTATGTGTTCCCATCCTTGTCACAAGGCTTCTAAGTACAGTAAAAATTTATTTATTTGAATATTTTTGTAAACTGTGTGGAAATGAAGAAGAAAATCAGTTTTGTACATGGGGAAAGTCAGACTAAACACGTGAATTCTGTAGGCTTCACGACTGGAGCAGGAATGCCTTGCACTGATGGTCAGTTTGATTTCCTTCTGTGGTGATGGAGCTCATTTACCTCATTTAGCTCCATTTTACATACAAGAACTGAGAAACAGGCCACTTTTACAGTTTTGAACAATGAAAGCAGGGAGATAATTTCATAACCTTGATATCATGGCCTAGCTTTGGGCAGGGTGATGGACCAGACAAGCCTCCAAACTGAAATTTTCACATGAATCTTGTTTCCAACCACTCTGCCTTCTCTCAGAGTCCATATCCTCTTCTGGAATATGTCATCTTCCCAGGAAATGTCTGGCATGTCCTGTCACAACCTGCACCCAATATTTCAAAGAAAATAGGCCCATTCTTTTAAGTGGGGAGCTGTGGTTGTGGTTGAGTGGCATTTTCCTATGCCTTTGAGGCATTGTTTAGTAGCTCTTGATGATGGCCATGCTGAAGTAGTCCTTGCCTTCACTGTTTGTGCTTCCTCTGTTTCCTGCTCTTCTGAAGGGGGTTTGTTTTGGGCTTTGCCCCATTCTAGCAAGAGGCACAACTCATTGAGACTGTCACCTGAATATCATGGTAGAGGAGAGAGGAAGGAGAAGAATCTGTTGCAGAATTAGAAGTTTTTCTAAAAAAGATTATTTTAGAAGTGTCTGAGGGCTTGAGATGTTACTGAAGCTTGCTGCTGTTTGCTTTGTTTTTTGGCTAATCAGTCCGATACTGGTTCCCAGTAGGAAGGAGAGCAGTGGTCTTGCCATGGTGGTTCAATGAAGTGCTGATCCCTTGCACAGATTTTAAACTGTCCACAAGTTAAATTTTAATATCTCCCACAGACAGTCAGCCATGATGGTCTTGTGGAAACAGTTTGAAGTCCTTATCTTGATCCTGATATGGTTTAACAAAGCTGTCTGGAAAGAAGCAGTTGCTATTTAGGATGAACATGGTGACAGGCTGCAGTTCAAAGAAGAACAAATTTCAGGACCAAGTCCTGCTTTTGGGATAACTACTAAAGGATAAAAACTAAAGGATAACAAAAGCATTATTCTTTCCAATTTCTCTTTTGTTCAGTTTTGAAGGCTGAGACCTTGTGTACCTTTGAAGAGCACTTGTGCAGGGCCATGTTCTTGGAGGTGAGGGGGTTTTCACTGCTTGCAGAGTCCTTGTGGCACCTCATCTTCTCCTGGGGAAACAGGTTGCTCTGTGCGATTGCCCAAGAGGTGTCTGAGCCCAGGTTGCTGTGCAGAAGGAAGGGAGAGAGCCATAAAGCATCACTGGTCTCTTTGTTTTGCTCCTTTGTTGTGATTGCTGGTGGAATTAAAAAACTTCAAACTTCTTCAAAAATTCAAACTTCTTTCAGTTTTGTGCAGGTCTCCAAGTTCTAGAAAGAAAATTTGTGTCTGTCCAGGGCTAGAGTGAGCAGAAAAGTGCTCTTGGTGTGTTGCTTCCTTACTCCCCTTTTAGTCCTTTTACTCCATGGGGCTATTTCTGTTTACAAGTTCAAGGCGACACTGTCAAAAGAGTTTGGGTTTCAAAAGTTAACTTAGTGTATATGAAGGAATATTTGTCTCCCATCTCTTGGTAATCAGGATTGATGGGACTGCAGTTAACATCTTAATATTATTGCTTGCTCTGCAATGTGTAGAGACATGTGAAATATGGATATGTTTTACTTTCTATTGTTTTAAAATTCTTGGCTTTTCTTCATCCAGTATGCCAAGTCAGATGCTGCTGTCTAAACAAAACCCATCATTTACTTCCAATGGAATGTTGTGTGTGTGTGTCAAAATGTGATGAGCTGCAATCTGCCCTCCACTCTTTATGGTACAAATGTAGCTTGATGCAATGGCTTGGGGATCACACTGTCATACTGGACACTTGTCCAAAGCAATGCAGATTTTAGGCAAATAATGTTTTTTTCTTCCATTTATATAGGATCATAGAATTGTGTAGCTTAGAAAAGACCTTTAAGATCATCAAGTCCAACCATTACCCAACTCTGCCAAGGCCACCACTGAACCATGTCCCTAAGTGCCACTTCTGCACATCTTTTAAATGCCTCCAGGGATGGTGACTCCACCAATTCCTTGGGTAGATGTTCCAGTGCTTGACTAACCTTTGGTGAAAAAATTTCTCCCCATGTGGAATCTAAGCCTCCCCTGGCACAACTTGAAGCAGTTTCCTCTTGTCCTGTCGGTCGTTACCTTGGAGAAGAGGCTGACCCCCACCCAGCCCCTTGATCCAGCCTGTCCAGATCCCTCTGCAGAGCCTTCCTGCCCTCCAGCAGATCCTGCCCAGCTTGGTGTCACCTACAAACTGACTGAGAGTGCCCTCGATCTCCTCATCCAGTTAAAGGTGTTAAACAGGACTAGCCCCAGTGCTGAGCCCTGGGGAACACCAGTTGTGACTGGCTGCCAACTGGATTTCCCTCCATTCACCACCCAGCAATCCAGACAGTTTTTAACCCAGTGAGCAGCAGAATCATACACCCATCCAAGCTCTGAGCAGCCAGTTTCTCCAGGAGAATGCTGTGAAACAAGGTGTCAAAGGCTTTCCTAAAGTCCAGGCAGACAACATCTGCACCCTTTCCTTCATCTACTAAACGGGTCACCTTGTCATAGGAGGAGATCAGGTTAGTCAAGCAGGACCTGCCTTTCCTAAACCCATGCTGGCTGGGTGTGATCCTCTGGTTGTCCAAGGAGTGTGTCCAGATTCCCTTCCCTAAGGAATTAGGAAATACAGTTCTGACTTCTGGAAAGGTCTTGTGAGCCAATCTCTCCTGGGAGATGCAGTAGAAGCAGGAAAAGGATGTCCTGTAACAAGAATATCATGGTATGCAAGTATAGGCTGTGTATTAAGAGCAAAAGGCTGTAGCACACGCAGTTGTACACCCAGCAATTTGGGAGATGAGGATGAAAAGCAATGTTTTCCTTGACAGCATTTTATATGAAATTGTGAGGAGGTTTTATAGCAGGCAACAGCCAAAAGTCAGAAAAAACCCAGAGATTTGTTTGGGTGTCTTGTCCCTGAAAAGGTTCCAGCTGTATCAAATAATCCCAAATAATCAGCTGTCCATCTCCTAGACCATTAGTTTTCTCATCTTGGTGCTGCTTTTTGAATTTGCTGAAAGGTTTGCCATGTCAATTACAACCAGATGGTAAGATAACTCATTCTATGTGTCAAAGTGCTCAGATGGCAGAGCAACAAAACATGGAACACTTCTCAGAAAAATAAAATAGGTTTGGGTGCAGGGAAACAAATAGCAAATTTGAGGAGTGGTTTCCTCTGTGCTGGACACTGGGGAGTGTTTGGGAAGGGTGGGAGTTTGCTGGGGAGGAATCAAGCAAAGTAACTGGAAACCCTGAGGTCCACATGTTGGGACTCTACCAAGTATGTTTAAGAGTCCCAACTGATTCCTCTCAAATAGATCATCAACACAGAATAATTTCTTTTTTGTCTGTGTTATTCACTGAAGTTCATTTAATTTAGAAATATAACAAGACCACCTTTTGATGCTTTTCTCCTCTGCCTCTTGAGGATGTATCAGATGCAGATCACCTCTAAGCCATTGGGCTTTTTTGGTAAAACAACTCATCTCTTATAGCAATTGTATATATAATCCAAAGGGTCAGTTAATGTTGTCTTCTTAAAATTGTAAGTAGCTGTAACACTGTCCTTAAACTTTCTTTTCCTCTCTCTTCATGAAGAAGAGTTGTTTTCCTCTCTCTTCATAAAGAATTGTTTCAGTAATTAATCAGTGGCCTGGGTAATTTCTGCTTTAGCTGTCTCAGTGGGGAGAGAGCAAGATCATAAACAGTCTGCTATCAAATAATTGTGTCCTAACAAAAGAGATGGGTTTTGCCCCCTATTTTTATTAAACTTGAGCAAAATAGGATGTGTAAAGGCAGGTGTCAAAAGGACTTTCCTTTATATTCTCATTTACTTTAGTGAGCACTGTGAGATATCATGACTGTAGGACCTTTTAGGGGAGAAATTATTCATAGAGGTTGTTTGGAATATTTGCAGAGCCGTGTAGAAACCAAATTGCTTTTTATAAAGCTACTGTATATCATCATTTTCTTGTGATAATACTGAGCAGTTTTTCATTTGTAAAGCAGTATGAGCTCACCCACGAAACATAAATTTTAAACCCATCTTTTTAAGATTCAGAAAACAGGAGCTATGTCCGTGTTCGTCAACACTTGGTAATGATTTCCCAGTAAAGGAGGAGGAGGAGGAGAAGAAATCCCCATGGGGAAATCCTTCTGAAATGGGTGTGCTTAGGCATGCAGGAGTTGTCCCAAAACGATTTCATGGGAAGCAGAAATCAGTTCTTTGGAGAATTAGTACTTTGATGTGAACAACCTTACTGATTGTGCAGGCTCTTTACCCACAGAACTAAATTATATAAGACTTTTAAATGTTACTTTCTTCTTCTTGTAGCAATCTAAAAACTCCCACCGAATAAAACCAGACAAAAAAGTGTGAGGAAGAATTTTATGATCTATGTTAGTTTTTCATTGCTGGGCCAGTTTATTTTCTCCAGTTGCTAATACTTTCCAGGTCCTGAGCATCCAAGTGAGCTTTCCATACACACACCCTCATTCCTTAGTGGAGATGAGGAAAAACCTGCAGTGATTCACAGCATGCTCACTGTCTACCCTGGCAACGTTAGCCATACCCACAGTCCTTGTTGGTTCAAAGGGATAGTAGCAAACCCTGCTTTCTCTGCCAAAATATACAAATAGACTCTTGAAAGCCCAGTTATCAGTGTCTCAGAAATGAGTGAAACCACTGTATTGTTGTTGTATGTGCCTTGGAAAGAGCTGTTCCTTGGAGATCAACACAGGAGGGCAAATAGTTAATCATTGCTTTATCAAACAGTAACCATCTCCTAAACTGAGGTCCTGAAAATAACGCTACAAAAATGCCAGAGGAAAGTTCTAGTCTGCTTGTTTGTGACTGTGAGGGTGGTTTTTACTGGTTAATGAATCCAAAGAGTGTTTATATGCTCTTAACTGGGATTTAAGAGTTCAGGTAATTCCACTTTCAGCTCCAGTAGTTTGGCATAAGAATGTAATTCAGAAATGTGTGACATGGCAATGAAGGAATTCATGTACAATCCTCATACTCTAGGAGGATGAAATTTTTTTTGGTTTTCCTCTTCAGTCTATATTTAAATAAACATATTTGTAGTAAAGCACAGTACCCTATAGTGCCTTGCAAAATACTGTACCCATTTCTCAGCAGAATGGATAAAATAAACTTTTAGCTGTTAATCTTAAAAAAAAACATTGTGTAAAACTGACATTGAGGTATTCAGGTGTTACAGGTCATGTGTAGATGGAGTGAGATTTGTTGTGCAGCATCTCACCTTCCAGTCCTGTACTTTCCCCAGCTAATTCACACAGTACAATTGATTTCCCAGCTGGTAACTAGTTTTGCCATTGTTATTTCTGTGCTTGTAATTGCACTTTGAGGTTGGCAGGTTGGCTCAGGCTGTGAGATGCCCAGATGATGGATGTTTTCCCAACAGGGAGAGTGCAGGGGCAGAGTGTCTCTCTGGTAGAACAGGAGGAGGCAGTTGGTGTGTTGTGCTTGTGTTAGGTGGTGTTTGTGTGCAGCCACAACCTTTCCTGGTGTGGTAACCAAATGATGGTCTGAGATACCCTGATAACTTTGACTTGGCTAATAAAATCTCCCACACAGCATTTAATAAACTATAACCCAACCTTGGCTTTTTCACCTTTTGACATTTGATTCACTTTACCTGCTCTTTCTAGGTATACTTTGGAGACCATCCCTATGGATGAATCTACTGAGTAGATTTTGCCCCTGAGCAGGAAATCAGCCTGTGGAAAATTGCAGGCAGCCCAAAAGAGTTTGGCAGAGACATCCTGGTAGATTTGGGCTTCATCTGCTGGTCACCATCTGCCATCATCTACCTTTGTTCTTGTTAAAACACCTTGGTGTAATGGAGTGCACAAACAGTTTGATGGAGTCTGTCTGGGAGAGGCTGTGTTGATGGATGCAAAGGACTTAAGGCCAGCTTAGTTGTTTGGGATACGGTGATGGACAGCAGATCAACAGCTCTGGGGATAAACCAAATAGCAGGACAGCAGCAAATACAACTCAGCAGTGCAGTTATTCTTAGGTGGTGCCAGATGCCCATGTGTGTCTATAAATAGCTCTGTCCATAATGTGGCCATTGTCCTGTGTGTGCTCCTGGAAGCAACACATGCCTCCCACATGGCTAGCAAGGGAGGGGATGGTTTCCATTTCCCTTGGTGAAGGTGTTGCAGTGCCAGTTTGGGTGTTGGGACTGCTCTCAGCCATGCTGACCCTTGCACCTGGTGACTCTCTCTTCTTCTTCCCCCTTCTAGGAGCTGAGTGTTGTGACCTGCCCTACTTCTCCCTGCTCGGTGTGGGAACAACCTGAGGAAGATCTTGGAGCCACCTGTACTGCTTCATGCAGTTAAAGTAAGGTTAAATGTTTTGGCAGCTCTTGTAGGTATACACCAGGATTGAGATGAGGGGTTTGGGAGAATGGGTTTGCCCATTGTCAAGCCATTTGTCAAACTTAGCCTTGACAGGAGGAGGAAATGCTGATATTAAAGCAATTACAATGATATAAACAAATTCAACAAGTTATTTTGCCATAAAATACAATCTCTTTGTGGTTGGGTTAGAAAAGGCATATGTGGTGTTGCCTCCTGTATCAACCAGATGCCAAGTATAAAATAGCACTTAACACTTGAAACATCAGCTGTTTTTCCCTAATATTTTAAGATGGAGCTTTCATGTCCCTGGGGCAGGCAGGCATATGGTTACAGCCCCAGGATTTCCACGGGAGCTGGCTGGGATCAGAGCTGAGGTGCCTCCTGGTCGGCACAGCGGCTGTCGGTCTGTCTGCCCCGGAGCAGTCGTGCTGTTGAGGCTTCTGGGTTTGTTGTTCAACTAACACCAGCTTCTTGCTGTGGTGAACCAGATCACGGGATGGATCTGACCTAAAAACGAGTGTATGGTTACTGCAATGCTGACAGGAGCTGTTTTGACTCATGGAGCTACACCCTTTCTCTCCAAAAAGACTTGAATGTGCAAAAACTGTTAGCCTGAAGCAAAGAAACTGCCAGAGCCTTGCCTGGAAATGGGTGCTTGCCATGTGTGAGCTCTGTCAAGGGAGGGAGGGAGGAAAACCACTGCAAGCTGCCTCTTTTCTCCTCCCACTGTCCCTAACCTGTTTACCTTCTGCAATGCCTCGTATTTTCCATGGTCTTGCCTACGAGACCACTGATTTAACAAGACTGAGTCCAAATCCTTTGGTGTTACTGAGCTGTGGCAACAGCTGGGTGGATTAAAAAGAAACTTGTTACTTGTAGAGAGACAAGTATGTATCGTAATAATTTGAGTTTTCCTTTTTTCAGTGAGGTAGAGCAGTGGAATTATACCTATTTTCAGACCTTGAGAAAGAAATGAAGTCCTTGGCATGATTATGAATGGAACCTGCTTTATCAGGAATGAATAAGTGGCTTGCTGAGAGCTGTCCTCCAAGTTCATCATGTTTAAAGGAGGAATGCACACCAGCTGCAGAGAAGCAATTTGTGGCTTGATTTGTCATAGTATTTCTTAACTTTCTGCTAATTTGGGGAGCGTGGTGAGTTGCAGCAAGCTGTGCTCACTGCTGAGGAAGATTCCAGACCCTTTTTGGGGGTGATGAAGGGGGATGACTTTTTACACTCAGCTACAGCAGTGACATCTCTGGGGAGGCCCAGCATAGGCAGCAAGAGCTTCTCACCTGCAGTCCTGCCTGGGAACCAGCCTCTGCCTCACGTCTGATTTCTGGGTGTGCCTCCTCTGAAGGATCTGGGAAAAAAAGAAAGGCTAATTTGGAGTTCAGGAGCAGCATTCTCATACCCTTTCCTTTTTCTACCTGCTGGTCTAGTATTTCCATAATTGTGTTTATAATGACAATCTTTTCATTTCATTCATAAAGTGGTTACTGCTTAATGAACTTCATGTTAATGAGCTCTGTAACATTTAAAATAGCTGCATAACTTGAAAAAAAAAGAAAAAAGCCATCAGCAATGAAGGGACGGATTTCCACTCCCCGAGCTTAATCCTGTGTTATAACATAATTGTGGAGAGTTGCCTGGCTGGGAACAGCTGCACAGCGTGGGCTCTCGCCTCTGCAGAGCTCCTTGTCCCTGAGCTGGGGTAATAAATGATTTACTGGGGAGGCTGGGACCTGTGGGCACTTAACCCATTCATTTCCTGAGTGACCAGCCTGAAAGGTCACTTTGTAAAGGCAGTGGAAAGAAACAGTTTGAAGTGTCTGCAAAATGTGGGGTTCTGCATATAAGCGTGCTGCAGGAAGGCTCAGGTGCAGAAGGTGGGGTAGTGGAACTGGGTACAAAATGTGCTCACTTGGATTTTCATTATTTGATGCTTTAATTTATTTAAAAATGGGACTTGAATGAGTGTTCTATCTTTTCTGGGCTAGGGATGTAATATTTTCAGTTGCTTGGGGTTTTACTTCCTGTGGGATATTCCCAGTGCAATAGAGTGCCCTGGGAACAGAGCTCTCATTTTCCTTGCAGGGAACGCCACACCAAGTGACTCCATCATTGCAGTTGCTGAGTGAATGATGAGCATTTTTCAAGCCTCAAAAAGGATGTTTCAGCAAAATGACCATGTTCTCTCATTGCCTAAAGTGTGTTATTTAGAGAAGAACATTTTCCCATAGTTTTGTGAGTTGAAAGAAGAGGAGCAATTATGAAGAAATAATTTGTAATTCTGCAGTGTCAGATGTGGTTGTGCTGTGCCACAGGGAGTGAGGTTAGCACAGGTACTCCTGTAGGAAGCCTGAAGTTTCTGATGAAATTTTCTTCTTCTGGAGTAAAGTGTTATCCAGGCTTTTCCTGAGTAAGTCTGTGGTGCCTGGGGCCACAGTGGCAGCATTTGCAAAATGGAGCCTAAAGGGAAGAGTGAGTCTGATGTATTCTTCAGAAAAGAAAAGCACATTAAAATGTTGGGCACTGGAGCTTCTTAGACCAAAATGCAAGCAGAAACATGTCTTGCATCTTGGTCTTGATGCCATTTTTTTCCAACTCGACCTGTGGCTAGAACTCTCTGCTTTGGAGAGTTAAGGTTGGTGCATGACTTTATTAAAATATGTATTGGGTAACTACCTGGTTTGTAAATGCTAGGAAATATTTAATATTTGTCAGCTTTAAAGTGTGTGTGATGTTTTGGGCATCATGGGTTGTTTTCTGCTGCAAGCCTTTGTTTTTGGGAGTGCAGTACAAGTGCTGTGGTTTGGGAAGCACAGAAAGAAGCAGGGCCTTGCTGCTCAGCTCTAGGGCTTGGGGATGTTTCTTTTACTGAAACCATCATTGCTCAGCATGGTTCCTAAAACAGCACATCCTGGAGAGTCAGAGAATAGTGAAGTGGAGAAGGTTTTAGGACATGTGCTGTATTAAGAAGTGTAGGAATCAATAGTTAGAGGCTTTGCTCACTCCCACTGCATATGTAAGGCTGTAGGCATCTCCTCTATGTTGACAGCTCTCCACTGTGTTTATCCTTTTATGCACTGGGGTGAAATACTCCCCAAAGCCTGTTCTTGCCTCCCTCTATTCTTCACCTTGTCCCATATAATGCATCTCTGTTTCCAAAGATAACCAGTAACTTGCATGATGCTTCAGCTGCCCAGTTTGATACCTGGGAATTTTCATGGAGTTCCTGGTTAAACCCCAAAGTCAAGAATCACCCCTGCAAACATGAACTGGTTCTCATTGAGAGCTGCCCCACAGTTTACTGCCAAAACATGTATTCAAACAAGAGAATGTATAGAAAGGTATAAACTGGATTTTGCTCATTTGAGGAGGCAGCTAGAGTGTCTGCTAAGGATTTCTGGAAGTTAATATTTGAGCCTGAGATAAAAGTCTCATGCATACGTGAAACAGCTGCCCCAGAACCTGTTGGAGGACTTAATTTGAGTATAAACATATGTGTGCTCTTGCGTACATGCTGCTCTTTAATTCAAGTCAACTGTTAGGTCTTAACTTTATTAGGATGTAGCTACTTGAACTGAAGATGTGGTCTGATTTTTATTTTATTATAGAAGCATGATGCCTCCTTTTGAAATGTTGTTTGGATTTTACAAATTGGTATCTTAAGTACTGTTTGCCTTTAGTAATATATTAGAGGAAAAAATTTACAAGTAAGGGCAGGGTTATATTGGATTACAAGTGAATTGCTTGACAGTATGTGTGTACTGTAAAATGGGAAATTAATCAGCCTGTGTTGATGATCCATGGACATTTACAAAAGGCTGGTCTTTCTGTAGCACAAATAGATTCCGGAAACAGGAAAGAGGCTTATGACAAGAGGATGAGATCAGTTTGTATAATTAGAGCTGGCTAATAATCCTTTTTTACTCTCTGTTTTTCCAACTTTTACAGTATCTTTCTTTATTTGAAATTGGGCATACGAACTGTAAAGAGATAGCTGCTGTGATTTGAGTTTTGTAGGTTTGTTTTTTGTACCTCCTAATAGGTGAAGGGATGGAGCAAATACATTTGAGAGGAATCTCTGCCTTCCCCTACATGAGGAAAGCACTGCTTTTGTTAACCCAATTTTGCTTCATATCTTCTAAGTAATCCAGGTGATTATCTTTTTGACAATTATGAGATTGAAATAGACCAAAAGAAGAAACTTAATGTTGAGACTAGGGGTGTTTAGCTCTGGAGTAAGATGGGGCTGGCAAAGCTGAGTTAGGGACTTGCTATAGCATGGATAAAGGTTTAAGCTTATTTTTTATGTGTGTTTTATGCTTGCCTGTATCTTAGCTTTGTGTTACGCTTCATTATTTTGGGAAGGGTGATGGGAGAGGTTTGGGTGAGGCAAGCAGTGTGTGCAGCCCCTGGGCAGCCCAGCTCCCAGCCCAGGAACAGTGTGGTGCCAGTTCCTGCTGCCAGGAAGCTGAGCTACATTAAGCAAAGCAAGTTAATCAATATCCAGGGCATTTTATTAAATCATCAGTCAATTAAATTGGTGATGCTCTGTTAGCTTGTGTTGCAGTGAGGCTCCAGCCCCTCTGCAAGTGGCTCAGCTCTACAACTCCCCCACTGCTGCTTGATGGGCTCTTTTACATGCGTGCCACAGTACTGTGGTTTCCAACACTGTAAAGAAAAAAATCCAGCAGATTTTAGGCAGAATTTGCACTTAGAGATGTTCTTTAAATTGCCTTTTTTTTTTTTTTTTTCTGGAGGGAGAAGATTGTTGTGAAGTTCCTTTTCTTTTTGTGAAGGTAATCTGTGTGTGTCTGGTTTTCCTGAAGGTGGCTTGCTGGGTTACCTCTGTGCTGTTGGAGGAGAGTGATGGTAGATCCAGAACAACACAAAACATCCCTAAACCTCCTTTTCATCCCTCCCTTGTGCCCAAGAAACCCCTGTTTTGTCTGTAGTTGAATGGCAGCATATGTTTTTGTTTGCAGACAGTACACAGCTGGGAAGCAGTATCACCTGTGGAAATGCTGCATGAGGGATGAATTTTTATTCCTAAGCAATCCATTTAGTGAGAAAACATCATGTTCAGCGAGTTACATAAATTCAGGTGATTGTACACAAATAAATATCTGGAGGTTTTGTATTTCTAGGCTCAGCTGTGATACTAAACACAATATGCTGGTAACTTGTTTGGTGCTTTGTGTTTGAGATGTGGTTTCTTGTTTCCCCAGCTCCTCTCCTTTCCAGGGTCAATGACTTTTGCTGGTGGTATCACTTCCCTGTGTGTCTGCTAAATAAATTTGGGATTAGTTACTTCTCCTAATGCCTCCAGCCTCCTGTTTCTGACCAGATATACAAAATCATGCATTATTACAGCTACAGAGAAAGTTGTTCTGCATTTGGAATTATGGTGCTTGTCTTAGGGTTTATTTTAGTCACTGCCATTGCAGCTACTCTGTTTATACAAATTTCTCCATGCACATTCTTGAAGAACTGGGCTATGGGTCTATTTTTCCTGTCAAAGCTATTTGTAGGTTTTGTCCTGGTTTTTTTCAGTCTCCTTTCACATGGGTTTTAAGGACAGGGCAGTAGTACAGTGATTACACTGATTAGAAAGCTCATTCATTTTATGAATGGTGAGTTCTGGTGTTCATTCAGTGTTGAATGAAACTCGTGAAACAGAGTGTGTGAACAAACTCATGTCTTGCCTAATAGCACAAGGTGAGAGTAACTTACTGCAGGTCTCAACTTTGCAGGAATACACCCAGGAAAAAGACCACACAAGAAAATGTAAGTAATAAAATCAACCTCAAGTCATTGTTTCTTTCCATTTTCAGAGTTTTGCTAAAGGTGAAAAAGAAAAAAGTAAAAACCAAAAAAAACCCAAAATAAACCAAGAAGAGCCTTTTTTCAAAGAATTGTGTTATAACAAAAAAAATGAAGAGGCTTATGATGGGTAATACAACACAATAAAGGTCATATACCACTCAGAAGAAAAAGGGAATATTCCAGCTTAGCAATTCCCCTGACACTAGGGGAGAACAATAAACTTGTGAAAGACATTGCTATTTTAGTTCTCTTTGCATGAAATCATGGCTCCAGCAGGAATTCCTCTGTATATGGGCAGTTGGTCTCCTCTCTGCTCCCCTCACTTTCCACTTCTCCATCTTTATTTATCTTGTGTAGTTTAGAGCAGCAGCTCTGTAGGGTCTGAAACCCAATCCTCTTGATATATCCAAATACTTCATAAACTAACATTTTGTACAACCAGGAGTGCCTTTGAGGACACTGTGCTTTGTTGCATGAGAAGTGTTGTGGTTTTGGAATCTTGGTTTTATTTTTGTAGTGCAGCCATATAGAAGGAAGTGTTGCAGCTCAGCAATGGAGGTGAATGTGTGCTCCCAGGAAGTCCTGGGATTTCTTTCAACTCTTTCACAACTTCTGGGCTATTTGCCTAAAGGGTTGCCTATAAGGCAGGTTGCCCCACTGTGGGTTATTGGTGTCCCTATTCAAATAAATATATAAAATAAATTCTGTTTGTCTTGCTCTCTTGCAGATAACTAGCATCAGTAGCAGTTTCCTAGTTTCTATAGGATACATGTAGTTTGGACTACCTGGCAAATTGTTCTTCCAGAGCCTTGAAATCAAAGTTTAGTCTCTTCAAACCAGTTCTACAGGATAATTTTTACAAAATAAGTTCAGTTGCATCAAAAAAAAAGTAAATCCTCCTTTGGCTTTCATCCCAGCAATGCTGTGATACTTACAGCTGGAAAGCCATCCTGCTTTCTCTGCATTTCTGTTTATCTACTGGAATGCTTTCCATGCCATCTGTAACCATCAGATTCTTCATGTGTTTTTTTGGCTGTTCTTTCTTGCCTACAATCACAAGCTCTTCATGGCTAAGATTGGGTTAGGTTTTCTTCAGGCTTTGGTTGTTTTTTTTTTTTTGGTACAGCTTAGAGTGCATGGGTAAAGCTTTGCAAATAAGGATCAATGTTTCTAAAAATCAAATGTTAAAATGATAAATGAAAAGGTCAGGTGCTGAGATTCAGATAAAGTTCAGCTTAAACTTGAAGTATATGTCTAGCTGAAGTTTACTTAAAATACCTAAAAACTGAACTTGAAAAGCTTGAAAGAACTCAAATACAATTGAAGTTTGTTTAGTGCATGAGGGAGAGGGAAAGGGGTAGGTAGGCTTTCCCACCTGTACCACGTGGATTAAATATCCTTTATCCTCTGGGTTGTTGCAGTTCTGCTCTGCTGTTGGAGGCAAGAGTGGTTGGTTTTGTTTCCACCATCCTGTAGATCTTCCTTCTCATAAAAAAAATAAATAAATATAAATTTGCTAATGGACAGCTCTGGAGAGTGGCCCTGTGTTTTCTTTCTTATAAATGCTCCATATGGAGCCAGGCAGCCAGGAGTGGATGCTGGGGAGCTCACAGAAGCTGAGCAGTGAAACCAGCATTTGATTTAACCCACTGCCAAAAAGAGCAATCCTGACCAGGGTGTGATGGGAAAATGGAAAAGGCATTTTGGCACTCATGGTGTTCCAAGTCCTTCAGCCCTGCAGACTGTATGTGGGATGGGTTGGTCTGGAGGAGCACTGACCTCCCTGTCAGATTTGTCCTCATGATACACACTTTGCCTGCAATGCCTAGAAGAAATAAGCCACCTAATTATGGCCAAATTAGTGGTAGCTGGGGGCAGTGGATGAGAAGAGAGTTTATTGCTTTAGCACGAGGGGTTTGTATCCCTTCCTGCTGCCTGTGCTTATTTGTAAACTCTTCAGGGCAGAAACTTTGTTTGCATTGACATTTTTACAGCATGTAACCAGTGGGGCCCTAATTCTGGATGAGGTTTTGGGAACCACAGTAAAGCAAATAAATGATTTGTTTTTCCTTTCTTTCCCTGACATATATTAACATACCCGGAGAAATGAAGAGCAGTCATTTGTCCTCATCCATGAAATTTTATGTGAAATAACACAGAAGTTCTCTAAAAGAGACATTAATAAAACTCAGTGTATTAATTCTTCAGTGCTTAGCAGAGCAGAAAGGTGTCTGTCCCATTTTGAGAAGGCTCCAGTAGCTTTCTATTTTACTGATGTCTGCAAATTTTTATAACGTCTAAAACCATTGTTGCTTTGAAGAACTTGAACCTGGATTTTCCTTTCATGTCCTACTTTCCAATTTGCAAATACAGGGGATTTCACTGTGTTATCCTAAGGTGGAAAGCCTAATATAATTCTAGAAACCTTGCAATGTAATTGTCTAGATGTATATGGAGCTTGTGATAAATCTCCCACTGAAATTCAAAAGGTTTAGCTATTTGTGAGAAATACGATAAATGTTTTTAAGTACAGGCAGCTGCTACTGGAACAGAATCTGTAGGCTGCTCTGAGGTTACTGGGTGGGAGCTGGGTGAGGAAGGTGGGATTTAGATTTAGATTTAAATTTAGATTTAGATTTAGATTTGTACTTGTTCTTGTTAGTTTGGCTTTCGAGACAGTTCGTGTGCAGTCCAGATCCTGATATCACAGTAGGGCAGTTATTCTCATTGCATTCTTCTGTATCTGGTACAGCAAGTTCTTCCTGCCCAAAAAGATAGAAATGGCTTTTTGGGGCTCAGAGCAGGCATTGGCTTGAAGGATGTGCTCCTCTAATAACAGGAGAAAACAAAGTTTAGCTGTTTAGCTTCCCTTCCCTCCTCATTTTTACACTTGAAGTAGTACAACTTACTGTGTTAGGGTCCCTGTGTATCTTGGCTAGGTTATGACCAGTATGATCTGCTTTTTGTTTTCCCTCTTCTTACTGGATTAAAGGTTTTTTAAAGTTTTTCAGAGGCTGCTCCCTGCCTGTCTATTGGTTGGAGAAATCCACTTGTCTAGAAACCTAAATTTAGTCCTTTATTGACTCAGAGTAGTCATTCAGGCTTATCTGTCACTCAGTTTTTCTCCTATGTTTTTGCCAAATAACTAACTAACAAGATAAAATGAAATATCTTCCAAACCTGCCTGTCTCCTTGCAAACTAAGTTTGCATCCTTAGAAAAATTGGAATGACATGTACATTATGAACCAAGGAATCAAGTGACTGATGTAAGGGCCAGTAAAATAAGAGGAGGAAAAAATCTTCCTGCAGGAAGTATTCCCATGATTTTTTGACAAGACCCAGTGTTCAACAGTGTCACCTTATTTCGCTGCTGCTGCTGTGCACTTCTCTTGCCAAAAAAAAATCCCAACAAAAACTGTTACGAGTTTGAATTCACAGGGAATTAGTCTGTACCAATGAGAAATTCTAAAAATCCATATGTGAAGTGAGCTTGAAAGCTTGGGGTTTTTTTTAAGCATGATTTGATTTCTGTGTGATACAATGAATGCTCTTGTCTAGGGAGTGTTTTTATGCTCCTGTTTAGGACACCCAGGTTCAGAACAGGAGAGAGAGGCTCAGGTCATGAGTGAGCTTGGCAGATTTTGTGCATTTTTTGGTTTTGTTTCTTTTTTTCATTTTGAGCCCTCAGTAGGACTGGACCTGCCAGGGGCATGTTGTAGGGCACAAGTGAAGATTGTTTTCTGAGCTGCTTTTGGAGCTCACCTGCCCAAATGGCAGCTAGTGCTACTAATCCCCTCTTTTCCTGAGTAAGTTTTTGTAAGAGCTGAAAATACAGTGAAAACTATCAGGCATAACTATCAGGGTGTTCTTGCTGTATGAAGGGGAATCTCAAGGTTAAAAGCAGGTATGAATTGGATTTGATTTAAAACTCTTGCAAAATACTTCTCCATCTATACTGGCTGCCTCAGAGGACCTTTTGCAGAAGGGCTGTTTTGATGCACAAGCTTGGCAGGTCACTCTGGTATTTTAAAGCAACTGGCACAAAAACATTTTGTAAAATGAAGAGAGCGTGTGAGGGAGCAAGGCTAGCTGGAATCAGCTAAGAGAACTTAGGCTGTGGTTTAATTTCTGTCTCACTAAAGGCAAACTGTGGGACTTGGAAAGGAGCAAAGTATGAACAAGATCCTGCATTTTTGGTGTGAAAAGAAGAATGGTATTTCATCTATTTTAAAAAGAGCTTGAAGTATTTGCAGAGCATTACGAGTTCTGCAGACATGAGTAACAGCAGAAATTCCATTTTTAATTGTTTTGCATTCCTTCATCTTAGGATCCTGGATCTTTTAATACACACATTAAATGAAAACTTAGGGCTTTTGTTTAGAGTGAATATTTTCTGCTGGAGTGGAGGAACTAATGCAAGAGAAATTCTGGTTCAACTGATTCAAAGCTCAATATAAGAAACTTTCACCAGGTTATAGAGAAATTCCAGGGACAGACCAGAAAGAGGAAAGATTCTTGACTAAAATAGCTTTTGCAGGATAAGTAATGGTAGATTTTGATTATGAAAAATGGTAATCAGAATATGAGCATCATCTATTCTGGAAGTTTTTCCTTCAGAGCATTTTTGATAGTTTGTTTTCTGTGTAGTTTTGAAATGTTTTTTAACAAATAATCCAGTGAAAGGGGTAAAAAATGACACCAAATTACCTTGGACAAGGTAGTAGTTGGATTTCTTGAGCAGCAGAGAGAATTGCAAATACTCATAAATGATTTTTCATGGGGGAGTGGCAGAATTGGTGGAAGGATTTCAATTAAGGATTGATTGCCATAAAAAGCAGATATAAAGTGAGGATTGCTAGGAGGAAAGATGAACTGAGATGGACATGAAGGGGAAGAGAAAAAGTGGTTATTGGAAAAAGGAATGTGAGAGTGCTAAAGCAACTTACAGAAGTACCTACAATTTTATGAAAAATAACCTCAACTTGCTTTTTCTTTTTTGTTTCAGTGTTCTGAGGTCATGAAACTTAATCCACAGCAAGCTCCATTGTATGTGAGTACCAATTAAAACACTTTACTATTCACACAAAACACTTCCCATCAGCTTTTTGGAGATGCTGCTTCTTTTCTTTGCTCCCTAAGGAGTTTCTTTGTATTAATTCAGTTGCAGATGCTCAGTGGTAACGCTCTCAGGTAAGTCACAGAGCTCCTCTGGTTCCCAGCAGACTGTTTTAAGTTGGTTTTGATCCATGTAATGCTGCCCCTGTGCAGGTATCCCCCACTTCTGTTTTCCTCCCCAAAGCGTGCATGGCTGTGCTCGTGTGACTTGATGTGTTGAGAGGTGGTGAGAAGAAACTGCTAGTGTGGAAAACAGGGCATCCCAGTGTGCAGGGCTTGCCCACTGTGATAATATTTTTCTGTTTGGAGTTTTAAACGTGGCAGGGAGGACCTGGAGGCCGCGCAGGGCTGGGCTGCAGCAGGGGATGGTTTACGTCAGCCTCTCCGAGCTCGTAACCTCCATGAATAAGGAACAAGCTTCCCCTGGCCCTGAATAGCAGCTTTGTTGGAGAACATGGGCACTGTCAAATCAGACCTGGATGTGTGGGGGTGTGTGAGCGTGTGTTCAATGTGTGCCAAAGCTGCCAGCCAGCTCTGTAACTGTTTGCTTTCCACACTGCCTTGCCATGCTGGGAGCAGGCTGAGCTGCTGCAGCTCATGGTCCTGCCCACAGACCTCGCCAGCCAGGGCAGAGATGGATGAGAAGGTGGAAAATTTGAAGGGAAAATTTCAAATGTGGTTTTTGAGGAGAAGGAAAGTGAAACAATCAGGACTGGTGATAGACCTTTGTCTTGGAGAGTGTTGTATGTTGTCAATAATGGATTGTATTGACCTTTAAGGCCTGGAGGCTTTGAATTTTGCCTACCTTTAATTACCAACTAGAAGTTTGCATTGGAATTTATTCTCTACCCACTTTACTCAGCCTGTGCTTGAAGCAAGATTAAAATACTATGTAGTGTGACCTGATTTTGTAGAGTGGCTTTCTAGGAGTACACTGTATACTGAATTTTGAAACTAAATGTTGCCTGAACTTTATTAAATCTCTAGTCTACTGAATGTACCTTGACTTTGAAGAAACTTCATTTAAGCTTAGGACACGTTAAGGGAGAATGGAACTTATGTGCAAATATATGATGAAATTGCTACAGTAGAAACACATGAATGGTGTAATGCAGAATGAAATTATTCTCATGTCATTTGAACAGTGTATGACTTTGCTAATCTGGAGGCTTTGTTTTCTCAGCCTTATCTATTGAATTAGTTTATTTTCCCACTGTTTTGTGTGGGGTTTTATTGAGTATGTAATACTGAAGTGGTACACTTAGAACTCCTCATCCCCCATGTGACAGAGAACTGGGCTGAGGTCAAATGTAGCCTGGTGTAAAATAATGATTGTATAGCACTTGGTATAGTGTTTCTTTGCAATGCAAATAAGTTACATTATTAATACATCAGTGACTCCCTTTTCACTCCTCTTCCCCTGGCCAGGTGTATACACAAATCAGCTCCCTTTCAAAAAAACAAATTTGTTGGTAGCTTAAGAAAATTTGAAAGGTCAAGATTTAGTCTTTCTGTTTGCTCTCAGTATAAATGCTTTGTACATTTTAAGATCAGTTTTGTTTTCCATCTGAGAGTTTCCAACTCATCTGAGAGTTTCCAACTCATCTGAGAGTTGTTAGGTGCCAGCAGAACACAAAGAAAAGGGTATCTTCCTGGTATTTCTATTTTTCTAAAGGCACACACAGCAGTCTTGTGGCCTGGCCTTTGGGAGACAAATAACAAACCTCACCACATTCCTTCTTCAGAGTGATGGCAACTCCATTTTTCATATACAGCCTCCTTGATCTTGTTTTCAAATTACTGAGAATAGTATTCTGTTAATTCCTCCATAAGGAATTTCATCTCTTTGAATGACTGGAAATAACAGGCAATACTGCCATGTCAGAGGATTTCCCTATCTTTGTCTTAGGAAAATATGTTTCTCCCACACTTGACCCTTTTGTTTTTGACACCTTTGCATCTTCCTCTTTTAAGCTTAGATTAAGGATTATGCAATTTTGTATATTTTTTTACTAAGTCTGCCATGAGTTTCATCCTGAAAGATCCATTAGATAGTTGTTTTCATCAGCAGCATTACTGAGCTCCTTTTAGGAGGAGAAAGTAAAAAAATGATCAGTTCCTGGAAGCCAGTTAGAGAGCTAAAGCATGCTTTATCCTGTCTGGTAATTACCAGGTTGCCCAGGTTTCATAATTCATAATTAAGAAAGGGGGTTTGGGAACCTGAGATGTCCAGTGTGCTTGGGGCCAAAGTTTTTTGGGTGATGGAAAAGATGATATTGCCACATACACACCAATAGAGGGGTAGAGATTCTTGTATTACTCAAATCAGTGTGCATAAAAGGAAGGAAGACCACCTGCTGTATCCTTCTTGGTACTTTCTTTTGGCTATTTGAACTTCTATTTACTTCTTCTGTAAAAATCATCTGTGCTGCCTGTGCAGAGCTTGTGACCACTGAGAGGTCACGGCCTGTAATGATGAGACTACTGGCCCTTGTAAGTGTGAAGATTAAGAAGTAAGGTGGAAAACATATCCTGTAATAATGAGTGTTGTGTTTTTGTGATTCAGTGCCTCATTTCATCCTTGCCTCATTGTTCTCTTGTTGATGAGGTTGCCAGGAACTGGAGCTCAGCATTGTTGCAGGTCTGGGCTGGGACAGCTGCTGCTCCTTTGCTCTGCCAACAGCTGGCTCCTCTCGCCCAGGAGCACTGTATATGTCACCCAGAGCTGTTGTTACCTCCACTAAGGAGCTGTTTCAGGAGCTCTCCTGGCCCTGGGAGCTCTCCCAGCAGTGCAGTCATGGGGCTGAGGAGCTGGTGCCAGGAGAGATAGGGCAGGGAAGTGTTCCCCAATTTAGCTCGGGTGCGATAGAGTGGTGCTGGTGCTCACGTGGGATGGGGGGCAAGCAGCTCCCCCATCCCTACCAATGTCAGCATGGAATTGCATTTAGAAAGGGTGGTGGGACTTAGCAGAGCCTGTGGCTGAATATTGTGGGGTGAATTTGAAATAAAAATGTTCAAACTCACTTCCTTACAATGCATTGATTTTTTCAGCTGCTAAAAAAAAGTGCCTGTAGCCAGGCAGTCCTTTGGTTATCTGCCTCAGACTGCAGTTGGGAACATCTTTATTGATGCACAGACACTGGATTCAGTCCAAAACTAACTTTACTCACATCCCTCTTGTATTCTGGTGCCATCCTGTTGATATGGGAGTTCTTATCGGGCACACTGTAGAGGATGCAGTTCAGTGTTTCAGACCTTACTTGGGGTCTGCCTGGGCCTTTGTGCTCAGGGAGCCTGGGGTCTCAAAGCTGAAGGACCAGGCTGTTCTGTTTACTGGCAGGCCTTGGGTGGAACAGGAGGATGGGAGGTGAGAAGTCACAAACTTCAGTTTTCTTTGGTTTTTTTACGTGCTTGTGGTGACTTCAGTGATTGTCATGTTTTTATAAAAGTTGTATCTCCCTACCACCAAAAGTCAAAATTTCAACTTCAGCATTGTAAGGTACTTCCTGGCTCTTGTCACTGTTGTATTGGAATATCCAGATCATCTAGGAGTATGAAAAAAAAAGGATTAACAATGCTCTGAACAATGGAAGTGTATTATTAGGTGGTAATTTTATTGTTGTGATTCATTAATTCTCTGTTTATAGAGGAGATTGTTTACATTAGTCACGATTAATCTCCACTGTTGCTAAGATCCATGGGAAAGTGGAAATGTGAAGTGTTGATCTTTTTAGAAACATTTTCATTAATTGGGAGTCCATCAGATTATTCAGCAGGAGATTTAATTACAATAGGATCAAGGCTCACAAGCCACGTCCTTATTTCCACCCAAACTTTAGTAAATATGGAGTACATGTGAAAGATTGATCAAGGTTGTGTCTTCAGCTGCATAGAGTGTCCAGAAAATCTCCCTTCAAAAGTGATGTGCACAGCTTCTGATTTCAGCCTCTGCTGACTCTGGGGTCTCTGCAGAATTATTGATCATTTTTGTAACCCAGTCGCATCTCCTACATCTCTGAAATCAATGTTGGTTTGGGGTTATTTTTTTAGAAAAATGACTGGAGAGCAGTATTTGGGTATGAATGTTTTGGAAAAGCACTGGGGTGACATGCAGGGAAACGTTGGGAAACATTAATCTCATCTACTCTTGATTGCAACCAAGGTTACAACCTTAGATCTGCCTTTAAGACGGGAATATTTTTTCATGGTGATAATGATCAGTGGGTGTGAAATGGAAAAGATTAGCAGCTGGAGAAGCATGATGTATTGCTGCAAACTTTTTTTCCTTTTTCCTTTTAGATTAAAAGGAACAAACTTGTTTTAAATCACAGCACTCCTCCTCTGCATGGTTTGTCTAAGGTGTGCCCACATTATTTGGAGTGACAAACCCAAATGTGTCATAACTGGTGATTGCGTGAGAGGGCAAACACTTAATTGATAAAAATGCTGCCATTGGCTTTGGTCTTTAATCGGGTCTGTGGATGGAGTCTCTTGTCTAAACTGCCACTTAGGAGCTGTGTAACCTGCAGAGTTTCTCAAGGAGACTGTTTGATAGAGATGAGAGCTCCCACTTCCAAGGCAAAATGTCATGCAGCTTAATGAAGTATGAACTTCAAAAGCCTCAGAAAGAATGCATTGACCCTCTCTTAATATAACCTGGGGTTTGGGTACAGTAGGTCCTCTTCTGTTAATGAATGAACAACTCCTGTAAATTTCCCAGTTTGTCCTGCTTTAATCTAAAACTGAAAAAAAGGATAATGCTCATAATATTTTCCCCCCACTTACATATTCATGTAGAATGAGGCCCTACTGAAGTGCGCTGTGTATTCCTGAGAAAAGCAATTGTCACACCCTCTGATGTTCATGCTTTAAAACCCCCCACCTTCTGAGTTAATATTAAAGAATTGAAGATAAAAGTTCCCAATACAGAGTTTTGAGGCCTGTGGCAGCAGTGTCTGTCCCAAGTGCTGTGGCTCCCTGAGTGCAGTGAGCTGTTGTACCTGTGTGTGCCTCACACCTGGCTTCTTACCTCAGGTGTCGCTGTTGTGTGATATATGATTAATGTTCTTCAGAAATCTCTGCCAAGGGGACAAAAGGACAAAATGAAATACTTTTATAGTTCTACAGTAAGATGCTGTCATGAGGTTGGCAGCTGTACTTAAGTTACTTTTCTACTAAAGCAGAATTTGTTTGCTTAGTGGCATGTATGGTGACAAAGGCCGCTGAGATGCCTGAGTATCTGAGGTCAGTCCAGCAGAAAAAGGAGAACATACCACACATGCTTTTGATGTGGGAATTTCTCACCAAAGTCGCTATACAGAAGCCCTGTTTTTGTTTCTCTCAAGGTCCTTAGGCAAGAGGACAGCCAGCCTTGGTGTTGAGTTCAGCTCTGTGGTGAGAGGATCTGATAAACCTCTTGTCTTTTATTTGTTGGGTACTTGATTTCTTCTTAATGACAAACTAGCTTTCTGCCCTACCTTCAGAATGTCTTTGAGTAATGAATGAGTGGAGGCCTCTGAGCACCTTTTACAAATAAAATATTTGCTTGCATTACTTGTGGAAGAACCTGCTGCTTGGTTGGTTTTAAGAAAGTCAGTGGGGCGCCTGAATAAACTGATTTTTTTTGAGAGGAGTATATTGCAGCTTGTCTGGCTCTGCTTTAATTCTCCAGGCAAAATACTTTCCTCACTAAACTGTGCTTGACCTCATCTTTTAAGTTTTTGTCACTCAGATCTTTGATTTAGATTCCTTTCATCCTCCACTTCCCAAACTCTGGTCTGCATCATGCAGGAAGCCATCCCTTCTGTGGAAATGGATGTCTGGCAGCTGCCACCTGAGCTCAGCAACGTCCCCTGGCAAGCTCCCTGCTGCTGCTTCTGGGTTCTGTCACACCCCAGCACAGACTTCTGCTCAGTCTGGTTATTGTGAGGCTGACCTGACTGCTTGGCTTGCTCCTCTTAAGAGAGACTAGCTCATGAGATTTGTGTGATGTTAGCATAGGGTTGTTGGTGAAATGGTGACTTTTGTGCATTCACTGAAGGCAGCTTTGCCTGGAGAAGTTGGATGAGGCTGCCAGACCATCAGCAGCATCTTCCTCCAGGAGAAGCTGTTGCTTAAATTGCAGCTCAGAGGCCTTTTCTCAACCTTTCTTCCAAATTGTCTGTAACTAAAAGTGCTGGATATGGGTTCAAAGCCCTCCTCCCCTCATTATCTATTTGAACTTTTCTTCTGTGATCCTGTTTTGTGGGTGTGAAAGTGCTGGTAAACAATAAACAGTCTGGCTTGAAGTCTGGAGCACTGCTCTGAAATTCTGCCCTTAACTCACCACTACTTTGCAGCATTATGTGTGAACTTTAATATGACTTGCAGAAGATGCCAGAGCTGGTACAGCTGGTAGGGGTGGGAAAGCAGAGACAATGATCTGCTTTTGGGGAGCTGTTAGATTGCTTCCTTCTGCTTTCTGAAACTGCAGAAGGAATCCTTATATTATCACACTAGGAGTTATATTAAAATTGGGTGAGATTATGTACATGTCTTGGACTCTGTGTTTGGGATTCATTACTTCTTGTGGTAGCTGATGAGCTGGGAGTACCTGGACAGACCCAAGAGATGATGGTGTCCCATCCCCAGCATCACTGACAGTGTTGCTTCCTCTCTTCTCAGGAGGAATAAGCAATGGAGGTCTGCATTTGAGTTTAAGAGAACAAAAATACTCTTCCACTACTGTTCCACTGTGGGATGTATTCTTATGCTACCTTTAGAATGCACAAACACATTTCCCATGTCATTCCTCAGGATACATGCCCCTGCTGTATTTCCTGTACCAAAGTGCTGACAGTCATTTTGTTCAGCTAGAGGCAGCTCTGACAGCAAAGCTGATGTGAGAGCAGTGCTCATAAAGATGTTGATTTCACGAAGCCAAAATTTCACATAGCCTCCCAAATCCCCTGCACTCTGCCTGCACTGCTCCCAAAGGCTGTGTTGGATGTGGTGTCCCTGCAAGTGCTCATCCTCTGCCTGGCTCAGTAAAGCAATTCCATATTGTGCTGAAGTGGAAAATAAAATAATTGTTAATCACTGTAGCTCGATGCTGTGCAGTGCCATCAAGTGGCAGTTCTGTCGCAGGGCACATCTTCAGGGCTGCCTGCGTTTGTATTGATGTTTCAAAGTGTTTCTTTTAAACATTACAAAAGTTTCACCTGTCTGCATTTGTGGTTGGGGAGGTTTACTTCATCAGTAAGGTAATGATTATAATGGTTTCTGTTCTCTCATGGCAAAAATGGCACTTTAAAAAGTGCCTCAGTCATTGCAGTAGCTCTAAGTACCGTAGCTGTGAAAAATTTAAAGACTGGCGAGGATATTTTGCAGCTGGCAGGAAAATGAGTGCTCTGGAACACACTGAGCTCTGTCTCTGAAGGTTTTGCTGTACTGTAGAGGAGGCTGAAGTACCAGGAAAAAGCCGTCCTTCAGCTCTCTTCTGCTTTTGGATCTTAAGTGTTCAAACCTGATTTTTTTTTTTTTTTTGCTTTTGGTTTTCTTTAAGACACCCCAAGGCTGTTTGTGAAAATACTCCAGTGGTGGAAGATTGCTTCTAATAATATGTCATCATATGTACTTTATCTTCCAGGAATTGTGACTCTCTCCATCCTTCTGGTGCCAAGAGAGTAGCTGGATTTCTCTCAGTCGCTGCACACATTCAGGCTGCCTGCTATTGCTCCTAAGCTCTGCAATTTTGTTGTTATTGCTAGATGGGCAATTAGTAGGAAACACTATCAATCACTCAAGCAGCAGGTTATAAAATTACCTGGTTTGGTTCTCGTAAATGTAATGAAGAGGCTTTAGGATGAGGCCAGAGCAAGACATTCACATCAATTTGGGTGTGTTTTTCTAGGAACTGATTGAAGTAGTTTCCAGAATTTCAGAAAAAAGCCTGAAAGACCAGTACTTGTAGAAACTGGGTGGTACTGGAGGGGACATTTTGCTACAAAGAAATTTCACCTTCTTTTGTCCTGTCTTTGTATTCATTGTGACATTACATGGAGACATGCATAATTTAAAGTTAACCCCAATGTGTTACTGCTTTTGTGTACATCTACACCTCCTCTATACCAGAGCTGTACAGGGTTTGTGGTGGAAGAGGCTTGAGGTTACTGTCAATACTTGCTTATTCAGGCCAGAAAGTGCACAATTTTTTAAGTGGATAACCTGGCTAACACTAAACTGCCTGAATAAATGAAAATGAAATTGATATTTTCTTTACTAAACTGCAAAATCCACCAAAACAATAAAGTCCCCACTGCAGTTTTTCCCTGGGTGTTTACATTTAGCACAAGAGGGTGAATAGCACTCTTCTTATCCTTTCTGTTTCTCTCCTTAAGTTTCATTTTGCTGCTATAATTGTACTGTTAATTTTACCACCTTTTTGTGCATGCCAGAAATTATTAGAAATGACCTTGGCTGTTTGGTTTTGTGAGGGCTGTCTGTGTGCAGCACAGGCTGGCACTGAGCTGATGCACTCTGAGTGCTGCAGAGCACGTGGAGCCCTGTGCTGAGGCAGTGGTCCAGCTAAATCAGCTATTAACAGCCCAATCTAATAACCTGCCTGGCTCTGGCTAGCAGAGTGGCATGTCAGGATGATCTCTGCATGAAGATAAATCATGTGTCTCTCTCAGCACTAACGAGATCCTGTTACTTTGATGGATTTCTGCTGGCAGTCTGTAGAGATCTCCTTTGAGCTGCACGGATTAATATGTGTGTAATGGTTATAATAGCATCTTGACACTCAATAAAGACTCATCTTGGGGATGATTGATTTGGAGGCTGACAGAGACCTGCTCTGTCAAAGGATGTGGGCCACTAATAATGGATTTCTTGAAGCATACCCATTTCCATAGGAGTTTGTGCTGCTCACACTGGTTCAGAGTAGAAAATCCACACCTTGCCCTCCTCAAACCTTTTATCTCTTTGCCAGCAAATCCTGCTGCAGGATTAGACACCTGGACTGGCTTGGGCTGTGGTTGAGGCTGTGAGATGGTGTTAATAAATCAGCTCTAACAATGTTGTCTCTGCAGACAGGCAAGTTGAGGGTGTCCATGCTGTGTTTTTCAGCAGAGGTTGCACCCAGGGTTGGATCCGTGAGAGCCATCTTGGGCCTGGAGGCAACAGCTCTGGGCTGTTTATCATAAATGTCCTTGTTTTCCCACAAATTCTTTTTTGCCCTAAGAGTCTTGAATAAATGGTCTTTTGACTCTGTACTTGTGTCAACATTTTATCCATCAGTGTGCTAAGCTAATCTTATTTTTGGACCAAATTCTTTTTCACCTTTGAGGAATGAAAGTGATCTGTTTCAAGTCATGGCTTTGTGGCTATTATTGGAAGAGGAGATCACTTGGCTCAGTGCAGTGTTAATGAAATATGGAAGGAGGTATCACCTTGATTTGCTCTCTGGGCTGGCAGAAAAATATCTGCCATCATTCTGCTCTTTTGGTGGCCTGTGGGCAAGACAGAATGGTCTGTGATTGTGTTTTCCAAAGAATGAGAGAGTGCTTTGCAAAATCTGACTTTCTCATCACAGAGGTGCTCAGTATCTGTGCTGTTAACCTGAAAACTTTCACTGGTAGAAATAATAGCACTACTGTTAATTTAAAGAGGAAATAAGGTTAGGTTTGGAGGTCGATTTAAAAAAAAAAAAATTATTTAAACCACTGGAGTCATTCTTGTTGTCTTCTTTTGTGCGGGTGGTTTTTTGTTTTGGTTTTTTTTTTTTTTTTTTTTTTTTGTTTTTTTTGGGGGGTTTTTTTTTTGTTTTTTTTTTTTTTTAATTAGGAAAACGTCTCTGCTTCATGCTTTAAGATCAAGGAGTTTGAAGTCATTGACTATGAAAAAGGACACAATCTGCCCCAAAACTTGGCAGCTTGCCATTCTATTTATTTTTGGAGTCTTTCCCTGAAGGTTTTATCTGCAGGAGGTTGCAACACTCTACCCCAATGACATCCATCTTTCTCCCTGCTCCTGACCCAGGTCACTGCCTTAATCATGGGGAATATCTCCAGGTGAGGGGGGATTTCTAGAGCTGCTCATGTTCAGACACATTTTACAGCCCTACCTTTGTTCCTGGGGCCTGGAGTTCTGCAGAATGAGCTGTGTTTGATGTGACTTCTTTTTTTTTCCCACTAAGTGCTCCTCTGAGTCCATCCATAGTGGTGAAATTGAGGATGCCTGTAATAATTGCTGTTATCTTGCTGTAAGAGATACCTCTGACCTCCTCCCATGGTCCCTTCCTTTTCTATCCATGTGCTGGGAGCTTGCAGGCTAAATGGCCACATCTGGACAAGGGGATGGATGTTCCAGGCTGAGGCATTTGAGATCCACTGACAAACTCAGAGAGGGAAGGGGACTCAGCTGGGTGTTCTGGAGGTAGGACAGATTGTGCCCCTCAAGTGTGAGCTGTTCATCTGTTAACCTGGGAATAGCAGCCTGCAAGAGTTTGGTGGGTGTAGGTTATTTTCTTGCCATGGAAGAAGAGCATTCTGTGGTTTTTGGAGCCAGCAGTGATAGTGCTGTGTCACAGCTGAGTGGCTGGAGCACTTACTCAGACCTGGAAAAACTGGGATCTAAGCCTTTCTCAATCAAAAGGGTTATTCCAGGAGATGAGAGCACTGTCATGTTTGCTCTAAAAATAGTTGTCCAAACGCCCATTTCCTTTTGCAGTCAGGAGCCCGTGTGGCTGCACATGGTTTTGTTCTGCAAGGGGATGTCCATGTGTCCTTTCCAGATGTCATTCTCCGAGGGTTTAAGCACAAGTTTGCACCAACCCAAAGTAACCTTAGATGGGAGGGACCTTCCAGGGTACTCAGCTGAGATATGGGAACTGTCTGGGAGCAAATGTTTATCTGCTGATCTTGTTGTGTACTGACAGAGCTAGATGGTAATGGATCATCGAGCATCTAAACAATTATATTGTACTTTCTTCCTTATTTGATGATTTCTGCTACATTTTTTAAAGGTGCCTTGCAGTTCCCTTTTCCATGCTCCAGCTGCTTTCAGACTCCTCTGCAGTTCTCAGTTTGAGGTGGAATTGTCTCAACTTTCCCTTTGATTTTGTCTAGCTTAATTATTGTCAGTGCTGCACCTTTTCCAAAGAAAACGTCATGTGATTGAAAAGCCAGCTGTTCCTTTAAAAGCCATTTGGATGAAAAGTACTCAGTGTTTGGACCATGATTCTCATTTCATTGATGGGGAAACTCAAAGCACAGGGATGTGAAAGGACTTGCCTCCTACTGGAATTTCCAGCCTGATCCTGGGTACTCTGTGTCAAGCACTAGCTGGGGTAACAGCAAGTCCAACTCCATCTAAAAATTAATAAATAAAGGTACCAAAGAGCCTGAACTGCAGGAGGAGGAGGAAGAAACCACAGCTGTGATTTTGTGCTGTACTGGGTATGGTGAAGCTCTCCTGGGAGCAGTTTAGGGCTTCCCAAAGGGGAAGAAGCAAAAATGCAATAAAGCAGTGACTCAACCAGGGCCTGATTCATGTTATGAGTAGCGGAAACAAAACAGAACTTGTTACAATGACAGGTTACATTTACTCATCTAATCCAGCCTCTTTCATATCTACAAAAACCCAAAATCTACAGCTCTTAGAAGGAAATACCTAGGGAGAAAAGCTTTCTTTCCTTCATGTGAATCTCCAACCCATCTAACCCATGCACTTCCCATTCAGTAGGTTTGTGCTGCATGAGGACACAGACACAGTTTGCTGTCAATGATCAGCAGCAATTTTTGCATTTTGCTTTTCTGGGTAGAATAAATTAATGGTTGTTGGTGTTTTCTCATGAAAAGAATATTGTTAAAGTAACAATAGAGTGCTGCAGTAGTGCCATCTAATGCACACTTAATTTTCGTAAGTATTTTTAGATTCCGTGTGTGGAGATCAGTGGGTGGTTAGTGGCTTAAGTAATGTTCTTTAAAATTCCCAGTATGAACCATGGGGGGGAAAACCCAGATTAGAAATAAAATGCTTCAGCTACAAAAGTACAGCTCGCCTTTTGGGGTTTTTTTGGGGGGGTTTTTTGGTATGTGGTGGGGTTTTTTTTGGTTTTTTGTTTTGTTTGTTTGCGGTTTTTTAGTGTGTTTTTGTTGTTGTCGTTTTTGTTTTCAGAAATGTTAAAATTTGTTAGCTAGCATGTTAAGAATATTTTTTCCCTTTTTCAGTATATTGTTGACAAGTGTACCTGTTTCTCGTGGAGCTGATATCCCTTGGGGAATCTTCCCTACTGCCAGCTAAACTCATGGTTTTCATCCTGAAATCTGGAATTCTGCATTTGCCAGGGCTGTTTCCATGGTCCCAAATGATGACCAGTTCCCCCAAAGCAGACACCTTTCCAAGGCTTGAAGTGGAAAAGATAGATGTCTTTATATGCTTACAACCATTTTTTCTTTTTGGAAGGTGGATAGTATTTTTGAGGTGATAACATAATTGATCTTAATTCTTTTGAGCTTAAAGGTTTTCTTTACTTTATTGCCACTTCCAAATATTGCTGAGGTCATCTATTAAAAAAAAAAGCCTTTGAAGGTAAATAGTCCATTTTAACAGGTTTACTTGGAGTTGTTTGTGCTTTGCCTACACACCACCCACAAATGCTGGAAGAGCTACTACCTAAAAAAGGTGGAGTTGTGCTAATGGCAGCAAATCATGCTGACCAACAGGTGCCTTGTCTGGATAGTTTTGGGGTTTAGTTCTAATGACAGCATTTGGGCCTTTTTAGAGATAATTGTTTTTCTGCTGCCAAAACTTCAGAGATGGGCCACTCTAAAATCCCTTCCTATGTTCTTTTCTAGTTTCAAGCTCAAAGTCAGGCTTGGCTTTTCCAGTGCACCTGTCCCATGGTGAGGCAGACCTGCTTTCTCCCCGTGGTTTGGAAAAGGGAATATGTGTATAGGAAAGAGCCCCATCCACCTTCTTTACACCCCATTACATCTGAGACCAGGGGTTTTTCAGATCCAGACAAGGGACAGGGTGGCCTCTTTCATGAATGGACCACAATGGAATGTTTTCATTTCCAATGGGCTTTAAGCCAAGTAAATATTAGTCGATCCAAACTAGTTTTGAAATTAAATTATTCTTATTTGTTGGAGCATTCCAGAGAATGGCTTTGATCTGTCTGTACTTTCACCAAAGGGATATTGGCAGGCTGGCCTCCCATTTCTAGCCATTTGGGATGAAAGAAGGGTTATAATAACCACCTTGTGTGGCAGTGATCCTGAACAGATGACATTTTTTGGACAATATTAAATGAATAAAGGTAAACATACTTCAATTAAAATGTTTTTGGAGGCTGAATGCAATAGGGCTATTGGAAAGTCTTCTATGTGGGTTGGAGGAATTTGGCTGCATTTGTAACTGATTTTCTATAAGTCCAAAAATCTTGGAAAGAGCAGGGTTTGTTCTGAGTATTATTTCCTTTCCAAATAAATACACTGTTTGAATAACTTAAATTAAAATTGGCAGTGAACAATGAAATTGTCAGTAACTGGGAGGTAGAGGGGCGGGTTGAAGAAGGAGGGTTTTTTACTTCTGGGGGTGACCTGTACCACCACAGTGACCGAGTTAGCTCAGGTGATACCTGCAGGGAGACAATTTAAAAATTAAAGTAAAAAATCCAATAAATAAGATGCTCAGCGTTCCACAGTTTCTGCTGAAGGATCCTCCAGAAGAGGTGGCAGCAGGGTGGTGGAGACCCTCCCACCATGAAGTGCTGCTTAGACACAGCTGAAGAACCTTTTAAATTGATACCAGCTGATGATAATTTGTGCTCTCCCTAGACTTAAACAATAACTGAAATGAACTAAATTAAAATCTAAGGAGTTGAACCAGTGGGTTGGATAGATCTGGAGGTCACTGGTCTGACCACCTTCCACCTTCAAAATTAGGTCAGGTATCAAGTCAAGTAAGTCCAGCTCTATGTTTAAGTTCCAGCTTAGATTTCAGATTATGTGGAACCTCTGGTGTTGGGGTTTCTTACATCTGTTTACTAGGTTTTCTGTGAATAACTAAATATACAAATTGTCATTTGCAATACTGATGCAAATTAAATTATTTTTCCTAGAAATGTAAGTAGTTTGCATGGATAGACAGGTGCCTTCTCACAAAAACTCTGTCAATTTGCTTTGATTTCACAAAAATTAGACTAGCTGTACTTCAGAGTTAAATAAAAGAAAAAATCTCTTTTAACAGATACTGTATTAAACACTCAGTGCTGTTGGTGCATGTTCTGAAGTGTCACCTGCATTTTAAATCTGTTTAAGTACTTTGCATGTTCATGCCTTAAGGGAGAAATGGTTTGAACAAAGACACATATAAAAAACAAAGCGCAAAGGGTTTGTAGGTTAAAACTCAAGCTTTTGTTTTTTTTGAACATCAGCTCAAATCTGGATCCATTTGCTTGAAATAGAATATTTAGTTTTCAATTCAGCATGTGAACTGGTCATGCTCGAATTTAAAGCTTGATTTATTTCTTTTTGCACCTGTTTTTATTTTAACACTGACTCTATACAAGATAGACTTTTGCTACATGGTTCCTTCCTCCCCAGCTGGAAGTCTGGTCTGATATTATCGCATGAGACCTTCCTAAAATTTACATTTGTAACTCTGCAACCTCTAAAAAATACAAAATACACTTCACAAAACTCTAAGGGTTTTTTTTGAATTTCTGGTTCTCTTTCCTGTGTCACAGCATTGACCCACATATTTGATTTTAAGACCAGTGGCTGGTTGTGAACTTGCCCCACAAAATCTTGTTTGTATAAAACAAGGTGCAGTCCTGCCCCTGGCAGGAGGTGCCAGATGGGCCGGATCAGGGGAGAAATGGACACGAGTTTGGAGGAGGAAACGTGAAAGGAGCTGAGGGAGACATGAGGCAGAGCGTGGGAAGCGATAAACGGGAGGGCCTGGAAGTCTGGGAATTGTCTACAACAGTTGTATCTGACAAAGAGAAGGGATGAAACCTTTTAAGGAGGAGGTTTTAAAGGAAATGACATGTGTATTCTCTTGAATATGCAAATCAGAATTACATAATCTGCAATAACAATAATAATAATAATAATAAAATCTTTTCCAGATTTGCAGCTGTAGCCATATGCTCAGTGAGGTGGTGGCAGAGCTGGCAGCCACAGCTGCTCTGTAAAACTGGAGCATCCACCTGGTTCTGATCTCCACAGACAACGGACAGAAGGTCACATCACAGACTGTTGTTCTCAGTACCTTGTAGTTTATGTAATTTTTTCAGGCTAATAAACAAAGCATGGGGAGACCCCAGAGGCATTTAAAAGACGTGTAGATGTGGCACTTGGGGATGTGGTTTAGTGATGGCTTGACAGTGCTGGGTTAACAAATGGACCTGATGCTCTTGGAGGTCTTTTCCTACCTAAATGAGTCACTTACGATTTTTTCATCAAATGAGAACGCTTCACTTAGTTCTGCAGTAACTGTAAAACATTCTCTTTCCTTGCTTTTCCTTCCCCATGGAATACTGAAATTGGTTCATATTGCCCCTGTTCTTTCCCATGCAGATGAAGGAATTTCAGGTGTATTTACTGTACCCTTTGCTGGGTTAACTGTGATAACCGTGTGCGCCCTTTATAAATATAATTTTCCCTGAGAGCAAAGATGAGCTAAATGATAAAATATACTGAGATACTGAACTAAATCCTCCAAAATACTAAGCATGAGAGTTTAACCAACAGATCATCAGAGGTTTCTTCTCAAGGCTTGAAGAACTGCTGTATTTGGTAACATACAGATCTTTTCACCAAGGCATGAGCTTATATGATGAGTGAGAAGAACTGTCTGTGGCACTACAGTGAGTGTGTGTTTGTAAGGAAGGTGGGAAAAAAATCTCAGTTGATATGAAACTTTGGTACCTTTGTGTATTTATGGATTGTGGATGAGAGATGTGTTCAGTGGTCAGGTTGGATCTATGGTTGCAGTGCTGGCTTGGACAGGGGAAATTGAGTGCTCAATCAAGAATTAGGGCATTTTCGCAAATTTCTGAGGGCAGAGGCAATTTTGGCCACTGTCTCATTTCTGTTATGTGTGTCTATATTCTGATATATATTTTATATATATATAGTGTTATATATGTCTATATATATGTGTGTGTGTGTCTGTACAAAAACCCCTGTGTGGGGTGTGCACATCTTTGTCAGACTTGGTGTGATTTTACCATATTAAGTTGTTATTTTAAAAATACCCTGGATATTTCTACATGTCTCTCTCTAGAGTTGCAGTCAGTGTGTTTCCTAGATGTTGGCTGGCTTTGGCACTGAGGTTGACTTGCATATCTGAAAATTAGGATGGGCGTTGAGCCCTATGAAAGGAGTGTATGAATGGAGAGTGTGAACCTTGCAGGAAGAGTAATTTCATTTTAGATTATGCACTTCTTGGTCATGTAAACTTAATCTTGTTTCTTGTCCTTTTTCCTAGGGTGACTCTGTTATTACAGTGCAGCTGACTGAGGAAGATAAAGTTGAAGATGATGTAGTTTTTTATTTAGTCTTCACTGGATCAACTGTCCAACACTGCACAAGCACGAGAAAGATTAATCCTGGGAGTCTGGAGACAATTTCTCCTGGTAAACAATTGCCTTTCTTTGCATATCAGTGTATCAGTCTGTGAAATTTGGTTACTACAAGTGGACTGGAATGTAATGCTCTTTGCTTGGTTGTATTCATCCTCATTTACACATTCACAAGGAATAGAACACGTCGTTTGGATGACTGCTTTTGCCTTTTAAAGACCTCTTACTTGATTTCACTAGAATTATATGATTTTGAGATTGCAGTTATTCAATATGTAACTATGAGATGCTATTGCAGAAAACTCACAGTTACACACACACATAGTAAAAAGCTTTTAAATGCAGCAAAGATGGTAGAAGATACATTTGTAAAGTTTGCTGTTGCCCAAATGGTGGACAGCCCAGTAAGTCTTAGCTACACTCATCGTGTGCTTGACTCACTGAGGTTCATTGCTGTCTTCCTGGTGAAATACAACCCTTTCCCTAAATCCTGTTCAGCTCACAGCTCGCAGAGCATTTCTGGAGCTCTTGCAGTACAGGTGATGTGCTGTTCAGTGCCATCTTTCCATGGCTGCTTCAGATGAGGTGGGTTTCCACATGAAAGCCCACCTCTGTTTTTATCCTTTGTGCCACCAACAAAACAAAACCAATCAGCATTTCCCTTTGGTGACTTCAGGACCGTGGGAATGAGTGTGTTCCAGGCTGCAGTCCTCACCATTAACCTTTCATTCTGACTTGTTGCTATGCAGCACACTGCTACCAGTGTGAGAAAAACGCCTGACATTTTCACTACACACAGTGTAACTCAGGCCATCAAGTGTTTTTCTTGGGTTTGTCTTTTCATCTACCTCCTAAGTATTGTTTTGTGAGAGATGCACATGGAGTAAAATTTGGAGTTGTTTTCTCTTGGGAATGAGTAGCTAAAAGTTGGCCACTCAGTTTTTTTCATTTCCTCCTCTTTTTGTGCTGTTCATGTTGTTCAGTTGGCTTGGGAAGAGAAGCCTTTTTATGGCTACTGATGACTGGAGCCCCGTGCAATCAATTAGATTAGTGCTTATTTTCTCCCAGAAGAGCAAGAGGGGGTGACTCCTTCCCTGCTTTTGTGTGGTGGGCGTGGGGCTCTGCCAGCCCTGCTCAAAATGACTTCACCTCTCCCTCGGGGCTGTGGCTGCTTGTGCCAGGAAAGGAACTGAAAAGCTTCAGTGTTCCCTCCAGCCCATGTGGGAGCCAGCCTGCTGGATGGGATTTCCGGGCAGGAACGACTCTTTCCCATCACTGCCGCCCTTGCAGCAGTGCTGGATGTGCCCAGGGAGGTGGCTGCCAGGTGGGACCAGAGTGATGCTCTGGGCACTGTCTGTCCTGCCAGCCCCAGATGTACCTGAGTCACTGGGAGGGCTCCCTGCAGCTCCTTTTGGTGCTGGTAGTGGGAAATCTGACACCGTTCATGATTCAAAAGGAAAAGAGGGAATTTCTCTCAATTGTTCCTTTAGCAATAATGGATTGTTTTGTTAGTGGTTTTTGTTTTTTTTTTACCCAGTAAAGTCATGATCTTGTGGGGTGTGAAGATGGACCGGGATGGGTGCTGTCCCAAAATACAGCTTGTTTCAGACAGAGTTTTAAGGGAATTTTCAAAAAGGTAGTCTCATTCCTGCACTGCCCAGGGCTATGGTGCAAGGAAGAGGTGACATCTCAGATGTAAAATAGCCATGTGGATAGCACCCTCATCCTCATTTTGGTGAGACTGCCTAAGGAAAAAAAATACTTCAGTGCTGAAGAGGTTGTTGGGGAAAGGCAGAACAAGAAATGGGAAAAGCCTGATTTTTTTCATCCCCTCTGCTGACACCCATGCATTTGTCCAGCGTTGTTTCAGCAGTGATTACACTGATTTCAGTGGAAGTATGACTGACTTCAGTGCAGCTCTTCCTCCTCCTCCTCCTCCTTCCTGGACGCACAGTGAATCTGTAATCATGTGTTTACACTCTGTATGTTCCACAGTTGCCTTGGCAATGGCTGTGGTGACTCAGAGCGTTATTTGACCTCGGAGGGATTAGCCATGAACAGCAGCACACAGTGTGTGTGAGACCAGCCCTTGTTCAGACACCCAGCCCGGGCACTTAGCAAGTGTTCTGCAAGGAAACTCCTGCAAACAGTTTTAGCCAAAAATCTCAGCTTTTACTTCAGTTCTGAGCATCTTTCATTTGTTCCTGTGATGCAAGGAGTGTTGCACATCCCTGTGAGCACAGCAGCTCCTGGGGACAGCTCAGGTGCACTGGGGAAGGGCTGATTCACTCAGGAGCCTCTCTGCCTTCCCTGAACCTCCTCTGCATCCCTTCTGGACTCCAAGGTTCTTCCCTTATTCTTGCCCCATGTCCTCAAAATTTCATGTGGTCCCCAGGAGACTTCAGATAAAGTCCATCAGCAGCTGGGGTGAAAGGGTTGAAGTAATTCTGTTCAAGCTGAAGTAAAAACAAGCCCACATTTTTAATTTTTGTTTCTTGAGTTTTTCATTGGGTTTCTTGATGTACAGAAGTGTAAAAGATAGACAAATTATTTCATTACATTTGCTGCCAAAATTAATCAGAATGTTTTAGAAAAGCTTTCAAATAAAATCACATTTGAAAAGAAACCTTAACAACATAAAATTGTTTTAGGTGAAAGATTAGAGAAAATGGAATGGAAATATAAGCTGTCAAAATACCCCATAAATTTTCATTGTATGTGAAAATTCTCTATATCCTGAAAGACTTTACCTAAATAAAAGCTTATCACTGCAGAATTAAATGACTGCTGCATCTTCTATAATTACTAGAGCAATCTGCTTCTTTCCTAGGCTTTTTTTATCATCAGTCTTAAACACTGAATATATATATAGTCCATAATACTGTTCAAATGTGAGCTTTTATTTCTGTGCAGAGTAAAAGAAAGGACTTCTGACTGTAATTTTATGTTAGCAGCTTTATTTTACCTGAAGATGTGGATAAATACAGATTAATCACTTCTTCAAATTACAGAATACTTACTTGTATTTAGGCTCTTGCTCTGAAGAATGGGATGGATTATTTATCCTGCCCTGCTGTTGGCTATATTAATTTAAGGAAGGTAATTTCCCCTTGTAAGAAACATATTCTCATCTGAGCTGATCAGTCATAACTTGAAGTGTCAAAATTAGCTACTGAGATTCAAGAATTAGCCAGGAGATGATTTTTTGTGTGCTTTCAGTACCTCTTTTGCCAGCCTAAGGACACACTAGGTTACATCACCCAAGCAAGCTTTTGTTTGTCTCAGTGAAAAGCTACCAAAACCTCATTTAACTGTTGGCTTTACTGCTACAGTTCTTCTATTTCCAATTAATCTGGTTGAAATTCTCCCTATTGGAAGCAGTTTTCCTCAGTACCAGAGGCACTGTGCAGTTCTACAGCACAATTTCCAGCATTGTTGTATCAGACACAGCATTAAGTGGCAGGTGGAGGTGTAATGGCACTGCCACTGCTCCAGTGGGGATCTCAGTGCAAAATCTTGGGCACTGGAGTTTGGGTGTTAAGAAAGCACCAAAAGTCTGAGCAGGGAAGGAAGTAGAGACATGATACCATCTCTGCTGCTGTGGTTAACTGTTATTGGCTGCTGAATTTGTGCTGTTGGGGATGGATATGTCCTCTTAGGTCACAGATGCTTCTACTCCTGGTGTTGGTCATTAACTGAGCTTTTCAGCCAGCCCTTATTCCTACAGAAGCTGAGATTGCCATAATCTCAATGCATTTTTTTCTTCCCACTGTCTCTGCAGGGTAGGGAAGGTAACTGAGGCCAAGCAGATTGCATGTGGTGGTGAAGGAAATCTGTGCAAAGCAGGGAAGTGAAACATTCATTGCAAGACAGCAGCCTCATCTCTTGTCTCTCTGCTAGAGCAGCTTTTTTCCCCACTGGGAAAAAACCCAACCCAATAATAAAAATCCTCAAATCATGATCTGGCAAACAAACCAGCAGATGAAGGAATGACCTCATAACTGTCCACACAAGTCAAAAGTCCCAACCACAGCTCTCCCTGGCCAGCGGAGGCCTCTGAGCATCAGGAAACTCTTGGGGAGATCTGGGGGAATTTTCTTGCAGGATCTGATGTGCTGGGAGCTCCACTATTTGTGTGGTGCATTTATTGCAAAAGTTTGCATGCCATCCCCATAGCAGCTGTATGGTTGGACATGTATTTTGCTTTGCATTTAATGACTGGTGGTCTGGAAAGTGTGGGAGACATGGGGGAAATTTGAAATGAAATTTCAAACAGGGAGAGACAGTCCAGAAATCCAGAGCTGCTGCAACAGCTCCTGATCTGTGAAGGGTAAGAAACACTCTGTCTTTGAGCCAGGTCACCAAAACAAGAAGTAAATTTTGTGAGATATAATTGCCTTGGTGAGTACTGTTGCAATGTGTTCTATCACTCTGATCTCTGTAATTCAAAAATCACTTTTCTCGTATTTGTTGAACTCAAAAGGTGAAGGATTCTTGTGTGGGTTTCAAAGGGGAGGAGAATCAAAACTGGAAGTAGAAAAGGGTCTGAGAGACTGTCTGTCTGCTGGTAGCTGCCTGCCAGCAGTTTCCACAGGGCTGGCACATTCCCGTTGACTCACTCTCAGCTCTCTCTCCATCCTTAAGCTAAGGCAGAGAAGCAGCTTCAATCTTTAACTTCTTCTTAATTCCACAGCTCCCAGAGTTGCTGTTTTTTGGGTTTTTTTTCTCCTTACTTTCTTTCTGCTAGTTAAAAAGATAGACAAAAATTAATTTCATTTAGCTTGGAAATATCTTCATTTCAAACTTTTCTTTTACTGTGAAATCCTTTACATATGGTGATGCTTTATTCATTTCTACCACAGACTGTGTTTTCCCCTAAGAAACAATTCTTCATAGAAAAAGCTGTATTTCATGAATTACAATCTTTGTACTGGTAGACCAGAAGGGTAAACAAGTTGCATAACAAATGGCCACTTGGCAATACCAGTTGTGGATTTGAAAATACACTTAATTATGAAACAAAAAAACCCCCTTAAAATAGACTAAAACAGCATAGCCAAGAAGACTTTTTGCAGTTCATCCTCTTCTGTGTATTTAATTGCTTGAGGCAGTGTAATTAAAAGGAAGTGATGCCAGTACTAGATGACATCAGTCACAGGAAAAAGTGATTGAATCTGTGTTGAAATTATTTAAGATGTGATGTGTGGGGTCTTACACTTCTCTAGGTTTTTAGGGCATCTGCAGTGTGTAAAAGCCTTTAAAAAAATCTTTACCCACTCTTCAATCTCTCTTTCACCTTCCAGTGAAAGATTTGAAAGGAAAAGCAGAGGCTCCTGTCCAGTGCTGGTGCTGTGCCTGTGTATTTCATAAGGCTTCCTGTGTTGCAAGAGTGAATACAGTAACTGTGTACATTTCACAAATGCACTTCAAAGATGGGCTCTGATTTTCAGAAGCAGAGCTGAGGATTTCTGAAGCAGAAAAGAAGCACTTTTTGGATGGTCACAGGAGATCCCCTGGCTTCCTTTTCCATAAGCCATCAGATGGCAGCATCTCTTGGATGCATCTTGGATGCAAATCTGAGATCCTTCATGGGGTTCACAACATTTGTTGTCTGGTTTTCCTGTCCTTAAATCTCTCTGTAAGACCTCTTTCAACCCAGCTCCACCATGGTGACTTGGAGGATGCAATTAGTCTTTAGTCACCTACCAAGCAAACCCAAACATGTCCTTCCAGCAGGGCTTTAAATAGCTGCCCAGCCTGGGGGCCCATTGTTTGATAGCTCCAGTGTGAATTCTGAAAATAGGAGGTTTGGACAGGATTTCCACTTTTGGAAGAGGAGGAAATGAAATCATCTTTTAATAAAGCTCTGTTTAGGGGTGTTTTGTCTCCATGTAGGCCTTGTTAAACAAGAAGCAGTCAGAAGAGTTGTGCTGCTGCCCTTTTAACTGCACCCCAGATCACAGGCACAGGTAGCAATTAGATGGACAAGTCTTAGCTGTACATTAATTTATCTGCTAATGACTTGCAGCTGAGAAATCCCCCCTGCTCTTGTGCTCATTGATCTACATGTAGAGGAAGCAGTGCTGTCATTCTGATACATCTCATCTCTTCAGGGATAAGGACAGACAGACCAGAGCACCATGTCTTCATTTTTCATTCTCATCTTTTCCCCAGAGCAAGCTTCATTAAGAGTCCTCTTTCATTCCCAGTAAGGAATTCTTCAATTCAAGAGCTGTTGTCTCATTTAAAATAATTTTGAAAGCGTGGTTTGATGTGTAGATGAGGAATTCACTTCATAGCAGCAGCATTAGGCACTGTACCCATCCCTGCATAAATTGAAATAGTTTTAAATTTCTGTATTTTTCCTGCAATATGTTGTTGTTTCTCCAAGCAGCTCCAAGTCAAGAATTGTTTCTAAGCTGGATTTAAAGTAACTGAGGAGCAAAAGGAGAAATGGTATAAAATGCAGTGTTGCTGGAGTTAAGGGATGGATCATTTGATTTTTATCAGAGACAGCATGCAAATGACCACATTTGGTACTGTGTCCAAAAAAAAAAGGATGAAGAAAGGAAGTGTAGCCAGGCAGTCTGAGATGGCAGCTAGAGAGAAACACTTAAGTTTGTGAGGAGAGTTAAAACTTGAACAAGGATACTGCTGGATGGTTGGTACAAGCATGACAGAAATTGAGTATTTAATAATTTCTATTGCTATTTGCCCAAAGGCCCTGATTTCTGGAGAAGACTGAAGGCAATCAGGTTGCTGGGCAGTATTGGGAACCTGATGGCAATGTAAAGCATGGAGATTTCTCATCCCTTCTCTGAAGTGCTCTTATCTGTGTGATTTATTCAGTTCCATGTGTTTTCAAGCTATGGAAATGCACACCTCTGTCAATAGGCTCATTGCTCTTCCTGACTGTTGTGGTTTAACCCCAGCCAGCAGCTAAGCCCCACACAGCTGCCTCTTGTGCCATGGGGAAGAGAATTGGAAGAGCAAAAGTGAGGAAACTTCAGAGTTGAGATAGAGCCAGGTTAATAGATAGAGCAAAAGCCACATGCAAACAAAGCAAAACAAGGGATCAGGTCACTCCTTTCCATGGGCATGCAGGTGGTCAGCCATCCTCAGGGCAGCAGGGCTCCATCACACACAGTGGAGGTTCCCTCCTTCTTTCCCCAGCTCTGTACACTGACATTGGGATATCCCTCGGGTCACTTGGGGTCAGCTGTCCTGGTTGTGTCCCCTCCTAACTCCTTGTGCCCCAGTTCTCCTCTCTGGTGGGATGGTGAGAAGAAGAAAAGGCCTTGGGTCTTTGGAAGCAATGCTCAGCAAGAAGGAAAATATGCCTGGTTTAGCAAAACTGTTTCCAGCACAAATCCAAAGCAGCACCACACTAGCCACTTCCAAGAAAATTACTATTCCACCAGAACACCAAAACCAACCCACTGACACAGCCAGAGTTTTTTCTTTTTCCCCTTTCAGTGCCAGACATTTTTCTGTTCCACATCTAGGCAGGTGTATGAGGGGGTTTCAGCAGTCCATAGTGGATGGACAGAGGTGATGGAACCACCCTGATGGCTCCTAAGTGCATAACTTGGTGCTTAACCCATACTAGGAGAAAGCCCTGCTGTCTGCCAGAGGGAGCAGAAGGGTGAAGCACAGGAGCAGTACCGTTCTGGCACTGCCTGGAGCTCTGTGTGATTGTGAACAAGTTACTTAACCTCTTGAAAACAGATTTGATTTTGCAGTGCTAATTACTTACCTCCTGAGAGTGCCAGAAAGCTCAGTTCCCTTCTGGGACAAGGGCTGTAGAAGTTCAGGTATTAGTCCAGACCATTGGATCTTTGATGTGGTGAGAAGTGCTGCTCCACTGATGGTTCCTTCAGAAGGTTCCTGGACTGGGGACATGTTTGCTCACACTGCTCCAGCAGCCATTTCAAAGCAGGAGGGCAGAGACCTCTTGAGCAACCTTTCAAGTATTGTCTGCTCTTGTTACATCCTGGCTCCCCTTTCATTTGAACTGCTTGCCAAAAGTCAGAACCTGTCCCATGTTCTTGCCCCCATGTCTGACATCTTCTCAGATGTGAGGAAGCACAACATCAAAGCACTGCAAGCTGTTGCCCTTCTGAAGAACATTCCCTAGGGTTTAGTGTGATGCTTGTTTGATCCTGTTAGATAAAAATGGACTGTCAGTTCTGTCATTTTCTCTTCTAGGCTGCATATTCAATATCTGGGGAAGTTTCAGTAGAATCCTTGTTGGCTACATGGTCTTTTTACCACCTTCCCTTGTGTTGCCTTTTGCAGCTGGTGTTTAACACACACTTCATCCAAGGGAACTTTGTGTACATCCGTGATGTGCTGCTTTAAGGAGACCACACGTCTTGACAGAGGTTCCTGTAGCTGTTGTCTTGATGGAAGAGCCTTTGCTGTCCCACAGCAGAGTTGTTTGGCATTGTGACAAGGAAGTGACTGTCCCAAATGGTTTCTCTGTAGCTGCTCGTGGGCTGTTTTGGCTTGGTGCATCAATCCTGAAAGTCTGCTGGCAGAGTAGTTGTATTCTAGGTTATTCTGCAGATGGGATTCTTATGGGAAGAGGCAGAAAATATTTTTTAAAAATTGAATTAAAGGTTTAGCTGTCCTCATGCTATTAAGAAAGCTTTTACTGTGTTTGTTTTTTTTAAACTCTGCATTCTAGCAACCTTCCACTGCTCTGCTTTAGGGAGAGCCCAGTTTGCAGGATTTGAGTCAGCTCCTGTAGGCTGGCACAGTCCTCTCACAGTCTGCATGGAGATCCCCTTTGTGGAGGCTGGAAACAAAATTAATGTCTTACCTGTTCTGTATTTGATGCCTTTAGGAAGATCAGCAAAGCAAGAAGATGTAGGGGGAGGCATGTACAGTTCTAAATGGCCTTAAAGGCAAGTTCCCTCAAAGTTGGATCATCCTCCCCACTTCTCCCTTGAGCATTTGGGGTTTTTACTGTGAAGATGAGCAGAATCTGTGAATGAGTTCCATCTGGGCAGCTGAGTACTAATACAGTAATGGATTAGAATGCACATGCAGTATTTTCAAGAGCAGTAGAAGTTCTTCCTACCCCTATTCTTCAAAACAACAGAAATAAAATCTACTCCTTCAGCTTTCATATCATCCTCTTGCTAATAGGTACCTGGAAGGAAAGTTTTCTCACCTTTCAGCTTCAGAGCATCCTGAAGGTTGTATTGAGCAGTTGCAGCAACATCCCTGAGTGTTTTCCTCCATTTCTCCACTTGCCTTTGATACCTTTCCAGCTGCATTTGCTCTCCTTAGGAAGCCACAGCCTCATCTCTGACAATTTTGGTGTTACCCACAGTGTCCTAATAGCAGTTTTGACCTTTCAATTAACTTCAGGATTGCCTCTTTCAGTAGACAAAATCTGTACAGATGCCAAAAGCCTCAGAACAGATTTGTGAGGTTGGCTGAAAGACCATGAAGATTAGGGACATATTTTCCCTTTTGTCAGGGAAATCAACAGCAAAAGGCCCCAACAGAAGAAGGAAACTTTCCCACTGACCACAAATAGGGGCTTAAATTGAATTTTCAAGCCTTTAAAAATAAATCGTCATTTTGTATTTAATTAATCAGGGTTTCGTGAATGTGGTAGTATGCTGAGGTCATGGGCAAAAAAAGCTTTTCCAGTAATTAGTGCAGGGTCCATGCTGTTCTGGCAAAAACAGCCATGACGTCAGTCTGAGGCTGGAACAAGAAACTGTACCACACAGTGAACTTGAAACACAAACCTTATTATTGAAGGGGCATGTCTGACAACTACAAGTTCTGGTTGTGTTGGACACATAGTATATTTTTCCTTTCAAAATTCCCAAAAGGTGTTTGGTTTGGTTTGCTGTTTGGTTTTTTTTTTCCCCTCAAGTTTCTGAGTCAATGAAATTGCTGCCATGCCTCCTTTCTCCTGTTTCCCTGACCTAAATAAATAATGAAATTACCAGGCTTCCAACCCTCTTGTTTTGTAAATATGGAAAGTGGCCATTTCCATGTTTTTATTTAGCAGAAGCAGGTTAGTTTTTAGTTTTGTTGTGTGAACCCAAATGCAAGGGGCAGGTGCCACAGTGAGCACAAACAGGACATGCCCAGGCAGCTCGTGCTCTGGTAGCCATGTAGACCTTTGTTTTAGGTGAAATTTCAATGTTTTCAGTGCAAGCCAAGTATTGTGACAGCATTTGGAGTATGTAGTTTTGCAGCACTCAGATTCTAGTTTCTGGTGAGTTACTGGAGTCCTGCAGAGCAGCAGAAGAAAAGTTTGTCCATATAACCTGGCTTTAGGTATGATAGCAAAATCTTTTACTTAAATTACTGAAAACTCTTGAGATTGCTTGTGGCTGTATATAAATAGCCTGGGTGGCTTATAGTTCTTGGCTTATACTGGGACAGAGAAGAAGTATACATCTTTTCCTTTTAAAATCTATAAGAAATACTTATCTCTCATGATAATATAAATGATGATGCATATAAATTCCAAAGACAATGTTAATTTAGAGTTGTGATCCTCAATAACTTGGTCTTACTGCATTTAATGCAAAGAGTGTGGGTATCTAAGGAATTGCTCAGTTGTGTTTCCTCAGCCCATGCCGTTTTTTTTTACCATTTGTCTGAATTTTGTTTTGCAGGCCATGACTGCTGTGAGACAGTGAAGGTGGCACTTTGTGCCTCTAGAGAAGGTCACCCCGTTCTGGTTGTGGCAGAGGAGAGTTTCCAGTTTGTCCAGGACGAAGCCTACGATGCTGCCCAGTTTCTGGCCACCTGTGCTGGCAACCAGCAGGCGCTGAACTTCACACGGTTCTTGGACAGGTCACGGCCACCTGCTGCAGACGTGGACTTCTTGGACGAGAAAGTGGCCTTGGCATTTCGACACCTGAAGCTGCCAGCAGAATGGAACGTGCTGGGAGCAGACCAGGCCCTGAGCGGTGAGGATTGTGGGGCACAGTGAGATTTGCAGGTTGGGAGGGAGGTGAAAAGCTTGGGAGAAAGGGTTCCCTGCACTGGAAGCCTGCCATGTACTCTCCAATAGGTGTGGTGGTGGTCTCTGTGCTCAGAGAGGGGATGTGATGGCCATCCACATCTCATATCTTGCACTTCAGCCTCCTTAAAATATGTAAGGTATATAAAATACACCTTACATACATATAAAAATATCTTATTTTATATAAAACATATAAAATATTTTTATTATATTTATTTATATCTATATATATTATATATTTATTATTACATATATTTTATTATATATAATATATAAACATATATATTTTATTATATTATATATAATATAATATATTATATATATTATATATTATTTTTCTATTTTCTATTTTTTATATATATATATATATATATATATAATCGTAACTCATTATTTCTCCTGCTCTTCTCTTATGGAATATCACAAGCTTACAGTCAGTATTTTCACGTACAGCCTGAAAACATTTTTTGTGTGTGTGTAACAATGGTATGTGTACCAGCATAGTGCTGTATGCTGATAGAACCCTGTGTGTGGAATATCTGATGCTCCTGGAAATATCCTTGTGCCAGAAATTTGGCACGTGTAGTTAATGTTGGTTTTATAGCACAGGTGCAAAACGACTGTGACATGAAAAATGCATGTGATTTTTCTTGGAGGACTTGAGGCTCTGGCCCTGAGGGTTTATATCATATCCCTGGTTGCACACAGGATGGGTTAATACTGCAGTTCCCCAAAATAAGCCTGGACAATTTTGCAAATAAGGGAAGGGTGGAAAAACTTGATCCTTAACCACAGCAGTGAAGGCTACTGAGAGCTTATAAATAAATCCCAAGGCTGGCCCAAAGTCTCTGGTGGCTGCTGAAGCAGAAGTGCTGAGGGGTTCAGAGTGCTGTAGTGTGTCTGTGTCCTTGGAGTTCTGCCTCTTTTGTCACAAGGGTGTAAAAGGAAACACACATGGGACCAGGAGACTACTTCCAGTATGTACAAATCCTTGCTGTAAATTTCCAGGGTATTTTGACAAACAGTTTCACTTCAGGAATGTGACTGTGAGGCATCTGTTGTCTTTTTTAAGATGCAGTGGCACAAACACTTGAATAGGGCTGGGATGACTTGCTCAGTTCTGCTCACTGCAACAGGGTTTTCCATGGGAGATTTTCCTGCTTTATTTTTATCCAGCTTGCTGACTGCTTTTGTAAAGCTCAATACAAAGACAGACAATTCCCATGTTAGCAGACATTAAAATATTTGATCATATTTAATGGGTCCTTGATAGAAATTCAACAGCTGTCACATGTTTACAAGGAGATAACACTTCTTTTCCTCTGTGTGGAAGTGACTGATGTTTCTTTCTGCATTTGAAAAGTGTTGTGATAATGCAGACATTTTTGGTTTAAGTGATATAAATCACTATGACCACACGTTGATCTTAACAAAAACTTTGAAACTCTGAATTGTTGCTGATTTTGCAGGAAGGCTGAGATCTGCTTTTTTTTTTTTTAATTATTCTTTGGAAAACCAGCACCTCAGTTTGCTTGTGTGTCTGGAAGTTGTGGTTATGCAGGACTCTGTATGTTAATGGACTTGTAGAGCATTCACAGTGAGAAGGGGGAGCTCTGTAGTCCCAAATTCTTTAACTCTTGAGTGTTTTGGCATCTTGTGGTGAGGTGTGTGTAGATAAAAGTGAATAAATATAATGTCACTAAATGCAAATTTAATTCAAGAATATTAGTGCTGTAAAATATGTTCCTTTTTCTTAGAGGCAGAGTTATCTGGTAGTTTTTTGTAAGGAGATATTTACACATAGGGAATTTGGGGGGATTTTTGTGTCTGTGACAGGAAGGATTTGCATACAGAAGCATCCTTTTGGTCGTGAAACTCTGTGAGATGGAAGAGATGTCCCTGGTTTATGATGGAGCGCCAGATTAGAAAAACCTCTGTGCTGAAATATGGCACCCTTATACTGGTGCTTGTGTGTAAATTTGTGTGTGGGAGAGAGAAAAGCCCTGTAGAGATTGCACTGTAGGAGTGTTTGAACAGTTAGGCACATTCTAGCCAATGCCTGCAGTGGGACACCCTGTCCTGCACTGCTTCACTACCTATGAACAGCCACTGCAATTCATGCTTCACATTTCCCTAAATGTCAGCACCAGATAACTTCAAATAACCTTCTCGAAGGAGAAAATACTATAGAAATGAGAACAAAAGGAAATGTCAGATCCCTTCTTGAAAGGCGTTTAGCGCTGCCTCTGAGCTGGCACGTCTCTATGGGCCCTTGTGGGCTGGAAACAAAACACTGCTGTTCAGCAGAACCTCCGAAGGCAGGAGCGAGCCAGGAGCCCCGAGTGCCACAGCCTGATGGGGAACTGCTGCTCAGAGGAGGCTGCTGTTGTCAAACACGCTCAAAGGTCGATTTTCAAAGGCCTGAAGTAGAAATCTAACTTTTGCAAAAGTTAGGAAGTCATGGCTTTCTGCAGGCAGAAGCTGGGTACAGGATCCACCGCTGAGCGCAAATCCAGGCTGAATTTTGAGGAGGGGGTGGCTCTGTGTGGAGGCTTTTGCCTGCACCCAGCCCTGGCCAGGCTTTGAGCAGAGGGCAGGGAGTTCACTGCTGTCACCCCAGAGGGCAGAGAGGCTGCTGGAAAGGCCACCTCTGTCCCTGGGCTGTTGAACTCATCTGCTGTGTCACTGAACGGACACAGCTGCAGAATTAGGGATGGGAGGATGTAGCATAGCTGACATCAGAGGTGCTTGGGCTCCATTCTCTTGCTGGCAGTGGCAGAGGGTACTCAGCATTTGGTGGGATGAACTGAGAGGCAGAAAAGAGCCCGGGACAGTGTGTGGCTGGGGAAGAGCACAGTCCCTGAGACACAGCTGTGTTCTTCACCAGACATACACTGTCTCTCCATAGCAAGCAGTTCCTGGGCCCTGCTGTTAGTTATCTATCTGTATGAGCTCCAATGGCATCCACAATTTCAGAATATCTATAATTAAGGATTAGTCTTGTTACTGTGGTATTCCAAACACAGCATTTCTTTCAGGTGCCATATAATCATGTCTGTCTTAATAATTATAAGTGCACTGTAACTTTCTAAAGAACATAGTTGTTACTGCTGTCAAAAGTGGGGCTATTTACTGTTCTCAGTGGCATTTAAAGGCAGCTATTTAAATGGAACAGATTGTTACACTTTATGTCTAGAAATCAAAATTTAATATGTATCCTGAGGATGTATGCAATGTAAATACAGGACTGTGATGTTCTATTTTAAAGTACTGAAGAGAAAATAAGCTAACTAGAAAACCACAACTGAATATTTTGAGGTATGAGTAATAATTACAGCTTGTTTATGGTGCAGTGGAGTAAAAAAAAGGAGAAAAAAATAGGGAGGATCTGAGGCTCAGGTATGAAAAGCTTAGAGAGTTTGATTGTATCACTAGTAAGCAGATCACTTTCAAAATAACTTGGAAGTAATATTCTGACAAAACCTTTGAGGAAACAGTCTTTCCATTTTGCTTATTAAAAGTGAGTGGTGAAACCCAGAGCTGTGGTTGATTTTTGGTTGTGTGAGCTTTCTGAGGTGGTGCTTCAGGAGCTGGTTCATGGTGGCAGAAGTTTGCTGTGATCACCGTGATGTGGAGCAATTCCCCTGGGAGTGTAAGGACTGCTGTGAGATAGTGAGCCAGCTTTTCAAGGAGATAACCAGGAGACCATCAGATTAGATAGAACACTTAACTGATTGCAGTTACTGATGTGTTGAATATGTAGAGCTTCCCAGAAGTGCTCTGGGACAAATGCGGTCCTTCAATAAGAGCTGTTTGGGAAATTAAACTCTATGACCTCACCAGGTGGGTGGTGAGTATAGAGGGAGACTCTCTGCCCTGGTTTGAAATAGTCTGAATGATTATGGGTGTAATAGCTTCATGTACAAAACCAGTAGGATTTCAATGTACAGGACAACATGAGTCTTACCAGGAATACAGATCATGAATTGTTTTGGTTTTTTTTTAGCATGAAAGGAGAATGTCACCAAAAAAAACCATCTTATTTTAAACAAAAAATCCTAAAAAACCTTCTAAAAACTTTCAGAATTTGATTACTAGTACCTAGTCTTTTTTCCCATGAGTGGATGCTAAAGTTATGCTACTGATGATGTATTTCAGACATGAAGCTTTAATCTGTTCATCTGCTGCACTCTTGTTATAGTTTCTCTTGGAACCCTTTCAATGTAATAGTTACAGGTGTTCTTTTGGTTGGGTTTCATATCCTTTCCAGTCTGCTGCTCAGCTTCTGTCCTCCCTGATAAAGGATGGTATGGTATAAATCAACAGGATCTGTTCAGTGCCAACAGCACAAAGTGCTCTGTTCAGCAGCAGTCCTTGATAAGATGTAAAGTCTTTTCCATACCTAAATTTAGTGCCCTCTGCAGTGGAAAATGGGAAGCAGAAAGCAACTTTTGTTCAGACAGTATCAGAAATGTGCTGCTCAAGACTGGGATGTACCGTTTAGTCTGTGGCTGAGATATTGTTGGCATGGAAATATTCCTGTTCCCTTTGATATTAGTGGGAATGGGGACATGGAGATCTTTTGGTGTGCTTTGAAAAATTTCTTGTTTATTGGATTAAGAAAGGAATTACCCACACATCTCTTTACTAACTGAGCTCATAAGTCCAAACACAGCATCTTTGCCTTGACCTTTCTGCAGAGCAGAAGGCTCTGCTGGAGCCTTCCTCTAGGACCTCAGTGTGAGGTGGCAGGTTGGTTCTGGGATTCTTTACCCTTGTTTCTCAAGGATTGATCTGAGCAGTGAGAACATTTCCAGCAGAAAGCAAGACTTTGGGGCCAGATGTGATTGTAGATTTCCAAATTGCTGAGTGTGTATGAGTTTGGGCGAGAACCAAGTAAAGGTCATGAGCACAGTAAGACAAAGCAATGCTACCCCATTCCATGGCTGGCTCATGAGATGTCTCAGGGCATGGAGCATAAACTGAACATTAGGTGTAGGTTACTCTATCTGGAAAGTTCTTTTTAAAAAAGGAACAGTAGTTTTTGGTTTTTTTTGGTATTTAATCAGGTTTAAAATTAAAGTTTTTACTTAGTGTTCTTGGGCATGTCATACCCAAAGTTGTTTATTTTTTCCCTTCAATGCTCATTTGTTTTGTGCTAACAGCACCTTAAACCTTAATCCTTTACTATTAGCAAAGTACATATGACAGTCTTCTATGGAAATTTGGTCCTCAGTTGAGCAGATAAACTGTCTGTTCATGTATCACAGCAGAAAACAATTACACAAAAATAATATATTCAAAGTCTTGTGTTTTGCCAGCTGGACTGGAGTACCCTGCCATTATGGGGCAATAATCATATGTTTCAACTCTTGCCTATTACTAGGAAACGAGAAAGGAACAAAACAGTCTTGGCCTTTTCAGTATCGTGTGTCTTGTATTTCCACAATTTCCTAATTACCAGGAGCTTCTTGTTGACATTCAAACAACAGCCATTTTAAGACAAGGAGCTCTTGCTTGGTATGTGGTAGGAGAAGGGGCTCTGGCTTTTGCATGTTAAAGCTTTTGATATCCTTTCATGTGGGACATTTTGCACCATGACAAGATCATAAAATCATTGCCTGGATTTCCAACATTTTGTGTGACAAGTTTCATCCCTTCAAAGGTAGGAAGTCTGCAGGGATCTGTCTTCCTCCCCTCTCCATCCAGCAAAATGTCCATGCTTGATGTAGACCAGCTCTTGTCTAGTTTTGAGCAACACCAGACACCAACAGATGTATTTTCATTATATATTAGTAGTTAATCCAGCCCACAGATGGCACATGCCTTTTTAACTGTCACCATGCAAGTTTTGCACACTCCAGAACCTTCCAAAGCCATTGCCTGGGGCCCCTGCAGTTGTTGGATGTACAGTACTTTGTCTCTTCGCTGCCATCATCTGTGCCCATCTGTTAGGGTGGCCTCGTGCCAGGTTCTGTGTCAGGCAGAGCCTTCCAAAAGTGGATGGTGAGGCTGTGTGTTTAATATGCTCTGGTGGCAGCACGCCACCTCTTCTTCTACAGATCCTGTGCACACACTGTCACTGCCCAGAGGCAGCGGGGCAGTGCCACGTTCACCTCAGCTGCGTTTGCAGACACCTCCAGCCGCACTCTGGAGCTGCCCTGTCCACTGATCCAGTGATAGAGGAGATTGTTTCAATGGAACAGGAAAGATTCTCAGAAAGTGCAGCCATATCAGCAGATTGGGACAACTGGGGAGGCATTGTGACAACTGGGAGGGGCTGTTTCATCTTTAGACATAGGAGACAGAGAGAAGCACCCATCTGGCTCAGGGACAAGAGGAATATCTGCCTGCATCTTGCAGAACTTGCAGTTGGCAGTGTGTATTTAGTGGTGAACCATGAGCTGGTGAGCAGAAGATGCTTGTCCTTATTGGCAATGCTCTCAGCTACAGGAGGAGGAAGCATTTTGGTCCAGGGATCTGTGCTTATGCTTTGCAGGTCTGCAATGCTCTGCATTGCTGGGGGAAGATTGTTCTGGTTAGGAAGATGATTTTCCCTTTCAACAAAGCAGCCATAACACGAGATCCCATGTGAGAACAGAACGTGGTCAGACTAGTGCAGCACGTTGTTTATTAGGATGGCAGTTGTTTGCTCTGACAGAAATGCTTTTGTGCCTCCTGCATCTCTGTAGGAAGAATTACACCACATTAATTATGTTGGTTCTGCCAGTCAGTGTACAGGCAGTGTGGGAGCTTTGTGCGTGTACAAGTTCTTTGAGTAAAACATTGGGTATTTGCTTTCACTCTGAAAAGTCCTACCTGTTTCCACATTTTGCAGCCTCATCAGTACCTTTCTTCTGTGTCTGTCTATATGCTATGTTATTTTTCATTTTTTCTTAAAATCCGGGGCTGCAACCATTGATTAACCTCCATATTGTGCTATTTCTAAATCATTACGCTCTGTAACATTTAATATCCCAGTCCTTCTCATTATTTAGCCAAAGGCTGAGAATTTGTCTCTGGGAGAGCTCAGCCATTCCCTTTTCTCTGATCAGCTGGAACCTCCATTCAGACACACTTGTGTATTTAGGGCAGCTCGGTTTTGCTTTACGGTAATCAAGAGGAGGTTAGGGGGAAGACTTGGTTTGTAGCCCAGAGACCTAATTTGGAGTCATTCAGAAGGGAAATAGTGCCAGAAAGCCTTGGTTCTTGCATACAGATTAGTTCTTCGGAATTGAATCCAGAAAGTTGTGAAAAATTGTGTGTGAGGCAGTGGAGAACTGCCCGTTTTTTGCTTTGTTTTGTTTTTCACTGAAGGTCTTAATGATGTCCCTAAAGTAAGTAAATAAGCAAGAAAAACAGCAGCACTTTGAAGAATTGACTTCTCTTGGGGCACACTTCTTAAAGAAGAAAATACAAAATGAAATCCTAAAGCCATTATGTGCTTGCATTTTAAAACCTGTCGTATAGATTTGGCTGGAACCCAAATTAATAACCCAATAAATCATTCTTGTAATATTAAAGGGTTTATACCAAGCATGCTCATTGGCATGACTTTCTAAGACCCAGTTGGTGCCTTTTTGTTGTTGTTGCTGTCAGTCAATACTGAAATCCTTTGTTAATTAAAAGAACAAATTTTTATTTCTTGCAGTTTTTTTAACCCAAATGCTTTTGCCTTTCATACAGAAATAACAAGCTTTGATCTGTAAATACTGGATTTCAGCAGTGCATCTGGAGCTCATTTCTGGTTAAAGCTTTTCAGAGCATCATTCTAGTGCTGCAGCTTTTGGAGCAGGGGGTTATTTTTCTGAGATGAAAGCTCAGGCTCTAGAGTGACTTTTACCAAATTAGTAGGTCGCAGTTATTAAATACAAAAAGCATCAGTGGAGATAGGTAGTTTATAAATGCTGCTCCTCAGAATGACAGAACTACTGTATTTACTGAGAAAAGCTGGTCTGAGGTAATCAAACCAGGCAAGAAAACCCTTGCGTTTTCGTTTTTTTTTTTTTGTTTATATGAGTTTTTAAACAGTTCTTTTTTATAACTGCTTTGGATATGTGCATCAAATGTAATTTTTTTTTTCTTCATGCCTTGGGATAAATCAGCATCTTGTTGAGTGACAAAAGTTGTCCGTCCCTAAAATCCTGGTCCTGGTTGTGTGAGGAGAAGGTTTGGCCATCCAGGAAAACCCACCTGACCACATTTCTGTTTGGATGTGCTGGAGCTTGGTGGTGGCTGTGGCTGTTCAGGAAATGGTGGCGTTTTCACATTGACTTCTGTGGTCAATCTCAGCATGAGAGATCCTGAGCACTTCCAGCCCCACCAGATCACATCCCTCACTTTACGAGCGGTGTCTCCTGCACGTTGGCAACCAGGCTGTTTTTCCAGGTGCTGCAGGTTCCTTTAGGCTGTCAGCTCCATGCCAGCCGCCGTGTGGTGGAGCCGGGATGTGGGGATATAACATTTCCCCTAACCCACAAGCCTACAAATTCCCATTTCTTTCTTTCTTTCTTTCTTTTCCTGCCTTCCCAGAGAACATCCCTCGGGAGACACTGATGCATTTTGCGGTCAGGCTGGGTCTGCTGCGCCTGACGTGGTTTCTGCTCCAGCAGCCGGGTGGAAGAGGAGCTCTCAGCATCCACAACAACGAAGGGGCAACGCCCGTCAGCCTGGCCTTGGAGAGGGGCTACCAGAAGCTGCACCAGCTTTTGACAGAGTAAGGATGATTTGGTGGTTCCTTTGCTGGTTTTCCATTCTCTGCCATGCTTGGCTTTGCTGTACATTATCACTCAATGGTGTCTGAGTGCTATATTCCATCCTTAAAGGCAATTTTGGTGTAATTTTGCTTTTACCATTCTTGCTAGCAGCAGTGGGGACAGTCCTGAGGGTTTAGGGGAAATGCAATTATGTTTTGGAGGGTGTTTCTTGTTGCTCAATATTCTGCTTCCAGCTGTCATGTAAAGTCCAAAGTGAGTCACTGTAGTATTGACTAATTAATACAAATCTTATGCAAACACAAATGAAAAAGCTTTTCTTCAAGCGAGCACACCTGCCCAGAAGAGGGGAATTAATAGGCATTGTGGACTGTTGTTTCTTACTTCTTAGAGAGAGAGTTTTTTTAGTTAAATAAAATAGTGATCATTATATTGAAATAAGGCAGCATCTTGAGATGAATAGGCATTTTACTGGTGTACGTTAAAAAAAATAAGAATTAATGCAAATATTTAAAGGAGAACAGAATATTTGACAGAAACAGGTCTGTTGTAAATGGTCTTGAGAAAAAGCCAGGACTTACAACACATAGCAAGTAACTAGTGGCATGAGCATTTATTGCACTGCTTTACAAGGAATCCTTTGGAAGATGGCAAGTTAGTTTTGAGCAGCAAATGTTTGGAGATCTAGCTTTAATAGCTGAGGCTAATAAAGACAAGGAGCTTAAAAAAATCTCAAGGGGGCTGTTTGTATAGGAGCAAAGATTTAGTCTCCGTGTGTGTTATTCTGATGCCTGGTTCTCTTAAGCTTTGTTATAAACTTTGTCTTTCTGAATTGATTTCTGAGATACTTGGAGTTTATGTTGAATGACCCAATGTCATGTTTAGGAGTCTGCTGTGTTGTCCACATTATCACGCAATGTTCCCTGTTAAAGATTGTAAATTATTCTGCTTTCTGTAGTTGTTGGGTGCCGTGTTTTGGGGCAGAAAATATGATCTGTATTGCTAGAGTGATTGCATTTAAGTTTTATCCTTAAATTCAGTCAGCCACTTGGAAAGTGAGGGTGAAGGAGAAGGTGCAGGGTGGGATGGGACCTATACCCAAATACCTTTTCCTGCCACTCTTGCTGGCATCAATACAGGGAGGATGACAGTGTTACATTCTTCTCCATCAAGGTTGGTCATACTGTGAAAACACAACTATCTTGCAGGCTATAGTATAAAAATGGGATGTGTAAATTCATCCTGTAACTGCAGCAAGGTTCTCCAAGGTGAGAATAACCACATTAACAGGCTTTACATACTGTCAGGAAGCTTAAGCTGGCCAAAACTTGATTATAGGCCTTACCGCAAATACTGCAACCCTAATGCGAGTAGAGCTGGTAATTTAAATAAAAATGGGAAGTAAACAAAACTATTGCAACAGCTATTCATGTATTTGGTGAAGTTTTTCACAACTAGCTCCAGTTTTGGAATGGCAGTTCTCACTCAGTGGAATGAAAAGAGGACTGGGGTTCCAGGACATTGTCCTGTGTCGTTGCCTTTAAGGAATGCTGCTGGCCCAATCCATGGAATTTCTCTGGTGACCTTTGCAGTTTGTCTTTGAAAATAAGACACAAGCAACTGCAGACCATCAAGGTCCCAATTCCTGTTCTTCTTGGTATATCCTTAAACTGGTCTTTGTGATTTGTTTCCCCTTGGACTGCTGTGTGGAAATAAAATGTATAAATATCTGACAGACACGCCACAGGTCCCCTGACTTTGAGAACTCTTCTATTCACATGAAGCCCTAAAACCAGAAATCCACAGATACTGGAAATCCTGGTTCCCTTTCTCAGTGGGTAGGATGGTGGTGGAGCATCATGATGTGACCTTGAGACTGACTGGAGCAGTGACATGGGGATGGCCACAGCCCTTCCCTACAGGAGGGTGATGGTTAAAAAATGAGCACACCCTGATTCCCCAGCAGTGGTTTTTGTTTTTTTTAATTATGCTGAGCATTTTCTGCAAGATAGGATCAAGATTTGAAAATCCCTATTAGGATGAGAAATACTGAGCTTCAAAACGCAGAAAATTCCGTGAAGAGAGTGAGTGTCATTTATGTGCTGTCAAAACACAAAGGACACTGTACAACCTCCTTTCTGCACTCTGCCTGGGCTCACACTGTATAATCCATGCACACAAATTTGGCACACAGCTCGTCCCACTCAGCAAAACACAGAGCAGCAACGCATGTTAGTGAGGGCCCCTACAAAGGAGTCATTATTTTTACAAGTAATTAAACTGCACTGTGCCAAATAAATTAATGCAGTGTGTTTTGTGATGCATTATCCTTGGGGGGAATTTATTGTTCTTTTGCTTGCTAATTTGCAGGACCCTCCATTTTACAATAATTCTCCCAGCCAGCATTGGGAAGGGGTAAAATTTTGCCATAATTAGGATACAGTCATTAAAGAGCAGGCATAAAACCTTCTCCGTTGTTGTTTTGCCTTAGTTTGTCTGCAAAGTAGCTCGATTCAGCTGCAGTGTAAATATTTTTCTCAGAAACTAATTTCACTGGTGACATTTTGAATTTCTGATGAATTTATCTGATGAACTTTCCCTTCTCAGCTTTTACAGTATTTCATGTAAAAAAAAAATTATAATAAAAAAAAGATGCTTCCTATGTAAGTTTTCCATCCCTGGAAGTATTCTGCTCCGTGGTGTGCACTGGCTTTTCCTCCTCAGACAAGAAAGGTGCATGGGCTGGTTCTTTTGGGACCCAAACAAGGACCTGTCACAGAGCCCATGTAGGTCACCAGGGATCAAGAGTTAATAGCAGCATTCATTAATAAATATTTATATAAGCAAATATATATTCATTATCAATAAACATCCATCAGTTGTGTATCATCCCTGAGGGGACTTGTTTTATCTCCAAGATGAAAACTGTGCAGTAAACAGTGTCCTGCAGTGGAAATGGAATAGGACAGTGCAGAAGTGCAGTAGTTTTATAGGGGTAAAATATATATAAAGATTTATCTGTAAAGATAACTTTGGAAATGGCAGTTTGCAAAGCCTTGGAGTTTCACCTAATTCCAGAGTGAATGGTCTGTGGTTGGAGCCTGTTTCTCCCCAGTGTAGGAGCTGAGTGATGCTGGCTCTGGAGAGGCAGCACAGTCATTAAACAGGCTGGTGGACCTCCCTGAGTAACTGCACAGCTGCAGAGTGCAGGAGTTGGTGTTTCCCAGTGCAGTCAGGGCAGTAACACAATCCCCTTCCAGCTCCATGTTCTGCAGGGCTCTCACAGCAGTGGGGAAAATGGCTTCAAGGCACTGGGAGCGTGTGGGATTGCAGAGAGGCTGGAAGTGCTCTTTGTAAAACATGCAAACACTGATCTGGTTGCTGATTTTATTTCTGTCCAGTAACACTTCTTTCCCCAGCAGAGCCAAATGCTTGTAGTTCCTTCACAGCTGAGAGTGATTTATGTCCTCTGAAAAAAAGGAAGCCAGAGAAAAATAAAGCCCATTTAAAAAAAAATTAAAATTACATTTTTCTCATCCCTGCAAAGAGTTGCAACAGTCTCTGAGGTTTTTACTGTAAACTTTTTTTTACTTTTGCTGGTTTCTCTACTTTTTGCTTTAAAGTATTTCTGCACAGCTCTGGGATTGCTCTTCCCTTCAGATATCCTGGTAACAGTCAGGAGTCTCAATCTGTGAAACTGTAAATTAGTACAGATCTGTATTTCCAAAGTTAAAATTATTTAATTAACACACATGAGGAATAGCTCACTGGTAGCAGAAGGGTTTTGTGAATGTTTTTCGATCCATGATTATCACTTGCTATTGTTCTGATTTTAGGTAAGTAATTGGTGAAGTCTGGGCTGTAATCTCCATGGTGCCTCTCAAATAAGGATGCTTTTTCAGTGACTTTACTTTTATAGCTAAATACACTTTTTTGCTTTTCTGAGTCAGAGCTGCAGGAGGATTTGCCTTGCATGCCTTTTTTTTTTCACCCCAATTTAGCAGGGCCTTTAAGCAAGTGTTTAATTCCAGAAGTACCCAGTTTATGTTCAGCAGAGTGTTTAAGCATGATCTTAAAAACATGGTATACATACATTTTATTCCTGGCTAAGCAGATATCAGAGGCTGTAAGGTTCATTGAATTAGTGCTGATGTTTCTCCATCTGTTCTTCCCTCCAAACCAAGCAACAAATCCATTTGATTGCTATTTGGGGAGCTGGATTTGAGATATGGCTTGCTGTGGTGTGGCAGGAGAACAGTTGACTTTTTATCTACGAGTGATGGCACAAGATTAATGTGTTAAGAGGGAGTCAGAAGTGTAGAAGGGCACTGGAAGAGGACTCAGAGAGGTGTGTGTTAAGGAGATGCTGTTTAGCTACAGACAGCAATCTGTCTGGAGCAGTGTGCGAAGGCCAGTGGTCTACAGGGTCTGGTTTTGTGCCTGTAGGATTTTCAGTTGAAACACCATCATTTAATAGCTTTAACATCATGATTAGAAAGATGTTGAGGTGCTGTGGGTTTCTTCTGGCCACAGCAGAGGAGCAGACTGAGAGTGGGAGGATGGGGCAACCAGGTGTAAACGTGGTGGAGCAGGAAGGGTTTGTGTTTCTCTCTTCTACCTACTCACCCCACACCAGGCTCCAACTTTTACTGACTTCCTTGTGTGTTCCCACATCCCTATGAAGACTTTTTATTCTTTGGCTCCCTCCTCTCCTTTGTTTTGTATGTAACCACCTCTGAATACAGAAGAGAGAGAAGGCTTAGTCCATGTGATATTAATGTTTCTGTATTCCCACTTGGAAATTGTGATCCTGGGAGATCATGGAAACAGACCTGTGAAGATGAGAAAGAAGAGATTTAGAAGAGATTTGAGAATATTTGCCAGGATATAAGAAGTAATTATTTTCTTTCCCCCAGCAATCCTGATCTGGAAGTGTTCCCAAAAATTATAGGGGCCATAAGTGCTGGACAGCCTTGTATGGTTGGTAAGTGATTATGAGAGACCAACTCTGTTTCAGGATAAATTTAGAAAATGCAGATAAGTGGTTTCCCAGAACTGCTGGGTTTTTGGCCTCAGGCATGGGCTAGCTGGATACCCAGTTAGGATGCTCATATTTAGTCTCTGGAGCAGATTTGCTCCAAGCAGTAACATTCATGGTTGGGTTAGAGTTTGAGCAGATGATTGTAGAAGTCTTTTTAATCTGCTGTGTCAGAGGCAGCCCAAGGCATGGCTTCTTCTCAGGGGTGTGTTGCAGAGCCAGTGATTATGCTTGCTTGCAGCATGTGGAGATGTTTTCCAGAGACAACTCTTCTTCCATACCACTTGTCCTGATCTGAGGTGCTGTTTTTAGCTGTAAACACTGCCTGCTGAAGTATTCTCCATGATGGTGCTTTTAAAATTTAAAATATAACAAATGGCATCTGTTTCCACTCTTGAGTGTGTTTCATAGATTCACCTTAAATTGCCTTTGCTTACTGATGAGTCTCCAGGTGGACATTGGGTTCTGTGTTGGACCTACAGCTCCACATCCTGAGCAGGGCATCCTTCTTGTTAAATAATGCTCTGAAAATTAAAAAAAAAAAAAAAAAAAAAAAAGAAAGAAAATGCATTTAATAACAGTTACTCTTATGGAATGCAGATTGTACTTTTTGGCAGCTATAGTTGATAAGAGTTTGTAGCTGTATTTTTATACTTTTTTAATGTATAATTAACATTGGGGTCTAAGAAATGCTTGGGTTTAGAAGTACAGACCTGTTGTGTTTGGAAATACTGGACATGTTCCCTTAGCATATGTGCAGCTGCAAATAACTGTTGAAGGACCAAGCCAGCTTTTCTCTTTATGATTTGCTGCTGTATAGTGTGTTGATCAATGAGAGGTTAGCATTATGTATTTTGAATTATTAAATATTTATTCTGATATTGAAGGGTAGGTTATGCAATCCTGAATTCAGTTTGGTGTTAGAACCCACAACTACAGTTCATGTTTGTGTGAGGCACAGTAAGGGGTTGGTCATTATTTCTACATCAGATGAACTTTTAACTCTTTCTTTCAACATCAAAGCTATTAAAATTAGTGAGCATTATGTAGTTTTTTCTTACATGAGAAACATACTTTTTTCTACTTTCCTGGGGCATTTTGAATGCTTGGAAACGCCTGAAGTATGAATTCTGTGTTTATTAAATATCTTTCAAATTTGAAAGTAGTTGATTTATTTTAACCTATTCTAGCACATGCTAGAGATGCTACAGATAAGAGCATCTAAATTATGGCCTTTTCCTAGCTTTTCATGCAGCCTTAATGGTATGGGCTTTGTTTAAATTTTTTAAATAAATTTTTCCTTTTTTTCCTTTTTTCTTTGCCACATGGATCTAGAGGCTGATGCTTTCAGAATAAACCCACAGCTGTTGTCAGGCTTGCAGTAAGATCCTAAGAGCTGGCAATGTTACTGAGCTTGTTTTGTTTCAGCTCAGAAATCTGGAGGGGATATCCCCAGGAAATAACACCTTGAGTTCCCAAACTGTCTTCCTCACCCCTTTGTGAAACTGGGATAGATCTCCCTAACACAAAGTTTTTCTTAACTCACTGAGGCTTTTTCATTCATCTTCTGATCTCTTCCTCCCTCCTCTTCCTCTCCCTTGCAGCTCAAACCTTGTCTCTTGGTAGTGCCTGCACCAAGCACCAACACCTTGAATTTCACTCCCTTGTTATTGAGCAGTTTCTGCAGCTTTTGAGGCCACGCAGAGCTTTTGATCAGATGGTGGTTTGTTGTTTTTTTGGGGTTTTTTTTGTTCTCCTTTTCTCACTTATCTTCCTTCTTCTTAATAATCTCTCGCCCGTATCTGCCGGAAGCCAGGAGCTGTGCGGTGTGGGCTTTCCTTTCCTTTTTCCGCCGCTCACTGTCTGCTCCCCTGCCAGATGAGGAGAGATTCAGCATGTGAGTTCAGTGTGGCTCTGCTTTGAAAAGGGACCAGTCTACTTGGGCAGTGCTGGGAGGTTTAAATAAAAACCACTTCCTACTTACTGTCCCATCCCAGCTTGGATGAGTCTTGGACCAACCACATATAGCAGAATGTGTCCCTGCCCATGTTGGGATGATCTTTAAGATCCCTTCCCACCCAAACCATTCTGTGATTCCATGATCTATCATCTTGTCTTACATGCCAGATGGGCAGGAGGTGATCCTGTAGTTTCAGCCATCTAATCAGATCCCAGATGGAGCAGGACATGGCCTGAGATATTTTGAAGTATTTTTGCTTCTCCTCTCTCTCTGAAGTTGTCATCCTTCTCTAAGCCACCTTTCTGCAGATGAAGGGTGGGCTGGTAGGTCTGTTCTTTGTTTCAACCAAAAATTTCCCTTTTGAGTTTGCCTTCATGGCACAGAAGGCTGACCAGAGCTGGAGGACTTCTTCCAGGCTTTTTTAGTGGCCCATGGCATGGTTATGCAGATGGGAGAGCTAGTGAACATTATCAGCCTTCTCAGGCTGTCCTTGCTTTTTTAACCAAGATACTTTCTTCTGTGAAAGTTGAGCTCATAAATGTTTCTTACAAAATGTTCAGTTCACTGATATCTGTTACGTATTTTGATGGGAAACTGTTGAAAAGGGAAGATGAGAAAGATTTGACCCAGGATGGTTAAATCTCATAAGAAGACAGATTTCCGTTGTTTCTGGCAAAGCGCAACAAAGTGGATTTTTGTGCTGAACAAAAGCAGATTTTCAAACTTCTTGAAGGCTGGAGTTTGTATTCCTATTTTTGCTAATAAATCTTCAGTAAGTATTTGCATATCTGTTTTTATCTCCTAGTAGAGCAGCTTGGATATGCAAGCCTATACAACCACTACAAAAATTCCAAGTCTGGACAAAATAAGCATCTTCACAGCCAGGCAGTACAAAATGTGTAACAACAAAGCTTTTTTCCTGGAAGAAAGTGTGTTTTTATCATCTCTCAGTAAAACCCAGGCCTTGCAGTGAGACATGCAAGAAAGGCATGAAAAGTGAAGCTCAGTGTATGAGGGCAAATGAGCAGGAGTGTCTTCTCAAATAGCCTTGGAAGTGATGGCCTGAACAACAGGAACAGTGGTGGGAAAATGAGTTAATGCTTGTGAATCCTCATTTGTCCTCTCTGCTTCAGACCATTAGTGCTGGGATGGAGCAGAGTATGAAAGGGATGGTTTGAAGGAGGCAGTAGATTGAACCATTCTCTATCTCACTGTTTAATTTTGTGTAACGAAGGTGACTGCTATTAAAAGTGAGCGCTCAGAGTTTGTACTTGGCTGAATGTGAGAAGCTTCTTGCTTCCTCAAAAGGTTTAAAGCTTTTCATAAAGTGTAACACAGACTGGCAGCTTGAATATGAAAAGAAACTGCTCTCTTTGTAAGCAAAAGTGACTGTTTGATCCATCTGGGCCGTGTGAAGGTTGTGGATTGCTGGAGGGGTGGACACACGTGCGGTGTTGCAGGGGGCTCTGCCTGTCATCTTGCTCCAGATTGAGCCTTTTGAAGTTGCTGAGGGCCCTTTGAGGCTCAACAGGTCATGCAGGCAGCATTGTGGGTGCTGATTTGGAGATGCCTGTGAGGGTCCTTGAAGCTGATGAGAAAGCGGAGCAGATTCATTGCGCGCCGTTCTTTAATCTGGCTGCTGTCGTCCCCATGAGTGGGTGGCTGTGGGCTTTGTGCTCACTGCCTCGTTGTATTCTGTACAGTGGTTTCTCATACATGACAGCTGAAGAGAAAAACACTCCAGACAGAAATGTCTGTGTTTTCTTGATAAAGGAAGATCATTTCTTTTTTCCTTGTAATGGCTCAGTTGACTTCAGTGCCTCTGTGGACTTAGACCAATCACCACCAGAAACTGGCTGCTTCCTTCTGTTTCTCTGTGGAAATATTGATTCTCCTTAAATCAAGTGTAATTCTGCTGAAGCCAAGTCATGACTGAGATAAATGGTAGAGAATGGTGAAAGCCATAGTAATCCTTTGTCTGAATTTCCTTGCAGATTTAACCCAGAACGAGTCACAGAAGGGGGTGGGTGGCTGTGCTGGGGCAGAGCAGGGGCAGCCATTGCCACCACCATTGCCTGCACAGGTTTCTCTGCCTCTGATGAACCTTTTTACCGTTTCTCCACCCTGCTCTGCCCATTCCTGTTGCTGATCATGGTGTTTGCTCGTTATGACTTTGCTTTCTAGATTGCTTGGCCTCCCAGAGAGACAGCCCTGTGGTTTGCTGGGGGGCCCTAGCCATAAGAAAGGTTTGCAGATTTAAAAGCAAAATCTCTCAGCAAAGATTCTGAAAACTACATGCATTTTTACCTGGTTGATGGCATGCATTTGTGTTTATGTACCTTCTTGAATTCCTTATTATTTAAAAACAATCACAGCTCTGCCTCTTCCAAGGAAATTTGTAGCTGGGCAAGAAAGGGAGATGTGAAAATGGTTAGTCTCTGCAACAGGGACGGGACATCATAGAATCACTGAGTAGTGTGGTTTGGAAAGGACCTTTAAAGGTCATCTAGTTCAATCCCCAATCCAGTTCATACATGGGGCTGTGTGACAGTAGATGCATTCCTGGTAGAATACAAGGAAAATCCCATTTTTCCATTTCTTGCACCCCTGAGCAGGTCAGTGTCATCCTCTGTTTGTGTAGCATTCCTGGGCTTTGGCTCCATGTCTCTCCTGGGGAATGCAGGGCTTGGTGGGGTGGTGCACATGCTGCTCACTCTGGGATGATCAAAACAGATTTTGGGTTTCCTGAATCGGTTCTGATTCAAAATGAAATTTGTGAACCTGAAGGTAGTGAACACCTCAGTGTTTTCTCACCACCTCAGTGGGCCAGTGTAGCTGCTCTGCAGCTTGGTGAGATCTGAGGAATTACTGCTTTGAGTGGTGCAAAATCAGGGTTTGATGTTCAAAAAGAGAGGACGGAATAGAAATTTCTATTGACTTCATTTACCTACTAAGTTATTTTTCATTCTGATCTACAGCATCTTTTTTCCTTTCTTTCCTTTGGATTGGTGAAAACAAAGCCCATGATAGTGCTGCAGAAAACCACCTGTCTCACAACACTGATAAAATCTTGCACAGAGACTGTTTCACAGAGCAGGTTCAGTTAATTTCAGGAGTGAAAAAATTGCTGCAATATGATGGCTGTTGGGTGTTTGTGAGCAGTGTGCTGGCTTTGGTGGAGAAGTTGAACCATCATAGTTTTAATTCCTTCCAACTTATCTCTTTGCTGTTCTGCCTTTCAGTTCTCTGCTGTTCTATGACAGCTGCTTCGGTGACCTTCACCTGGGATAAATCTGATTTAAAATGCAGTTGTCATGCCCTTAGCTGCTAGTCTGTCACAGTCTGGGGTAAAAACCACAGATCTCTACCTGAGAAGGACCTTGTGAAATAAAGCTTGTGGCTGGCATTAGCGCTAAATCCCATTAATTTTCAAGACTGAGGAGAGTGTGTGTGTGTATCTGTCTGTCTGGAGCCAGTGCCACTCTGCTCACTGCCATGATTAGATGCTGTCCAGAGTGAAGGAGAGCCTGCAGGATCCCTGCTCACCTGCCCACTCCCCCTGCCTTGTTTTGCAGGGAGGGAGCCAGGGAGCCGGACTCGTGGAGCACCCTGTCTCACACGGTGCACTCGGGGGACTACAGCGTGAAGCACCACCGCGGGCTGGACGTGTACCTGCTGACAGCTGAGGCCACGGAGGGGACAGCAGCCAGCTGGGAGAGGGACATCCAGCACCTGCAGATGCACATGCAGAGCCACCAGCACCAGGTGAGCAAAAGGGAATGGAAGAGAAGCAGATCTGGCTGGTTGCACCCTGGCGCCTGGGAGGATTTTTACGTGTCAGCATCCTTCAGGGCATGTTTCCCTGGGTGTTTTCTCTGGATTCATTATCAAGCATCCAGGTGGATGCCTGTCCATTTGCTTCTTATTTGAGCATGGGGAGATATGATTAAGCTGTATTAGGCAGCAAATGTTCTCATTCAGAAGAGTAGCAGGCTCAGGGCTGTGCGACACCAGCTCTGTTTTGCCTCTCTCTGCTCCCAGCTCCTGCCTGATCTGTTAGTTTTGGACCCCCTTGGATGGGCAGGAACACTTTCCTGGAGAATGCTGACCCTCTGCCTGTCTGGCAGACTCTGGGCAGCTTAAGGCAGGCTCTGGAGTGAGGCTGGGGGTGTGGGCTTTAAGCACAGTGGGGACATCTCTGTTCAGATGGAAAGTTCAGGGTCAGAGAGGAGACTGAGAGGAGTTTCTGAGACAGGTGATGGAAAAAATGGCTGTTTCAGTAGCAATTCAGTGTAGGACTTAGAGGGCAAGCCTGCCTTGGCCACACAAGGTTTGTGTCCTTAATGGTCCCTTCACTGTGCTCCTCTCAAACTCTGTGGTGGTTGGACCACAGGAGCTGTAGGGCTTTGGAGGGGCTTTCTCCTGCTGGTTTAAAATCTAAGCCATAGGGTTTGAGTTGGGAAGGTGAAACATCAGAACACTGTTTGCCATTTCTCAGAAGCACCCACGTGTCTGTCACTGTTGGCATCACTTGTGGGTGTGTTCCTTCATCAGATCACAAAGCTGAGGTTACAGAGGTGCAGGGTCTAAACAACAGGATATTTCTGTTGCTTTAACTAAGGGAGGGGAGAACTGTTGTGTGCAGCCAGTGGGCTGAGGGAGTGAGCAGAGGAAGAGGCTATGCTGAGCCATTTTTCAGCCTTCCTGAGTACCTGAGATATTGATTACTCCCAATCTCAACAGGAACTGTTGGCATGAGTGACAAATCCAGGCTAACTTGAAATCTCTTCCCCTTTCCATCACAAGACCCCAAGCCATGGCAAGCATATCCAGCTCACTGCTTGTTTGCTCATGCAAATGCCAGATTGGGAACATTTTGCCTGACAGTGAAACCAGAAATAGACTTTGCTTTCCACCACTGTTTTACTTCACATCTAATCTGATTTGAATTTGGAAAGCAGCCCTGTAATTATTTCATTTAGGTTTATTTTGGGTCAGTTGAGAGCCTGTTGGCTTCCTTTGGTGATGGCTGTATTTTTCCGGCTATCAGCAGAGTGACTTCACTGTGAGGATGCTGGGGCTGCTGCAGCCCCTCCTTTTGAAAACCCTGCTTGTTCCCCAGCAAGTGTCACTGTTGTGTGTCTGTCCATCCTGGCTAGGATCCAGGAGCACATTCCCCATGCTCTGCTGTGGGGTTACAGCCACCAAAGGCTTGGCACACTGTTTACCCTGCAGCCCGTGGGTACCACTGCATACAGAGCCCTGTGTCCCATCCCTGATACCACACAAGGGATGGAGATGCCATGCTGCTGCCTCCAGGGCTAACCTGGCTTGGGATGCCTCAAAACCAGGGAAGCATAGCTGACAGCCTAGATGGGAGCTGGGCAGCAGGGTTCTTTTGAATAGCAGGGTGATTGGTGGCAAACACCAGAAGTACATTTAGTGGTCTGTGACTCAGTGAGTCTGTGGCACTGCTTGGTGCTTGCAAACCTCAGAGTGTGGAAAGACAAGCATATGCAATATCCTTAGGGAAGCAGTGATGATTTTAGCCACTTTTAGTATATGCAATACCCAGAAGTTCCCTGTGATGCTTCAGTTAATATAAGTGGGTGCTTTAATTATCTATCAGGGTGTTTAAGCTGACAGTTTTGGTGTGAAGTTCTATTTCTCTGAGAACTAAAAACTTAAACAAAATTTGCAAGGAGCTGTTCAAGTTAGACTTTTAGTATGTGTGTATTTTTTGGAATCCTTTTACAAATAAATACAAGAAAAGCTCAGATTTAACATAGTTCATTAGAGTTTTATACATGTGGAGAGTCTCGGGCGCTTAGTGAGAAACCAGTGTGACCTTGGAAAGCTTGTGGTGGTGCAAAACCCCAAGCAAACCTGGGGGGAGCTCTCTTGGGTGTACCCTGAGGGACTGGGGTTGCTCAGTTATTTAATAAGCCACTATTTCTAAGATGTAAACATTGATATGTTCTCTTCTACAGAGATGAGAATATGAAAGGAAATATTGAAACAGACAGTTATTGTAAATAAAGGTTTGTTTGTATCAAACTATAAAAGCTTGACAAAGCAGGTGCTCTGGAAGGAAAAGGCAGATTAGAGAGGAATTGATTATGATCCTGCTGTTCCATGATAATGCATGTATTAATTTTAATAGTATGTCATAATTTTGAAATTTTTATTTCTAGTTAGGAAATAAATTTCAGATATTTAATTATGCCTGCAGTTCTCAGGAATAGATTAGATTATTAGTTCAGTGCTCTGAGCAGGAGACAGTTGGTGTGTTTGAACTTTGCCAGCCAATGCTGGCATTTCCATCCATAGAGAGAAAATTGAGGAATGCTGGTAAGAGCTGGGGGGTGCTGGGTGGGGATCTGAAGGTGCTCTTAAGCAGCATTTGCTTGAAGTCCTTTGGGACTAGGCTGCTATATATTTGCATTATTTGGTAGACTGAGTTCTGCTCTTTACTGTTCTTGAATTTAAGTGCACTCAAGAACTGAGACTACAGCTTCTCAAAGAGCTATTACCAAGATTACAGTTCTTTTCAGTGATGGCAGATGGTGTAGCAGGGGGGTAGAGAGACAAATTTCAGCTTTGGGTTGTTCAGGCTGGCTTTAGGGAAAATTCTTCATGGGAGGGTGGTGTGGCATGGGAGCAGATTGTCCAGAGAGGCTGTGGGTACTCAATCATTGGAGGTTTGGCATAGATAAGGTCATGGTTGACCTGATGCTGCAGTGGCAGTAGGCCAGTTTCAGGCAGGTGGTTGGGCTAGATGACCTTTAGATGTTCTTTTCAACAACGTTTCTGTCATTCTAATAATTTCAATATTACCTCCTGCTAATAAAACCAACATGTAAAATATCCACTGTACTACATTTGTAGCACCAGGAATAGGATTCATGTGGAATAGGATTAGGTAGATACAGGTCTTGAGTAACTGCATGACAAAATAAACCTGGTTTTTTTTTTTTTCCTTTGTGTGTTGTTACAGAGTTTAAGGCAGCAGACAGAGCCTGTACTGGGAGATTCTGGAGACAGCTGTACTAAAGGAGCAGAGGGTCATATGACCACCACCTCTCAGAGCCTAGAAGAAATGGCAAAAGAAGAAAGGCAAGAAAACCCATCTGATCTGGTTCACCTGGACATCAGGCAGCTCTCAGACCAAACCCAGCAGGAGGAGAAATGCAACAGCAGCAGTCTGGGAGCTTTTAATGATGCACCAGAAGACACGGTTAGCCCAGGGGGTGCAAACAGCCCAGCCAGCTTCTGTGAAAGTAAAAACACAGAGATATTGTGCAAAAAGGAAGGAGAGGCGGGGCTAAGATCTGCAGAGGGCTCTGGGACCGTATTTGATGAGGACTGCACTGTGAGCCCGTGTGCAAGTGTAAATGGTGCTGTAAACCTTCCATGCTCTGGAAATACAAATGAGGAGGCTGGAATGACATCGGCTGGAGTTGTTCTGGATCAGGCTGGCGTGAGCAGCACAGACAGTGCCCATCAGGAAGTGCAAACTGCTGAGGAGCTTGCTGCCAGTGCTGCTGCTGTGGCTGCAGCTGCAGGTGAAGCCCCAGCTCCCTCGGAGGGCCTGGATGTGGCCATGGGCCAGACTGAGTGCAGGAACTGTGCCGGGGCACCTGAGAGGGCTAAGGGCCAGCGGCAGGCAGAGGATGGGCTGGCAGAGCCTGCTGAGAGGACTGCAAGGCTGAAAGAGAAACACCCAGCTAAGGAAGAGTCATCCAGCACTGCTCAGCCCTTACTCAGTGGTTTCAATGGCACTGCGTGTTCGGATGGGGAGGATGCAAATGTGGGAGTGGTACCAGCCTGTGACGGTGCAAATGCAGGTGGTGACATTGGCAGTGTCTCTGTTGACCTTTGCAAGACCAGCAGTAACAAAGAGACTGATGTGGAGTCGTGCACTGCTCAGGTAAATGGTGACTTCATGGAAAGCCGGGGTGATGGCAGTGTCACAGCGAGGCAGGAGGTCACTGCAAGCACTGCAGGAGCACTGCCAGCAGTGAATGGGGTGAAGGTTCCTGCATGCACATCAAAACCTGCTGCTGGTTTGGAAGTCCCTGGCAGCAGTGAGAGTGGGGAGCAAGAGGGGCTGGTGGAAGCAGGCTGCACAGATGGAAAATCCAGCCTGCCCTCACTGGAAGACAGTGTGGAAACTGATGGCCCTGATGCTGAACCTGCAAACGGAGATGTTGGTGGATCTAATGAAGGTTGTGCAGAAGCTGCACATTGCCAGGAGGGTGGTGAGATCGCTGACCCTGGGGCTGCAGCCATGGAGAGCAGTGAAAAGGAGCCAGTAGGAACTGATACCAGCAGCTGCAGAGATGGAGGAAGCACAGATCCTGCAGGCGGTGGTCAGGAAGTTGCTGCCTGTGCCCCTTCTGCTGCTCAAACTGGTGTTAAAGGTGCAATGGGCAACAGCTCCAAACCAGACACTGCTCAGCAGGGTGAACGTGAGGAACGTGAGCCTGCATCGCTCCCTCCAGAGGATGTGAGTGCAGGCCTGGCAGAGAAAGAGCCTGCCCAGGCTGGAGCAGAGAAAGCAGAAAACACTCCAGAGCAGGAGGGGAGGAGCAGCAAGGTGGAATCTCCCCTACCCAGAGGAGAGGGGCCAGCTGTGAGTCAGGAGGGAGATGCTGCAGTGGCACCTCCCGGGCAGGAGGCAGCTCTGCAAGGTAATGACCCTGGATCAGCTCCATGTGCCAAGGGCTCAGACTGTGCCGAGGATAATTTAATAGGCACACCCTCTGCAACTCATAATGAGGAATCTAAACAAAACCAGGAAGCGGTGGCGGCGAGGGCAGGCTCGGCAGAGCTCGCCTGGCAGCACGGTGAGGAGCATGGTGGGGTAGCTGCCACCTGGCCTGGGGACCATGCTGGGGACAAGGGCTCCTCAGGGCAGGGCCACTCGCAGCACGTTGAAGGAGGCAAAGGTGAGCCTGAGCAGGAGGCTCATGTGAATGGCAACGAGCAGGTTTTGTCAGAGGAACTTCTTGCTGCTGTTGTGAAACCTCCCTCCTGCAGTCTGGAGGGGCCTGTGGTGGGCAGCAGCAGTGTGGATGCTGGGCTGGAAGCGACACACCAACCCAAAGAAGATTGCAAGGCTGCAGTTGCAGCAGAAGGCACCATGCATGGACCTGCATCAGCAGATGAGCCACTGTGTGCAGAGAGTGACCCTTGTCCGAATGCTGGGCTGAACCAAGAACAAGAACCCGCTCAAACCCTACAACAAATCTGCCCCCACAGCAGCACTCACGAGTTAAAGGACGCCTCAGAGGTGGGAGCTCTGAGTGACACCTGTGAGGGTAAGGAGGTGCCAAGGCAGGTGACAATAGCCCCAGTTGCAGCGTTTGCAGAGCAGCAGGAGGACACAGAGAGCGTGCTGCCCCGGGCAGCGCTCCAGCCCATCGCAGAGGAGCCCACGTGTGACAGTGACTCCAGCACCGACACCGTCTGTCCAGCTGGGGACAGTGACACTGCCCTGGCAGGGGCTCAGGGGGAGGGCTTGGCTGAGCCCCATGGAAAGCAAAGCCGAGCTGTACCTGCAGCGCCCTTCTCGCCGTGTTCCTGCCACCTGCAGCCTGTGCAGTCACTGGAAAATGTGGGAGTGAAGAGTTTGGTATCGGCTAATGGTGCCTCTTCTCTGGATAAAGTTCCTAAAATGGTGAAAAGTTTTGATGCAGTGGTTTTTGCAGCAGACACACCTTGTTCCCCCGAAGTATCTGCTGCAGAAAAAGTGGGGCTTGAGCCCCAGACTGCAGTGGATGCCAGAGCCAGCCTTAATGGACAAATGGATTGCAGTTCCTCGGCAAAGAAGAAGAATGTCAGCCTGGCAGTGCAAGGAGCTGAGCCTGTTACAGGTAGGAAAAATCAGTTGGTTTTTTACTTTTTAGGTTTTTCTTTGTAGGCGTGTCTCTGTCACGTCATCAGCAAAGAAAGGAAGTAAGAGCTGGATGCTTGTGTTGGAGAGGAGGTGTTTGAGGTTTTTCTTCTGGGAAACAAAAAATTTGTAGTTAGTTACGTATAAAAACTTCCAATTCAAATACATGGTGCTTGTCTGGCACTGGAGGTAAGAACAGAGCATCATCTCCTATGAGTTTGTACAGAAGAATTTCTAGCACGTAAATCCTCGCTGGAGAAGAAATGAATGGGCTTTTGAGCTATTTGGATTACTTTATCTTAAAGTTATAAGCTCTGTGGGCATGAGGGTTTATTTCCTTGGTGTTACCCTTTTGCTTTCCCCCTTTATTTTTGCTGGTGTGGAGCCAGTGGGGACAATGGGGCTCTCCTGGTTTTCTTTGCTTGTCGAAGTGAGCCAGCTGCCAGTGTCCCTCTGAACTGCCCGAAGCTGCTTCCTAATTGGCAGCATTAGGTCATTTAGAACAGCCAGCGAGCCCTTCCCCCGCTGCCTTTTCCGGGCTTCGGAGCTTTTTTGTCAGGCAGAGCAGCTGGTGGTGTTTGCCAGTGCATTTCAGCAGTGCTGGAACTTGGGTGATGAGTTTTACTGGCTCCTGTGGGCTGGGAAGTGAGACTGGCCTTCCCCGTGGATGAGTGGTGATGGGAGAGAGCAGTGGGACTTGGGGGACAGCATAGAAGCCTCCATGCAGCAGGAGCTAATGGAAAACATCACCAGGTAACTCCAGGAAGGGAGATAAAGGGGTACATGGAATGAAAAAGAAATGGGTTTGTTGCTCCAGCCTGGGATTTAATGGTAGGTGAATTTGGTACTGAAGCATGGAGCTAATCTGATCTGTGTATCCCACCTGTTCAGGCAGCTGTTAAATGGAAGCAGCTGAACTTTTTCAGTTGCCATTTTTTCTTTGCTCTGAGAAAATGATACAGTGCCTCTCACTTTCCAAACATCTAACAAAAAACAATCAAACAAGGAATTTAAATGATTTAAAGAAAATCTGCCATGATATAAATTGCGAAGTCGTGAAGTTATAAAGCTGTTTCACTGCTCTAAGGCTGAGAGCTGCTAAGTGCAGAATGGGCTGATGGTAGAGAGTTTATTCTGATATGTGACAGCAGAATAATTGAGGGCAGGAGGGGAGGAGGGTATCAGTGCAGGGTGCAGCAAATAAATTTTTTGTGGAATTCAGGATTTTTAGGATGCTTGTGTGTCAAGAGCTAACCAGTAAACATGAGTCAGGAGATCACTAGTACATAAGTAGACAGATCTAAAAGTGGATTAGAAAGCTGTTTTCAGAAAGAACCTGTTTTAATACTGTGTTGGTTTGACAGTTCAATAGATGGGAGTGGCTGTAAGTCAGTACTTGGCTGGGCTTCTTTTCCTAGGGGCCTCTGCTCTGCTGGCTCTATCTGTACAGTCCAGGTCTTTACCTCTGGTTGGATTCTTGGAGCCATGACACTGTCTAGGTGAGGTTTGAACAGGAAAAGGGACTAGACAGTCCAATAAGATAGTAGCTAAAGTAGGAAAGTAATGTTAAGTCATCATTCCGTATTGGGATGTGGAAAGGGGAGGAAAAAAAAGGAGGTGATCCTGTTACTGATTTAAAATACATAAGGATTTAGGGCTGAAGGGTCTTGGAATAAAGTGGTCTGACCTGTCCTTAAGCAGAAACTGTTCACGTGCAATGAGATGCCACACAAAACAAAATTTAAACTGTAGTATTTTCTCTTGAAGTACTTTAGGATTATTTTGAATCAAAATTTTGGGGAAGCCCAAGTGAAAAACTGGCTTTAAGAATAGGCAAGTGACTGCTACCAATCCAAGCTCTCTATTTGGAATATTTCTGACACTGATCTCCTATAGAGCACCATCTAGAAATCTGATATGGCAGTAATTCAATAGAACTGATTTGTTGTTTATAATTATTACTGTGTACACTTTTCATGTTGGTGTCTAGCCTTGGGTAGCATGTTTTTTATAGCAGTTCGGTGGCCCTTCAATTTTTTTTCTGCTGTGCCTGTTCTGGGGAGTTTTCCCTGAGGTCTGGATTTGTACAGTGGATTTTGTATCCGTGCTGGACTCGTCAGTTCTCAGGATGAGTCACATCTTTTTTTGGTGGAATACAATAAAACCTTCCCAAAGGAAGTGTAGGTCACAAGGCCATTTCTCAGAAACTCGTGTAGTCAGAGGGGTTTATTGTCATGGTAATTTATCAGAGATGTAATCAGCTGATAATTGCTGTTGCCATTACTCCAGATCATTGAGGTCTTTAATTTTTTTTATTTATATTGTGAAGCTGCTCCCAAATATACACCTGTTTATCTCATTGCCTCTGCTTAGTTTCCGCCTATCCCCAAAACAAAGACTTCAAAAGGCCAATTTCCTTATCCAGACAGGTATCTAGTGACTGGTCACAACCCTGAGGAAGCTGATGAAGGTAGATCCTGCTTTCCTGAGGCATCTCCTCCTACTGTTAGCTTTAGACTCAGAACTGCATTACTGCTGAGTAATGGGTTCTGGAAGCACATTATCTGCAAGTCAGGCAGGTAGATGCTACTCATTAAAAAAGAAAGGAGTTAGGTTATGAAATCATACCACAGTAGCCTGGCTGGGTGAGAAGAGAAGAGATGCCATGGGTTTGTGCTGACAAAACACCTTGGAGTAGTTGCAGTTTCTTGGCAGAAACCAAACCAAGCAAGGTTAGATTGTAAGATTGGGGGCTGCCATCTTAAATAACAAATACTCTAATTACTGCTCCTTAGCTGTTCTCCTGGCAGAAATATCTCCTGTAGATCTCAGCATTTCAAGAAAATATTCCTTGACAGAAGAATATCACCTTATGAGTCTTCACCTCATTCTTATTGGTGGCATTTTCCCTGTGGAAAAGCTCTTGGAATGATTTCCTTCCCTTGTTAGAGTGGCAGGATGAGCAGGTAACAAATGTCACTAACAGTGCCACACGTGCATTAAGAGACACTATGCCCAGAGACCTCTGTGACAGCTTTATAGTGCTTTTCCTTTGGGATATTTCTTATGAGAAAGTTAGGAAGAAGTGACAGAGTGAAAAAATTGTCTTGAATTTCATCCTGAGGGCTAAATATCTTCATCCTCCCATTTCTTACCCCGCAGGGTGAGCTTACTTCTCCCATCCTCAGTGCACCAAATGTTTCTTACTTGCATGTTCTGTCTTTGGATCAGGATCTCAACCACGGTGGCATTGCCATAACCCTGAGCAGATTTCCCAGCAACTGGATCTCACAGAAATTTGTAGCATTATCTCTGATTTTTGAGTCTGTCCGCAAATTCATGCAATCGAGGCAAAATCATTGCAAAACCAGATGGTCCCAAAAAACAAGAGTAGACATTAAAGGCAGTGGAAAACCATTAGTTACAATTGTTAGGATGATTTCCCCATGAAAATGGGAGGCTCCTCTTGCTAAATGCCTGTAGGGTTAAACTCACTGCAAGCATACGTCGCCCTTAAGAAGGCGTTGTCATCCATCCAGGGTTTGTTTTTAGTAGAAATGAGAGAGGGAGTGGGATTAGAGGGGGTTTTAGCCCTGACACAGCCACTCTTCATCTGGGTGGCTTTGGTCAAATCACTTCACTCCCCTGAAAGTGTCCTGTGTGTCATGAGAGTCCTCAGCTTAGGGATCAAAGAGAATGACGATGTTGACTTCCTGCCAGAGAAAGGTAAGCAGGGGGAACCCCTGGGGAATGGTGACTAATGAAAACTTGGCTGGGCAGAGGAAGCAGCTGGGACATGAAATTTGTACAACTGTGGTGGTGACACCATCACAGGAGCGTGGAGAAGGGGAAAGTCAGCTGGGACTTTGTAAACTCCAGCAGCAAAGGTTTTGCTTTCCTAGTCCAGCAGGGCGATTCTCTCATCCATAAGGCAGTGCAGGTGGGTTGGGTTTTTGCAGCTTGTGAATTTTTTTTTTTTTTTTTTTGCAATGCTTAAAATAGATACTGAGGGCAGACAAGGCTAGTTTCTTGTGTTATCTGTGGGTTATGGTAAGGAGAAAAATAGCAAAAGGTTTGATTGTTTATGTAGATGAATGGGAGCCAAGAAAATACATGGAACAAATACCTGCAGATGTGCTTGACCTCATCTACAGGTTGTCAGGAATTTCACCCTATGCTTGCTGCTGTTTCATTGTTTCCTTCCTCCCAGATAGGATAGTTGTTAAAATGAATAGTGAGGAAGCAGTGAAGTCAGCAATGAAACCAAAATTTGGCAATCAAATGGCCTTGTAGGGGTTCAAATAGACTTGTTGAAGGGCCTTGGGGGTTGGGTTTTCTTTTCTTTTTTTTGGGGAGGGGGTACTGGTTTGAGTAAACAGAAGAATATTAGTAGCAATGAAAGAAGTTTGTTTTAAATTACCTTTGTGGATCTTCTGTTTGCACAGGGATGTTGGAAATGAAAACTGAGGACGAGGTGGATTTTCAGAAGGACGGCGCACAGGAAGTGGTGAGTGCAGGTGTTGTCACCTTGTCCTTTGCTGTTCTTTATAAAGAAATGCCACTGCTGCTGTGACCTGCTGGTTTCCTTTCTGTAGCCTCTGCAAAGCTGAACAATGTCCAGTGATATTGCTTTAGCCTTTTAAAGACAGCCTGGGCTTTTCTAGCCCTTGCATTTTCAACCACTGGATTCAGGCACATTTGTGTTTTCTCAGCCAGTCACAGAACAGATTGAGCCAAGAGGTTCCTCATGGGGCAAAGTTGTACCTTGCACAAGATTTGTGTATGATTTGACAAAAGCCACATGCTGGAATGCACTTGAGGTTGGTGATGCTGTGTGGGGCCAGCAGCACCTTTAAGGTCCCTGCGCTGCCGCCGCCAGGGTGGTCCTGGAGAGTCTGTCCATCCCTTCTGGTGCTTTGTGTTTCCAGGGAGGTTTTGGCAGAAGGAGCCATGGCTGTGGTTTATGTTGGTGTGTGCACAGATCCCAAAGTCTAAAGGCATCATGGGCTGGGAGTGTTTGTGCCTTAGGTGGAAGAAAAATGAATAATGGGAGGATATATAGGGATCAGATGTGGGGAGAAATGTCATATTCCTCATGTCAGTGAAACAATATAAAAAGGTCATGCCAGGAATCCATTGGAATTGTATTTTATTACTTGCCATATTTAAGACTTCTCTGTGATTTAAAAAAAAAAAAAAGGTTGCTATTTAGCTTTACATGAACAGAATTTTCATTTAAAGCACCACTAATGCAAATTCTGCTTTGTCAATAGCTGTGGGTTTTTTTAGTCTTACCTTTCCTAGATGGATTTGTATTTGCTCCTGTATTTTATGTAGGGTTTCATGTTCCTGAAAAAGCATTTTGTAAATGGCAAATTGATGGCAGCCTTGTGTTGGAGCACGTTGCCTTTGAGCAGCTGTGCTTGTGTCCTCCCCTACCATTATGAAGCTGTTAAAAGAGAAAATACTGTTGGGATGAGTTTACAGTGCAGGGTGGAGCTCCAAAAATCTTTGCTCATCATGCAGTAAAGCTCTTTGAGCAGCAGAACAGTCTTGCCAAAGCTTGTAATAAAATCAAGTTTATTATGTTTTTAACAAGTTAAGGCTTAATTTCTGTAGCTGTTTGCTTGGTGAGTTAGCAAGGAACTAGAGAAAATAACTTTCCAAGCCAAAATTTGTGCTGTCTGATATGGAAGTCTTTCATTACTGGAATGTGTGAATAGGATGCTACTGAATTTTTATTTTTTTTTTACTGACCCTTTATTAAAGATAAATTTCCTGACCAGTACTTCCAAATCTGGTAGTGAAGTAAGAAATCTTTAGAAAATGTAATTTGGGACACAGCCTTTTACTTTCGAACAAGGAGAAAATAATAAAAAAACAAAGTTTTGAATTTAGCTTCCATTTTGCATGTTTTACAGGCATTTTGGGTTTTGTGTGTGTGCTTTCTTCTCTTCTTCCTCTCCCTCCCACCCTGTCAAACACCTCTTTAGAGATCTGGCTTTTCCGAGGCAGGAATGGGAGTGCCAGGGGAATGGAAAGTTTGCTGCAGGACTGACCGGGTTTCCTGTTGCTACGTTCAACAGAAACAAAATAACAACTGCACTATATTAAGGTCGTTTAAAAAAAAAAAAAAAAAGAAAAAAAAAACCAACCGAAAAGGAGTGGAAGGCTTATAAATAGAGTTTAATTCACACATGTGGGCTGGGTCAGAGGCGGCCGCTGAAAGCCGCCATCGCGCTCTGTGCCTCTCCTGCCACATCCTGACTCTGCTTTATTTAGTGCTGCTGCTTTCTGTAGCCAGGAGTCTTTGAGCTGCTCATTGCCTTCTCATTACAGACCATTTTGTGGTTAGTAAAGGTGGTTTTCTTAACTTGGTGCAAATAGAAGTGTTGTTGCTTGCCCCTGGTCAGGAGCTGCAGGTATTTTGCAGCCTCCGCAGTTTTGGATCGTGGGAATTATTGCTTACTCCTGTTTTATGGGTGAGAAATTTGCACACTGCTTTTCATAAGCACAGGTTACTTTAAGAAAACAGTCTTGGAGTTTAAAAAGTGCAGTTTCTTGTATAGTTCAGTCAGGCTGAAGGACAGTAGCTTGAGTACTTCGGAGAGAGAAGGAGGAAAACTCTTTCTTCTAAGCTGAGTTTTAAAGAATGAAAAACTGTGAAGGATTTTTACAATTAGCTGGATCTGTGATGCCAGTGTTACAGATGTGAGATATCACACTTTCTCCCACAGTCATTTCAGAAGACTCTTGCACATGTCATGGAAAAGCTGCTATTAAAAAATGTTTAGGAAAATAATGGTCTACAGAATTATAAGCACTAAAGAGAAAAGAATGGAAAAATGTTTTTTACAATTAAAATGAGTTTTTAAGTTATCTATTTCTTAAATTCCAGAATCTTTTCTCAGAGGTTGTATCTGTTCACCTATAAAACTCTGTAACCAGAACTTCCCAGGCTCCTTGCATGGTGGGCAGTGGGTGCTTATCCTGATGGAGACTCTCCTGGTCCTTATCTTCCTGCTTAGTTTGGGAATCTTGAGTAGAGCTGGGACAATCACTTGATGTGATCTATTAAAATGAGACTTTAGTGTTTTTAAAATGGAATGATTTTTAACTCTGATGAGAAATTTGGTTTGGCTTCTGCATGCTGCGATATTAAAATAGTTTAAAATAGAGCCTGTGACTCCAGCATCATAAAAGTAAAGCAGCAGTTTTAAATGAACTGTACCATGATATGCTTCTCTTGTGTTGATCCCAGAAACTGGTTGTGATTCATTATTTGCTGAATCTTTGTCTTCATGTGGCAGGATGGATAAGGTTGTGCTGCTGGGTTGTCTGAGCCTGTGACTGAGAAGTTGTAGCTGGCTGACCTCAGGACAGAGTTCACTGGCAATAGCCTTCCCATTGCATTTATTAACTGTATTAGTTAGTTCCTATTGAATTGAATGCATCCTACCTTTACCAAAGGAACAGTATTTAATTAATGTCTGTGTTTTCAGAAATTGCTGAGAATGAAGCTTAGAAAACTCTTGCCCTTATATCCCTCCACTGATCCAAGTAGTGCAGTAACAATTGATAAATCAGCAAGGTCACTTTCTGGGGGGAAACTTGCAATATTTTCAGTCATGATTTGGAAGATGAAGGTATGTTTATAACACTCAGATGATATCAGGTCAGGAGGGATTGTAGGCACTTGAGAGAACAGGGTCAGGGTTCAGACTGACCTTAAGAAATTGGAGAGCGCATCCAGATAAGAGATAAAAGCAGACAGTGAGTGCTGCATTTGCAAAGGAGAAAGCAAAATTCACTTTTACCAAGTCAGGTTTAAGCTGGAGAGGGATAGGTTAAAATAAGGCTGAGGATTTGTAGTGGATTACAAATGAACCAACTGCAAGAGTTATTGCAAGAGAGACAAGTCTTGTTTGGAGCTCTATTTGAAGGAGTGTCCTCCGTAAGGTGCGGGAGGTGACTTACTCCTGTGTGGCACTGTGGAACCATCATCAGTGCCATCAGATCCACTTTGGGGTGCCCTGCTCAGAGGAAGACACAGGCAGATTGGAAAGTGTCCAGAAGGAAACAATGAGAAGAGATTAAGAAACGCGAGAAGAGATTGAAAGAACTAAATTTATTCGATGCAGCAAAAAGAAAACCATTGTGCAATCCAGCAGGCTGCCAACATGTAATAGTGGTTATTAAAGTCCCAGATTTCCATGGCAGTTTAATTTACTTATTTGCTAATTTGCGAGGATGATTTAGGCTGGATGTTGTGAAAACATCCTGTTACTATCATAAAACTGTTGCAAGGCCACCTAGGGAGACCAGGCAGCCTCCTTCCCTGGGAGTTGTTACAGATAAGAGAGATGATGCTGTCAGAACCAAGCCTCAGGTCTGTTGTTGCCCGTTGGTTTTGGTTTGTAGGCCCACATGTTTGTGCTTTGCTGAACAAGGAGAGGAGCAAGGAGCTGCTTGGCCAGAGTCTGGCAGGGTGTGCACAGGAAGGGGACTGGGACAGCAGGACTGCAGGAGATGAAGGTGGGAAGAAGGGGATGGAAAAGAGCCTATGGGAGAGAGTAGAGACACACATGACGCTGAGATGGGTGTTGGGATGGACAGTAGGTGTGAAGAATACAGAGATTTTTCCTTCCCCCAGCTGTAATCTCTCATATTTCTCTTCCTTGGAGTCATCAGATAAATGGATAAAATTCTCGCCAAGGTGTACAGTGTCACCCACCTCCTGTGGCTGGTGCTGAGGAGCAGAGTCTGGTGCAGTTCCAAACTACTGAACTTTGCTGGTGACCCAAGACAAGGGATTGTTACAGTTTTACAGGTTCCAATTCATTTTCTTAGGAATCAACTATTTTAGCACACTGCTCACCCTGAGGACCTGACAAAATTCAGCTTGTCTGTATGCACTGAAGTTCATTTTCTCCATCTGCATGGGTGTACACATGTACATACTATGGGATGGGGGTTGCAAATCCCTTTTTTTCCAAAGGGGCTGCAGAATAGCATAGGAATTTCGTCAACAGCTTGGACAATTTCAGAGCAAGTGGCTGAAGTGTTGGAAACAAACCAGAGCTGGGTCTGGTGATGGAAAGTGCTGCCTTAACAATAGGCTGTGTTCTCACCCTGCCTCTTTAAAATCACTTGTGTAACCCTCTCTTTGTAAATGTTGTCCTGTAACTACAGTAAACATGGAAAATTGAGCCAAAAGGGAGCCTGCCCTAAGCCTGGCATTAATGCTGGAGGCTGACACACACTCACCCAGCGGGTCAGGGCTTTGGGCTAGTCATCTGCCAAGCCCTTTCTCACACCCACCAGCATCCTGTGGCTGCCCCGGATGGTCAGAGCAGAGCCTTTGAGCTGTGTGAGGAGATTGTGTCCACTGGCCAGCCCTGAGTGAATTCATGGCTGGGTAGGACACATCACCCCGGCTTTCGCTGCCTGCTCTGGCCATCGCCACACAAGCTGCAGGGAGCGAGAATAAAAGCTGGGGGAAGGAAAAGAAAAAGAAACTCAAACCAGGCTGAGCTTCTTGTTTGGCCTTTACCATTACTCATGCCTTGAAGGCATTTAGACAACTATTGTGGCAGGGTTTTTTTTTTTGTCCTGCACTGAATTTCTCTGGGTGCTGCATTTCCGATGCCTTTTTATCCAGAATGCTGGTAATCCCCAGCTCAAGACAGTAGTTTCCAAGCTCAGTCACAGGATTCACGGATGTTAAGGGGCGAGGCAGGAGCATGGACACAGAGCCAAATCCCCAGCTCAGTGCAGGGATGCTGCTCCCAGGTCTGGCTCAGGGCAGATGAAGGCGCCCGCGCCGCCCCCACCGTGGCCACGGGGCTTGTGCCAGCCCCGCTGATCTCTGGAGATGGTGAGTTGATTCTCCTCCCCTTCGCCTTCCCCTTCAGCCACTGTTCTTCTGAGGCAAAGATTGCTGCCTGATACTCTGGTTTTTCATAATTTTTCTCATTTTCTCTAACTAAACATCTGGCTCTGCCATCCTCCCAGTCGCAGTGAAGTTTATTCCTCTGTTTCTTCACATTCATTGTTAAAAGCATCAAGATCTACCTGCAGTTTCATCTGTAGATGCTGTTGCCTCAAAGGCAGAGTTGTTTGTTTATTCTGGCTGTAGTTTTGAGATGGTTTAGATTGAAGACAACTGTTTAATAACTACAGTTCTGCAATGCTCACTTACGGCTTACTTCAGACAAAGGGGTTCACTCATAAATTACTTTGCATCAATGTATTAAAGTAGCTTTCAGATCCTTTTTAAGATCAGGACTCTGTTATTTTACAAGTTTATAAAATACAGACCTAACAGATTTTAAGTCCTGGTTCAGAACTTAAAATAGTCCAGGATAGAAAATGCTGGGTTTGGAGCTCTCTTCCAGTGGTTTGATACATTCATTTTCCATGCAGTCATAAAACTATGGATCCATACTGTCCATAAAATAATGGATGCTTAAGACTGTTAGTCTAGCAAAGGAATGCTGGCATTGAATATTGTACCTTATGAAGGAAAATATTGTGCTGTTTTTGAAAGGTCCAATCTCCTTTATTCTGTAGGTTCTTTTATTTGTTTTTGAAATATCTTAAAAGTTTTGTGGTGTAACTGTTGTACAGTAGATATGATTACTGCACATTGAGTTCCTGGTCTAAATATAGAGAAAGCTAAGATGATAATGTAGGTGACCAAATGTAGACTTTTGATGGAGGCTGCATTATTATGACAAATGGGTACTTTGCTGTATCAGATCACTGGGTTTTTATCCTTCTGAAGGAACTTATCTAATGCCCGTTCTGATATTTTGGAAGCCAGAGTTGACCCCTTACAGTGTAGACAGGCTGCTGTTCATGCTTTTCTGTAGATTACAGTTTTTTGCAGTGTATTGGAATTTACACCACTTTAGAGAAAAACCTTATAAATGCAATAAACAGATTTTTAATTATATTCCCATACATTTGTTCTGAATTTTTGTGAGGAGTCATGGGACAAACAGGAGAGATGAACAGGAGCTCTTGGGCACTGATGAAGCAGGCTCTAGAATATCCAGGCATAGCATTTCTGACTTTAACTGCCAGCAAAAGATGAAAAGAATGATGAGTGTAAGAAGATAAGAATTACTGTTAAACTTTTTCCATAGAAACGTGGAATCAAAGTGCCTTTCACCTCATGATCCTTTCACAGATTTCCCTTTTTGTTATTGTTCTCAGCCTTTTCCCACCTATTTTGTTTGCCTTCCCTTATTATATTATTTTCATGCAAAGGTGGAAATCTGTTTTTTTTTTCCTGCAGCATCTCAGCTGTTTCTGCTCAGTGTCTGTTTCTGCCTGGTGTTACAAACACATCCTGGTGTGGCCCAGTGTGACTCAGCTGTGTTGCAGAATGTTTCTGGGCTCAAACTGCTGTTAAAACATCAGATGAGATAAAAGCTTGGGTGATAACTAAATGTTTGCCTCTTCATGCAGCATCCTTGCACTGATCAGACTGATGGCTCTCTGGCTTGGCAGGGACATCTTTGCAGTTGTACAGCACAAACTGGTGGTGGTGGGGAGGTTTTTAAGCTTGGGGCTGTGAAACAGGAATAGATGGTTAATGTTGCAGTGGATGATTCAAATATCATAGTCCACCCAGAAGAAGGACTG